>NW_022111373.1:15336197-15341214 GCF_000313985.2 Echinops telfairi
TTTGTTGTCCTTTTTATTCTAGTTTCACAAGAAGTTGCTTTGTACAGTGAGGAGTAAGTAAAACTCACATGGTTATTTTTATTTGTTTAATAAATGACAGAAACGTGTCACAGTGAGGCTGAGCTTGAAATATTATTATGGAGCTTGTTCAGAGAAGACACCCTACTACTAGTGACTGTGCATATGTTTTGCTCTATAAATGGGAAAATTATTTGAAAAAGACCTGGTTTTAAATGAAAGAAACTTATTTATGTGTAATTTAGTAAATAGTTCTTCAATTGGCCTTTAAAGTTTTGGGGACCACATCACTAAAACCTAATGCAAAGAACATTGTAAGCCTTAACTTTAGGGCCTTCTTGGCCTGAGAAAACGCACTCCTACAAATCCTTAATTGTTGATGAATGATTATGACTTTATAATAGATCCATTTTTCTGTTCAGTTTACAGATCATGTAATTGTTCACTATTTTTCTGTGAAGGAGATATAAAAAAGACTATTATCATTGTGATTTAATAAAAATTTGAGGAATTTGTATTTATGCATAAGTACTTTATGTCATCTAGATATTTGGGATGCTAGGAGACACCTGAAAAAAAGTGCTTTGGGGGTGAAAGAGGATGAACAGCATTTGTTGCCTGTGATTTGGATTTTCTACATAGTACTTTATTGTTAGTTAGAAGCTACATTCTAATGGCTGATTTCAGAATTTTAAAATATAATTCTTCCCTTGTCATAGTAGCAGGATAGTGAAAAAGAGGAAGACTTTTGGCAAGACAGATTGACGGAGTGGCTGTTTTCATGGGATCAAACATAAGAGCGACTGAGAAGACGGCCCAGGACTGTCGTACATCGGGTCTCTGTGAGTTCACATTGTGCTTCCTGGCACCTGCTGACTACAGCAATAGGCACAGGGCTTTTGTTTATTTTGTTCCATGTTGGTCTACACATCCAGTTTCATTAATCTGTGGCTACTGACCAAAAAATCCTCAGAGACTGTAGCTCTCCACAGGAGAAGAAAAACCCATCTTTCTTCTTTGGAGCAGCTGGTGCTTTTGAACTGCCGACCTTGCACTTAGCAGCCCAATGCATAACCACTGTGCCACAGGGCTCCCATGAACAGTAAAATAATAATCCAATTTAGTTGTTCAAGAAATGAGATGATTTAACTGACAAATCAAGAATATTTTATGCATGAGAGGTAACAGGATTCTGGATTTGGGGAGGAGATTTTCCCAGGACTTGAGGAACCATAAACTTTATAAACTTCAAAAGGCATTCAAAAGAAGATATGCACCAAAATGTGAGATGACACACTAGAGACTTCCTTTTCGGCACGCAGTATGAGTGAGCTGAATTTGGGCCAGCTAACTGTCCCTTAAATGTTCCTGAGAGAAACAAAAGTGTCTATAAATCAAAGTGATGAAATCGGAGCTTATTGTAATGATGAAGGCTGCATGGAAGTTGATGTACTTTATATTTCTTAAATATATACTATACTTTCCTTCAAAATGAAAGGAAATCTATATCACACACACCTTCATAGGAGACATTCTATTTCCTCTGATGAGTACAATAAGAATGAAGATAAAACATTGAGTTATAAAATTTGTGTCATGGGTATCATAGCTCTTACAACCTGGGATAGACATTCTTTACTTCCGTTCTTCTATTAGATTTTGCTTTATTTCCACTGGAGCAATTACCCTGCTTCCTTGCTGTTTTTCTTTTACGCAGTACAGTCAGAATTATCTAAATTCTGAATATTTTCCCTTGCTTTCGTCTGTTACTCATTGACATATTTACTAGCATATTTCATGTCTAGCTTGGGTGTGGAAGATCAGCTGAATATCAAAGTGGAGGAGTCTAGCCTTTCCTGGGCCGTTCTGCCACTGGAAAACACCGTAGTCGCTGCAGTGGGCCATCAAGTACATGCTGACTCAGCGCAACCCCACTGGCAGAGGAGATCTGGTCCATAAGCTTTCTAGGCTGTAATTTTTCCAGGAGCAAATTTCCTGCTTTCTGTGGACTGCTGCTGGGTTTGAACTATGACCTTTTGGTTAGCAGATGAGCACTTAACTATTACATGCCCAGGGCTCTTTCCTTTGGAAAATAGATAAAGTAAAACCCAGTTACCTATTATTCAGGCCAGCTGTGAGATTGTGAAACCAGCAAATGTAGGTACAAATGACTTGTGGACAAAAGTTTCTTTTTTTTTTTCAAGGCCACCAGGGCATTGGGAATTGAAAAAAATGTTTACATAGGCTTGTAGCCAGTCAGTGAGGATAGAATGACTAATATCAATACAGTGTTTTTATTAAAAAATAATTTTAATGAATTAATTTATGTATTTTAGCGTTAAAGTCATTTTGTGGTGAAAAGTTTAATAAAGACAAAGAAAGTGTACAAACTATATAAGCATATAGTGTTAAATTTTTTTTCACAAAGTGAAATATTTCAGAAGCAATTCTCACTAGGTCTTCTATATGGCTCCTCCTACTCCCTTTTGGGCATAAACCCTTCTAACCTGCTCCATCAAAAATAACCATTATCTTAATTTTCAGCTCTACAGATTAACTTTGCCTGTTTGGACATTATATATATATAGGCAAAACTCGTAGATATTGTGGGTTCAGTCTGAATAAATCAATAATTCCAGACTTCCTCAATAATTCAAACAGGAGTAGAAAGCCTCATCTTTCTATCAAAATAATGCTATTCACACATATTTTTTGGTTGTTTCCCAGTGCATAGAAAAGATACATCTTACTGTGCTGTAGTCTGTTAAAGGATCCTGTTGGTCCTGTGGAGTAAATATTAGGCTGCTAACCAGAAGAGCTGTGGTTCAAAACTACCATTTGCTTCTCAAAAGAAAGATGAAACTATGTGCTTTTGTAAAGATTTACAGTCATGGAAACCCTATATGAGGTCTTTGTAAATCAGAATCTGAGGAGCCCTGGTAGCATAGTGGTTATATATTGGGCCACTAATCACAAGGCAAGCAGATCAAAACCACCAGCTGCTTCACAGGAGAAAGATGGGGCTTTCTACTCCTATAGAAACTCACAGGGTGGTTCTACCAGGCTCCATAGGGGCACCCTGGAGTCAGAATGGATGTGATGTCAGAGGGTTTGCATTCTGGAAGTCAGAGTCAATTCAATGGTAATGGATGTTGTTGTTAAGTTCTAACAAGTGGGTTTGACTCACAGCAAATTTAGGTCTACTAGAAGGAAGCACTGCCTGGTTATGTGCCATCCTCACGCTTGCTTTTATGTAGGAGCACATTATCGTAGGAAATGTGCCGATGCATTTTGTTGAAGGTCTTTCCCTTTTTTGTTGCCCTGTGCTTTTCCAAGTATGCTATCCTTCTTCAGAGACTGGTCTCTCCACATGTCCAAAGTATTTGACATGAAGTCTCGCCATCTTTGCCACAAAGGAGCATTCTGGCTGTACTTCTTCCAAGACAGATTTGTTTGTTCTTTTGTCAGCCAATGGTACTTTCAACATTCTTTGCCAGCACAGTAATTCAAATGCATTCATTTGAAGTACTTCTTTTTTCCTTATTCAATGTGCAATTTTCCCAGGCACATGAGGTGATTGGAGGGTAATGGGTATCGGTAGCCTATTAAGTGTGTAATAGCATGAAAAGTTTTGAAATATTACACAAATTACCAAAATGGTATAGAGAGACACAGAGTGAGCACGTGTTGTTGGTTAAAGGGCGCTGACAGACTTGCTCATTGCAGGCTTTCCACAAGCCTTCAATATGTAAAAACACAATACTGTATATATAAAGTGCTATAAAATGAGACACAATACAATGAGATCTCCCTGTCTTGCAGAAGGACTGCTTTGCTGACTTACCAGTTTCATCCTACCCCACAGTAAGCAGTGAAACGGAAATGAACTTTAAACCTTTGCCTCCTGCATTCACTGGATGTGGGTCCCCCTGGAAAGGGTATGACGCTGAGCAAAGAGGCTCTCTGCAGCTGAGACGCTTCCTACAGGGCTTGACAACTGAAGGCTGTCTGCTCACAGCATCGTCCGCAGTGTAGGGGCTCCTGGAGTGTATCTCTCTCTCTATTGTATTGCAGAGATAGAACCATATGGAATTTACTCTTTCATCCTTTGCTGTCTTATAGGCAATATCATGTTAGTGAGATTTCTGTGTATAGTGGGCAACTGTAATTTGTTCATTCTTATTGCTGTATAGTATTCCATTATGTGACTATGCTACAAAATATTACAATTTTTCTAGTAGTTCTCTTTGCCATAACATATAATCTGTTTGATATTAGCATAGCTGACTCAGTTTTCTTTTGGTTACTCTATGCACGGGACATTTTCTGCTTACCATTTAGAAAGCATGTTTTGCAGAAACAGCTTATAGTTTTTCTTGTTTTATTTCTTTAATTTATATTCAGTCTGATAAACCAGTCTTTTAATTGGCGCAGCTATTCTTCAATTTTCTCCTCAGCTTCGTTGCGATCACCAGTATGACCGCTGCTTTTCTCTGTCCGTGATTCTCACAGTTCTCTGCTATCTTCAGAAGGTCAATGACCTGCGGGACAAAGACAGGGAAATACAGAAAATATTTCCCTATGGCAAACCAAATGTCCATGTCCCACCTGCAAACTTGTTGTGACTTACATCGTCCTGTGATATTGGAAGTTGTTGTCATTGCTAGGTGCTGTCATGTTGGCTCCAATTTATACTGACTCTACATACAGTAGAATGAAACGTGACGCAGCCCTCTGCCATCCTCACAATTATTGTTAGGTTTGAGCCCATTGTTGCAATCACTATGTCAATCCATCTCACTAAGAGTCTTTCTGTTGTTCCCTTCCCTTCTACTTTACCATGCATGATGTCCTTTTCCAGGGACTGGTCTCTTCTGATAACGTGTCCAACATACATGAGATGAAGTCATTCCTTTCTGCTCTTTGTGTGAGTCTGGGTACTTTAGAGAATCAAATCCACAGAAACTGATGCATAAGAGAGAGTTTTATATAAAGGGTA
>NW_022111373.1:15342774-15344228 GCF_000313985.2 Echinops telfairi
CATATCAAAACATTTCAATTGTTATTCCAGCAATTCCCAAAGACTTGTTTTTCACTAATGCCTTCAATGCCGCCTGTACTATTGATTCTTGGTCTGTGTAATCCCTCCATCTTCTTTTGATGTTTTTAATGCTTCCATCGTTGTTCAACACTTTGTGCAAAGAGTCTTTCAATATTGAGACTTGAGCTGGGGAATTTTCCTGAGTTCCTTCAATATAACACGCAAAGTGGGTTCTTCCCTTTGGGTTACCTAATTCTAGGTCTTTGCACATTTCATTATAACAGATGGTTTTGTCTTCCTGAGCTGCCTTTGGCATTTTCTGTTCAGCTCATTTACATCATCATTTCTTATGTTTGCTTCACCTATTATATGATCAAGGGCAAGTTTTAGAGTCTCTTCTGACTTCCACTTTGATTTTTTTCCTTTCTTTCCTGTCTTTTTAATGACCTTTATCTTTCCACATGTATTATGCTCTTTGCCATCTCACAGCCCATCAAGACGTCTATCATTAGTGTTCAATCAGTCAAACATGTTCTTTAAATGGTCTTAAAATTCAGGTGGAACACGTGCAACAGCCAGAAGGACTGCCCAGTCCTGGCATAATCCTCAACATTGTGCTTATGCTTGAAACCATTGTAGTAGCCACTCAAGGTCATCTTTTGGTTCTTGTGGACTTTTTAAAAATTTTCTTTAATTTCAGCTGAACTTATTACACACAAGCAATCGAGGTACTGTTTCAAAGAAACCCTCCTAGGGTAACTGTGGGGGAAACAATTGCTGAAGAAAGAACAGAGGGGACTCAGAAATTTACTAAAACCACAGATTGATGCCAGTTAAAACCTAACCCACTGTCATCACATTTCTTCCAACAGAGTGGACGGAGTCAAGCTGCCCCTGAGATTTTCAATGCTCTCAATCTTAATAGGAGCAGACAGCTTCATCTTTCTCCTGAGGAATGATTGGTGGGTTTGAATCACTGATCATGCAATAATTTGCAGCCCATCACTTTACCATGAAAACTCCTGAGAATAAAATCAGAACCTAAAAAAAATATATCAACGAAGCTGGAAAACTGCCTCCTGTTCTAAAAGGAATAGCAGGGTTCCTGTCACCAAGCTTACTCAATGTATTACAGCTGTTTCTGAGTCAAATGCTCAGGGGAAACTCCCAGGAAAGGAGATCCTAAGCCATGACAGTATTAGTTACAATATGAGGGCTTTTAGACAAATACTTAAATTTGACTGGTTTTGGTCCATGAATAAGATTTACAAATATGAATTGAGTTGGCAAAAATAACAGCATGACCACAGAAAAGTCATCATTTTGGCAAATATTATATTAATTTTTAAACATATGATAAATATTTTATGCACATAATAAAAAGCAAGAGATTTAGTCTACCTTAAATCAAATTTGGCCTCTTAGGCAATAATATGTATATATTTAATATTTCA
>NW_022111373.1:15357277-15359880 GCF_000313985.2 Echinops telfairi
GTTACAATGCCCTTGCTGAATCCCTACCAGGCCTCTCGCACCCTCCTTGCCACTGTTTTTGGATCACTTGTTGCTCCCCATCCTGTTATTTTTTACAACTTTTTTGTTAGGTGCCATCAAATCAGTTCCAACTCCTAAAGGCTTCCTGCACAGTAGCAGGAAACAGAAAGAAGAATGATGCGTATCAGAGTTGTACCCTCTCACTCTGCTTATTCAATCTGTATGCTAAGCAAGTAATGAGAGCACTAGATTGTACAAAGAAGACTATGGCACCAGGTTTGAGGCCTTTGCTGCTGCCACTGTGTCCATCCAGCTTCTCCAGGGTCTGTCTCCCTTTTCTGCTGCTCCTCTCCTTTGCCAAGCATGATGTCCCTTTCAAGGGACGGGTTCCTCCTGATGACATGTCCAAAGTATGTGAGAAAAAGAAGCATTCTGGCTGTACTTCCAAAACAAACTGGTTCTTTCAACCCTTTTCCCCATCCTCACGGTCTAAATACATGCAGTTTCTTGCAGTCCTCCTTAGTCCATGTCCAAATTGCACATGCATATGAGGCAACTGAAATGCCGTGGCTTAAGTCAGGTGCAAGTCCGTCTTCAAAGTCACATCCTTGATTTTTAATACTTTAAAGAGATCTTACACAGCAGGTTGCCCAATGGGATGCGGTACTTGACCTCTTGACTGCTGTATCCATGAACATTGATTCTGAATCCAAGCAAGACGACACCTTTGTCAACATCAAAATTTTCTCATGTTCATCATTGGTCCTGTTATGAGGATTTTGTTTTTGTTTACATTGAGTTGTATTTAATACTGAAGACTGCAATCCTTGATCTTCATCAGCAAGTGTTTCAACTCCTCCTCACTTTCAGCAAGCAAGGGTGTGCCATCTGTATATGGCCATTAATAAGGCAGATAATAAGCCTTCCTCTCATCCAGATGCCACATTCTTCTTCCTCTAATCCAATTCTCTGATTAGTTGCTGAGCATACAGATCAAATAAGTATGGTGGCAAGACACAACTTTGATACACACCTTTCTTGATTTTAAATCTGCTGGACTCTTTTGTTCTGTTTGCACAACAACCTCTTATCCATGGACAGGTTTTGCATGAGCACAGTGAAATGTTCTGGAATTCCCATTTTTTTCAAGGCTACCCATAGTTTTTTATGGTCCACACAGTCAAATGCCTTTAAAAAGTCAATAAAACACAAGTAAATATCTTTCTATATTCTCTGCTTTCAGCCGAGATCCATCTGATGTAAGAAATTATATTCCTTGGTTCACATGCTCTTCTGAATCCAGCTTAGACCTCTGGCTGTCAATGTAATGCTGTAAGTATTGTTGGATAGTCTTCTGCAAAATTTTACTTGCATGTGTTATTAATGCTGTTGTTCTAAAATTTGGCCATTTGGGGGTAAACTTTCTTTAAAATGGGTACAGACATGCTTCTTTCCCAATCAGTTGGCCAGGTAACTGCTTTCCAAATTTGTTAGTATAGTGAATCTTTTCAGTGCTTCAGCTTGTTGAAATATTTCAATTGGAGAATCAATTCCTGGAGCTTTGTTTTCAGCTAATGCCCTCAGTGCTGTGTGGATTTTTTCTTCCAGTACCATTGGCTCTTGCTCACATGCTACACCTTGAAAATGATAGAATATGGATTAGTTAATTTTGTTACATTGACTCTGTATTTTTTCCATCTAAATTTGATGCTCTAGGCATCATTTTGCTCATAGAATCTTTCAATATTGCAACTCAAGGCTTGACTTTTTTTTGAGTTCTTCTAATTTAAGATATGCTTACTGTGTTCTTCCTTTTTAGTTTCTCAATTCTAGGTCTTTGTACATTTCATTGTAATATTTTACTTTGTCTTCTTTAGCTACTCCTTGAGATTTTCTGTTTAGCTCTTTGACTTCATCATTTTTTTTTCATTTTCTTGGAAGAAATGCTTGCTCTATGATTAAGAGCAAGTTTCAGAGTCTCCTCTAACATTCACTTTGATCTTTTCTTTCTTTCTCATCATTTCAATTACCTGTTGCTTTCTTCATGCATGATTTCCTTGCTATCCTCTGATAGATTTTTAGATTTCTGCCATCAGTGTTCAATCAGCATTTCCGTTCTTGAGATGTTCTCAATTTTCAGGTGAGATAGACCCACTGTTGTATTTTGGCTCATATGGCCTTGTTTTAATTTTCTTCAGCTTCAATCTGAACTTGTGTATGAACAATTGGTGGTCTGTTCCACAATCATTCCCTGGTCATTTGCTGGTATTGAACTTCTCCACCATCTTTTCTCAGATGTAGTCAATCAGTAGTGCTCAGTTTTCTTCTATTGCCAAAATGCCTGTCCCCCTTTTTTGTAATATCCCACTGAACACTATTTATTTTCAATTTTTAAGAAGAATTTTTTTGAGTTCTAAATTAAGAATTACTGAAGACTATCTTTATATGATTTTTATTTAAAGGTAAAATGTTTATTGTTAGTCCATCTAGAAAAGTCTACCTTTTGTGCTATTGAAAATGGTATTTGTGATGAATAATAAAGAAATTAATAGTTTTATTGATTCATATTGACATATAATTCATGTACCATACAATTCAATTGT
>NW_022111373.1:15360134-15366871 GCF_000313985.2 Echinops telfairi
GTGATAATATTAAAATATTTTAACCTAACTATACCCTGCCCTTTAGGGTCATCATGTGTCAGAATCAACTGGGTGTCAGTTAATTTACTTTAAAAAATATCTGCAGTAATCCACTTTCTAATGCACTCTGAGGGCACAACTATTCACACCCCTGGCTAAAGGTTCTAGGGAATTCAGTGGAGGCTTAATCTGAGTGTGAAAGCCCCCAAATGGATTTTGGGCTTTCACTGTTATCCATAGGCTTCTGCAAACTCTAAGGTAGTTGAGAGGTGCCAGAAACTAAATCAGTCGAATTAGAAAAAACAGGCTTTACTAGGGAGAAAAAAACCCAGCCTGGGCAAAGTCCCACAGTCCACAACGTCCTGGCTGGGGGAGTCACATTGCAGGCTACAGGGCTGCTGCTTATATATGGAGAAGTATGTCCGGGTTTCTGGAATGTAAGGTGCCTTCCTGGTTCTGGGTGTATTCGTGTTGGGTGAAGAGCAGTGGGCGAGAGCAAAGCGGGCACTGAGCCAAATGAACAGTGAACAAAACGGCCCAGGAGCAAAAGAAAGAGGAAAAAACTTGCAAAGCCGCATTAGCCAGCTCTGGTTAGCTCCCCGCAGGTGTGTGTGGGAGATTCGAGGTCCCACGCTGCTAGTTGTTTCAGCCCACTCTGGTCAGCTGTGGGGGAGATTCAAGGTCCGTCCAGACACAAACCAAGGTCTCAGAATTGAGCTGTAATAAAATTCCCTTCCTCTGGTTTTGGAATTTGTTATTTATAATTCTTGGGTTAGATAAGATGGTATGTTCTTCCGTGTGGACTTAGGTAATCATTCACTTAGATGTCTGCTTGTTTTAAGACAAGCCTTTAAGATCCAGACACTATTCATTCATATAGCCAAGAACCATTTGATTTACTCATCACACTTTGCTTTAGCACCCATATCTTCAGTGCTCAGGTTGTGAGGGCAAATATTGAGCCAGGCCACATCATAGGAACTAATTTTTCTTATAGTAAGGCTTACAAATAATTGCAAGCTCAAAATTTATTCATTCACATATTTATTCATATAGCTAACATTTATATTTATATCTGGTCCACAATAATAAGTAGTTTTTCAGTTGCTAAGTATGTAAGTCTTATAATTAGTCTATGTGAAGTTTTACTTATTTTATTTGTTTTCTGTACAGAATATTTATTTCTAATGACTGAAATAACAATATAATGTGAACTGTCTGTGACTGACATTTTGTTTATCTTTGAGAAAAATACCCACTTCCCTTAGAAGCTGATCCTCAAATGAATAGTTATTTAATATTTTAAATGCAAAATATTATCATATCTTCAGGAAACATTCATCATCATATTGTTAAAGTTGCTGAAAATAGTGATTTTACTTGGCAATGTATATCAAGCTAGTGTGCCAAAATTTGATGAATAGGACATTGGGTAGTAAAAGAACAGTGTTTTAAAAATATCTTACCTTTAAATGAATATCATAAATAGAGTTTTCAATAAATATTAATTTAGAATGAAAATGTATTTAATTTGAAAATAAGTAGTGTTCAATGTGATGATATTACAAAAAATGTGGAGCAACCCATTTTGGCAATGAAGAAAACCAAGCACTTCATAATACAATGCTAGGAACAATTCTAATTTTACTGGCTTTACCTATGGGTCTCACAACTGTGTTTGAACTCTTTTTCTTTTTAAAACTTTTTATTGTGAATTGTATGCTTTATGAAACAGATGATCAGATTTACATTTAACAATTCATACACACTTTGCTTCATTAACTGATTGCTACCTCCTCTACACCACAATATTTATCCCACTTCCTCCTTCTGGTTCCTCTTTCTTTTTAAAAAAACAAACATTTTAATAGGAACTCATACAACTCTTATCACAATCCATACATCCCTCCTTTGTCAAGCACATTTGTACATTTGTTGACATCATCATTTTCAAAACATTTGCTTTCTACTTGAGCCCTTGGTATCAGCTCCTTGTTTTTTCCTTCCCCCACGCTCCCACCATCCCTCCCTCATGAACCCTTGATAATTTATAAATTATTATTATTTTTTCATGTCTTGCACTGAAAGATCTCTCCCTTCGCTCACTTTTCTGTTGTCCACCCCCCTGGGAGGGGGGTATAGGTAGATCATTGGGATCATGTCCCCCATTCCCTCCCTCCTTTCCCTTACCCTCCTGGTATGGCTACTTTCATTATTGGTCCTGAGAGGTTTATCTGTCCTGGATTCCTGTGTTTCCAGTTCTATCTGTATCTGTGTACATGTTATGGTCTTGCCAGATTTGTAAGGTAGAATTGGGGTCATGATAGTGGGGGAAGGAAGCATTAAAGAACTAGAAGAAAGTTCTATGCTTCATTGTTGCTATACTTCACCCTGACTGGCTTGTCTCCTCCCTGCGACCCTTCTGTAAGGGGATGTCCAGTTGCCTACAGATGGATTTTGTGTCTCCACTCCACAATCCCCCTCATCCACAGTTATATGATATTTTGTTCTTTGATGCCTGATACTTGATCCCATCGACAACTCATGATCACACAGGCTGGTGTGCTTCTTCCATGTGGGCTTTGTTGCTTCTCAGCTAGATGGTCACTTGCTTATCTTCAAGCCTTTAAGACCCCAGATGCTATATATTTTGATAGTCAGGCACCATCAGCTTTCTTCACCACATTTGCTTATGTACCTGCTTTGTCTTCAGTGATCATGTCAGGAAGGTGAGCATCATGGAATGCAGGTTTAATAGAACAAAGTGTTCTTGCATTGAGGGAGTACTTGAGTAGAGGCCAAATGTCCATCTACTTCCTTAATACTTAACCTATAAATATATGTACATAGATCTAATTCCTCATCATATATAAATATATTTACATATGTGCATGCCTGTATTTAGACCTCTATAAATGCCCTTTCTCTCCTAGTTCTTTCCTCTATTTCCTTTTACTTTCCTCTTGTCCCACTTTCATGTTGAGCCTTCATTTGGGTTTCAGTAATTCCTCTTGGTTACAGTGCCATTGATCAAGCCCTACCAGGCCTCCTACACCCACCTCACCATCAATTTTGGATCAATTCTTGTTCCCTTGTCTCTGGGTTTGTTAACATCTATTTCCCTTTTCTTTTTCTTCTTCTTTCCAAATCCTTTTGAACTTTTGCTAGTGAGTCTAATAAATTTTATGATTTTAAGTTTAATTCCACATTTTCTCACACTCTATCTGTAACCTTCTAGGTTGATCCACTTCACATTACTGAAAGCTGAGTAGTGGTAGTTGAGCTACCACAAGTTCTTCTGGTCTGAACACTGTGGATACTGATGACTGCATGGTCCATATGTCCACTGGACTAATTGTTTTCAAAGTGCTTTCAATTGCAATCACTCTTCTTTCTATTGGACAGGGAGAGGCCAATATTAATATTTTAGTAGCTATTCATGAGCTTTCAAGACCCCACCTGCTACTCTGCACAGTAGGAGGTATAATACTGTCATATGAACTATCTATGTGAACTGTGTTATGCCAATTGACCTTGGTATCCCACAAAACAATTTTCCTGAACCCTAGGCCTAGTGACTCATTCCCTCAGGTGATTGGTATGCATGAGGAGTTTTCATAACTTTGCTTCTCTGTACACTCTACCACATTCCTGAATATATTTGCAGAGAAGGGTAAATATCCAGGTACAAATATGCTGTCAACCATATATCTTGCTATGGGTATATTCTACTCTACAGTTCACATCCATTTAGCCTGAGTATCTATCCATGTCTATTTAGCCTGAGTATCTATCCATGTCTACTCGTGTTGTTGTTAGGTGCCATCGAGTCAGTTCAGACTTATAAAGATCATATGTATATCAGAACAAGACACATAGACCATCATAATTAAAATATTGTGCTATTCACTTCATAATTGCGATTGAATCAATTCTGACTCATAATGACGTTTTAGAATAGTATAGAACTGGGTTTACAAGAATGTAACTTTTTACAAGAGTAGAAAGCCTCATTTTCTCCAAGGAGTGGCTGTGCACTGCTATCTTGCTCAATGTGTAACCCACGATGCCACCAGGAATCCTACAGGATTGTGCACATAACTCTATTTATATTTCTTAACTTTAGCCCTAACACTGCTCCCAGGGTCTTCTCCTGCTGCCATCAGTTCCCTGGGCCCCCTGTCCCTTTACTCCCCTTCCAATATCTCTCTTATTTTATATTGCTCTCTCCTAAGTTAAATCTATTTGATTTTCTCTCCTTTTGGAAATTCTTTATGTAACTACTCTTTTAACTTTGTAATTGCCATCATATCAAGTTGATATTTCTAGTTCCCCTGTTTTCAGTCTTCTAGATTTGTTTTACTTTGATATTTCTGGGTAGATCTCTGTGTGGTGTTCTCATATACATGAATCTCGTGTTCTCGTCTGCTGTTGTTGGTTCTCTGTCCAAAGAGCATCCTTTGGTATGTCTTGTAAAGTTGGCCTAGGTTTTACAAATTATTTTAATTTATGTCTATTTGGACATATTTTAACTTCACTGTCATATTTGAGAGACAGTTTTTCTAGGCATGTGGTTACTTCTTTGCTTTTTAAAAATCCCTTTCAGAGTTTTATACATGATGTGTCATCATTTTCTTGCCTGCATGGTTTATGCTGAAATATGAAACCTTTCATTTTCCCTGAGTTGCCTCATGATTCATTCCTTGATTTGGGTTTTAGAAAGTTTTGATGTTTGGAGAATGTGTGTGTGTGTGCTCTATCCTGCTTTGAGTTTGTTCATGTTCTTGAATACGTGTCCTCTCATCTTCCATGATGTTAAGGAAGTCTTCTTTTAACAACTCTTTGACAATTTTATCAGCACCTTTTTTTGGTGTGTGTTTCTGGGATTTTAAGCACATATAAGTTAAACTGCATGATGGTGTACGACATAATTCTTTTGATTTCTTCTGTTTTTATAAAACAATTTTTTTTAGCAGAATAGCAATGAGGGGTTTGTTTTCAAGCTCAATATTTAGGCTTCCCATTGATTCAAATATAATCTTTCATCCTTTCAATGCATTGTCTATTTATAAAATTTCAATATTAGTTTTCTGGAATTCATGTTTTTTTCCCTTATGTTTACTAAGGTTTTTTCCCCTCATCATTTTGTTTTTGTTATGTTTTCCTGAATTCTTTAAAGTATATTTCTGTATTTCTCTTGCTTTTGTATATAGCTTTCTTGATATATATTTAATTATTTTGCTGAAAGGTCCTGATATTCTGAATTCCTTGGTAGGTAGTGTTCATGTCATTTCTTCCATAAAAACTCTTCTGATTGTGTAAGTAGTCATTTATTTGAGCCATTTTTTTGTCTTGTTTTCTTTATGTGAACTAATGTTTTCCTTTGCCTCCCAGACATGGTGTTGCTGTATTTGTACTTAATTGTTGATTATATGTTGGTGTGAACTTAAGTGCTCACTGCCTGCTTCCTAGTGAGTGTGATAGATAAAATAAGGGTGTGTGAAATACTCTATTTACTGTTTATGTAGCATAGTGAAGGGTAGATTTTCCTGATGTTGACCACTGCTTTTTGATGATCAGATGGTACAATATGGTAGGTACAATATTGGGTAATGGCTCTCTCCCAGTGGGTGGGACTGAAAAGAGTATCAGTATGGCTGGGCTATGTGGACAGGGTTGATACCTCCTTCCAAATGGGACAAGGAAAACCTTAAAGAAAAAGAGAGGAAAGCAAACAAACAAACAGCAACATAACAAAACAAAACAACAACCCCCGAGTGCTAAATGCAGATAAAAAACATAGATCCAGGAATGAATTTAAGACATACAACATACTACCTATAATTTAAGAACAATTAATTCTTACATCATGGCCCTACCAAATATTTGTCCCCATGAAAGGAACACAGAAGATATGGTTGCTGTTGCAAAGTGTGGTGAAGAAATTAGATGGTGCTAAGCTATCAGATGATAAAGCCTCTGGGATCTTAAAGGCTTGTTTCCAAACAAGCAGCCATCTAAGTGAGATGTCAATTAAATCCACATGGAAGAAGCACTCCATCAGAATCAATCATATAATCCATAGTTGAAGGAGGGGATAGTATAAAAACATAAATTGTGAGATTCTTGTTTGTAGAATACTATGATGACAGTGGAAACCCAAGATACATTTGTGAGCTCTGCATGGGAAATAAGCCTGCAATGATTTCCCTCTATCCATAATTGAGGGATAGGAATAAACTGTTTACCGAACAAAGAGTATTGGAGAGATGACTATAGGAGATTGAAATGATAAATCTGACTTAAACAATTAAAACCTTACCACTCCATCCCCCCTCTGATACATGTTGGGCCTGACCTGGTTTCAATATTGAAGGGGCCATGACAGGAGCACTATGTCTCTAGTCTTTATGTGTCTAGGACAGTGTGCAAACATCTGTCCTAGTTGGTTCCCATAAACAGTTTCCTTACTGCAAATGGTAGGATGATTGTGGAAACAGCTGCATAGTGTTTCCCTGGTAGAAATGAAAGCAACGGTATGGGCTGAGATACGGAACTCACTCTGAAGGCTATGAGAAATTCAAGTGTGGGAATAGCAAACTTGTCTGAGAACACTGGCAGTATTTAGTACACAAAAATAAAGCTCTTCAGGCTGTCGAGGCTGCGGCAGTTTTGTACTGTCTCTGTGTCTATTTTGTGCTGCAGCCCTGTGTGTGTATGTGTGTATGGAAGAACAT
>NW_022111373.1:15367812-15384302 GCF_000313985.2 Echinops telfairi
ATGCCTCATCAGACCAGACGATCTCCATTTGTCTCTTTTTTCACTGCTTTTGCTGAGCTTCTTTTAGTTGGTCCTCAGTTCAGTTCTGTATCCTTTATTTTGAAGGTGAATGTTATAGTATGGTCATACATACTTGTTTCATTTGGCCTTTTGTGTATGTGTATAAGTGAGTCTTTATGGCATGTTTTCCAAGTTTGCCACTTTTCCAAAAGTCCGGTAATTGAACTTTTTTTTGGAGTGAATTTCATTGTTAATCTATGTGGACTTTTCAACACACTTGAGTTATACATGTTAAGACTCTCTCTTGAATATTGATTTGATATAGAAAATTACAATAATCTTTTCCAACAACTATATTTAATGGTATGAAGGTAGAAGACTATAAGAAAATGAGCATTGGAATACTTTTGATTACATAGGCTTAGGCAAATTTTATTTGTAGGACAATAAAGTTGTTTTCTTAATTGATATATACACATGCATACCCAGATACAAATTTGTATTCTTATTTCATGTGCATTAAAGATATTTTGTTGCCAGGAATGAGAATTGTTCAATGTTGTTGTTTTTTCTAAATGCCATTGAGTAAGTTCTGATTAATAGATACCCTGTATACATCAAAAGGAAACATTATCCACGCCTGCACCATGCTTACAATTGTTCTTATGTTTGAGTCTATTTGTTGCAGCTACTGTGCTAATCTATCTTGTTGAATGTCGTGCTCTTTTTCGCTGCCCCTCTATTTTATCATGTACGTTGTCTTTTTCCAGAGACTGAGCTCTCCTGATAATGTGTCCAAAATATGTGAGACAAAGTCTTGCCATCCTTGCTTCTAAGGAGAATTTTTGCACTTCTTTTAAGGCAGATTTGTCTATTCTTTTGGAAGTCCATGGGACCTGTGCTAGACAGGGTTCTCTAGAGAAACAAAACCAGGACACTAAGGATTATATATATATATTCATAAGAAATAAACAATGAATCTATAAAGCAGTATAAATGGTCAGTGCAACTCACTTCCGTAAGATAGCTAATGCACTGGCAGTCCTTCAAGTCTTGAGCGGTGCCGGGTAGACCTCTGTAGAGCAATTCAGGCTATCCGGCCACAGGCAGCAAACAGCAAGGAAAGTCACCAACAGTCAGATGAGCCTTTTTAATCCCATAAAAAGGTAAGGTCCCAGAAACCCACAGGGGCAGTTCTACCCGGTCCTATAAGGTCTTTATGTGTCAGAATTGACTCAATAGAAGTGAATATTAAAGATCTTGCTCAAACTTAAGATGAAAAAAAAAATGCATCTTGTAGTTTTATCAGAGTTAAGGCAATAGTTCGATAAATTTCACTGTTATTTCGGATAGTTGCAACAAATGATAATACATTTTTAAAATTTGTGTTTATTTGATCATTAATGTTTATCTGTAAAATACTGATGACAAAACCTGAAACACAACAGATAGATAAACATTTTGTGCCTGATGCTTTGTTAATTTTCAGTGAGAGGAGAAAAGAACCATAGTAGCATTTCCCTGTGGTATTCTGTAGGAGCCCTGGTAGCGCAGTGGATTAAGCATTGGGTTGCTAAACAACAGGTTGTGCTTAAACCCACCAGCCACTCTGTGTGACTAGATGAGGCAGTCTGGTTCTTTAAAGATTTGTAGCCTTGGCAACACTATCTGGCAGCTGTGCTCTGTTGTATAGGGTTAGAATATACTCAACAGCCAATGAGTTTAATGCACTGTAATCTTTTGAATAACAAGCAAAACAAATCCCTTTTTTCTCTGAAAATAAACACTTTTCAAATATTTACAAAATGAAACAAAAAACATGGCTGTAGACTTCTGAATTCTTTAAACACTGGTTAAACTATTGACAAGGAATTTGGTGGCACAGTGATTAAATGCATGTTTTCTAGCCAAAGATGTGGCTGTCTATTTCATAAGGATTGTAGTCTTGGAAACCCTGTGGGCCAGTTGTATCCTGTCCTACAGGGTCACTATGCATCAGATTCACTGGATAATAATGCTTTTTGTTCTCCTCTTTTTCTTTTTGGTTTTACATTATTGAAATTTGTTTTTATTCCATCAAAAGTATTTCTCAAATCTGCCTATTTCTTGGCATTTCAAGGCCTCTACTCTGCTCTGAGTCATCATTGTCTCTCACCTGGACAACTGCTCTAGTCTTAACTTGTCTCCCTGCTCAGCTCTTGTCTGCTACCATCTGTTTCCATGCAGTAGCTAGAGTGAATTCAGATCGTGCCATTTTCCTGTCCAAGGCCTTTGATGGCTTCTCATATGATGAAGGATAAAATGTTATCTTCTTTACATCGAGCTAGAAGTCTTTTATGTACTGACTACTTCTCCAAATGTGCTCCCCAAATCTCTCACTTTGGCATGCTTCCTCTTCTCAAACATGCCAAGCTCTTTCCTTAGAGTTCTTATATTTGCTTATCCTTCTTCCTGTAATCCTTTCTCCAGATTATTCCAGAATGGTTTCGCTCATTATTTAAGACTCTGTGCATGGAATGCCACTTCATTAAAAACAAAACAAAAACCAAACTCTTTGTCTCTGTGCACATTCCTACACCACCGCAGGCAATTTCTATCCCTAGCTTCCTCATTGCTTCACCTGTTGCTTTCTCCCAGTATATATCACTAACAGAAATGATAATATTCATGTTTCATATTTACTTACTATCTGCTCTTCTCTACTGTAGTGATACTCCACGAATCCCTACTTGGTACCTATTCTATGCTGTTGTTAGCTGCTATTGCGTCAGCCCCTGACTCATGTCAACTCCATGCACAAGGGAGCAAAATATTGCCCAGTGTTGGATTATTCCCATGATTGATTGATTGTGGGTCAACTATTGTGGTTTTTACTGAGTGATTTATAGATACAAATTGCCAAACCTTTTTTCCTAGTCTATCTCAGTCTGAAAAATTGACTGAAACCTATCATAGCAACATGCAAAACTCCACTGACAGAAGGGAGGTTTATTGGTTGGGAATTAAACTCTGCTCTCCTATGTGGAAGGCAAGAATTCAACCCCTGTACTACCACTGGCCTCTCTAGAACAGTGCAGGTGCTGCATATTTTTGGAAAGCCTGAATGAATGACAACCAATTAAGATGTGTTTTTCACAAATGGTAGATTTTGCTCATTCATTGTTTTCATGTGACTGCTGACTAATGCTCACAGCCAGAGCCACAGTGAGGACTCTTTGTTCTAGCCCCAAAGTGCTTGTTGGGTTTGTGCTCTATTTCCGGTTAATTATACCCATAGTGCGGAGTTTGCACTCATCAGCCCTTCTGCGTTCTGCTGATTTTTCTGAAACACATTTGATGCTTTCTAGGATCAAAAAGTTTTCCTTTTCTATATGCACATTCACATTCCCTGTTCAATAAGTAGAAAGCATTTAGTAAAATTTGAAATATTATTATACACAGAGGAATTAAATTTTTACCTTTATTTCACTAAATATTATTCAAAAAGTTCATAGAGTTTAACCTCAGACTTGATGTCTTTTCTTTGGAGATCTGAAAATTCTCTTGATACTTGAAGTATAAAATATTTTTTTCTAAACAGCATAGAAATAATTTATGTTCACAGCAGCACACAAATATGGTATGCGCATTCTTGTTTTACTTTGGAAACATGCACCTTCCAAGAATCTGATTTATAATGATTCCTTGAGCCCTAAACTAATATCTTAGAATGTACATAATTCAGATTCCCACATTTTGTTATTAATTTAGAGGAGTGATTTCTTTCTAAGATTTGAATAAATGTAACTGTTTCTTCATCATCTTTCTTTCTAAGATTTGAATAAATGTAACTGTTTCTTCATCATCTGCTTTTGGTTTATTCTAATGCCTCTAGTAATGGAGGTAGTCCATTTCATATAAAATATAAATGTCTTATATTTTTCAACAAATATATGGCTCCCTAAGTGAATTAATATATGCCAGTTCATTGAGAAGATTACAGGAACATAGAACTGCTCTTTAATACCAATTACACAGCTAGCTTATTTAAATCACTCAATTAAGGATAACACCCTAATTTGTCCACTTCAGAGCTAAAACTCCTTAGGTCCCAATTTCATTTAGTATTTTACTTTTTCAGGTGTTATTTTCAATTTCATGAAACTTAAATAATTTAGCATACTTTTGGACAATATCTCTTATTTTACTAAAAATATTGACAGTTAACAGCTGGCCACCACAAAAACAAAACAATATCACCTGAAGAGAGAAGGTGCTGTCTAACAGACTGAGTTTAAATTGGTTAATTGCAAGTTAATGAGCAAAAGAACAAGAAACCATTTGATCATCGGCACCATACAATGCATACTCTTCAAAACAACTTAATTCTGATTTCATTTGGTTTGACCGAAGTCCAAGAATCCACAATCATATAATCTGCCATAGTTTTGCTCTTCATTGTTCTGTTTGTCTTTCAACCCTTTAAAAACAGCTGAAATAATAGTTTCCAAACACCAGGAAATGGTTCCAACTTCAATTTTTCAAGAAGGGTCCTTGTCATCAAGGGTTATGGGCCAAATGAAGTGTTTTATTTCCCTTTTGATCATACAAGACAAGGTTTACAGAGCCTGAGTTCTCCGTGCTATATACTTGGGTGTTGCCATAAGCCTAAGTATTCAAACACAGAGACTCAGATGTACTATGTGTAGCAATAACAAGGCAGAGCACAGTGAATGGAAATCCTACTAGAAATTTATAACAAGTGCACTCAAACCGGACAGACTCACTGCCATTAAGTCGGTGCCAATTCTATACGACAGGATAGAACTGCCCCCTGTGAATTTCCAATACTCTTTGCTGGAGTCGAAATACCTCTCTTTCTCCCCTTTCTCCTGCAGAGGGGCTGGTGGTCTTGAACGGCTGACCATGCAGTTAGCAGGCGAACTATGAACCACTACACCACCTGGGCACTATATTTCCACTGACAATTTTTCGTCTGTGACTTATTAGAAGATTTTATTTTTAATTATAAATGATGATATAATTCAATCTAACCCTGCTTGCATTTGAAGGATTAATACTGGAAACTACATAAAAATAAGACTCTTTCAAATTCAGACTTCATAATGTTTTTGTCATGCAGGAAAAAAAGAAGCTCACTGCCACTGAATCGGTTCCAACTCATAGTGACCCTGAAGGATTAGAAATAAATAAATAAACAAGCAACAAAATCCAAAGTGGTACATGCAAATTGTTCATCAGGGCATCCCAAAGTTTCTAAAGCTTGAACTTGTGTTGATAGCAATCCAGAGGAGCTATTTTATCTCAAAATGAAACTTGCCCCCTAAAGCTATCACATACCTGCTTGTCAAAATTGCTGCAAATGAGTTGCAGTCTTTAGAATGTGAAACATAAAACACCGGTTTTTCATTTCAGATTATGAATATAATGCACCATCAAAGCGCATATTTGTTTAATCTATTGTAATCTAGAAGTCCTTTTAATAAAGAAGACTTCTTTGATAACATGGCCCATTAATCTGCATTTCTAAAGATGTGCTTAATTCTCAAGACTGTTTAGATAAACGGTATCATGTGTCATGTTCTTTTTCTTTTTTTAATTCTCAAACCATCCCAAAATACCTTATGAAGTAATTGGCAGTATAGCATCTGTGTAAGCAAATAGACCTGCCTGGATGCTCTTAGCAAAACCCAGAGGCAGCTTCATCCATTAGAATTCATTTATTGAAGGGAGATACATTGGCTTAGACATCAGCTTGTTTGTAACTCTTTTGAAAAGGTGTTACAGAATCTTTATCTTCCACCTTGACCATCTCTGCAGAGAACGCCTTTGGTTTTCTAAATACCATCTGCAAAAAGCTGGGCTTGCTAAATTTCCATGAGATTAGACGTCCTTTTTCATCAGAGTTAGCAGCCTGTGTTTCAGCTTAGTTAACAGAGGAGAGTCTCCTCAAATTGAGTATGCTCATTACATATAAATTAGAGTTAAAACAGTGGCTTCCCACCCGCCGGAATGTAAGTGCTAATGAACAGAAAAGGGGTTGCCAATGAAAAATAAGTCAGGCGAGCTATATCATGGCACCACTGTTTGCAGCACTTGGGAAACCGTTCTAATATTAATGCCTCTTGTCAGAAAACCCTTACAACCTCTATTAAATCATCTTCTCCATCGTTGGTGCTGTAGTTATAAATAGGCTCACAATGAATTCTGAATTCTCTACATGTAAATCATGCCACATACCATTATCTGATATCCTTGAATTAGGTATGCGTGGCCTTGGGGGCAGTAAAGGATAGGTTGATGCAGCCAGCTGCCTCCTTTAGTAATAACTGCTGTATTTTAAAGACTAACAGTCAGACAATAAATAACATTTTTGGATCTACATCTAGACTTGAAGTAGGAGAGAAATGAAGAATGATTTCCTTGCTGTCAGATTGGGCTTAAGCAAAAGGTCAAACCTCTCTGCAAAAGGAGCCACAGCTATGTAACCCAGTTCATCATAAACAAAAGTGCATGCTCGTGCACATCGATAAGCAGACAATTACTATACAAGGGGTTCAGTGCTCTGCTGTTAACTGAAAGATTGGTGGCTTGAACCCACACTGAGACTCTGAAGGAGACGCAGCTAACCGCTCCTGGACAGGGCAAAGATTACAGCCTAGGGAACCTGAGGCACTTGGGACACCTAACCAAGAAGGACTTGCTTTTCGTGTCTAAGTCTGTGCCGGTTCGTTCTCACAAACGGATTTCATTTATGTCTATCACTCACTCATGCCCTCTTTTAAGAAAGGCAAGAGGTTAGCAGATGAAATTCAGTGTAGAACAAGGGTCTAGGAGTAATTGGTATTATATTTTAGCATTGTATTTAGATAAACCAAGCACAATTTTCAACACAGGCAATGTCTCTGTGTGTAGAGTACATTGAGTTAGAATTGCTTTTATTATAAGTACAGTAAAATGACTAAGTCTATTTGCATAACTACTGAGTCTATAAATATTTCTCATATCGACTGAGTTTAGAAGAAAGGTGATATGCAAGAAGAAGCAATGTTCTTAAATTTTAAAAAGTGGGGTAGGAAGAGGAGAGAGAAATTGGTTCTGTGTAAAACCTGCTGTGAGATTTTAATTTTCTTCCTCCCTATAGCTCTGGAAATATCCCCTTCATCAAAAGATTGAAGTCATGGTAATGTTTCTTTTATGAGAAGGAAGATCTGGGCTATAGTTTATCTGGAAACAAGTTTTTTTTTTGGGGGTGGGGGGGAAGCCCATTTGTGTGCATGCCCAAATTGTGCTTTAATTAGCTGTGGCAAAGGGTCTCAGTTACTAATATGCATTCTGCTTTAACTGCAATAAATAACTGCAGCGACTTAACTGTTTCTGTTCCCTAGCGCTTCTATTGTTTTGTTCCTATGTGAACAATGCAAGACAACCTCGACTGGCACCTTCCCTTTGGGGAGGGAATTTTTCATTGGTGATAAAAATATTGTTGTTTGTGCTAGCAAGTAATTCACCAGTGGCTCATTCCCATCAGCTTTATTTCACAGCAATTGTAAAACAAACCACTCGTAGCACATGCTGCTAATGTCTGGTCCCTGGAGTGCAACTGATGTTCCATCATACGGGTCATGTGCAAGCTAAAGGGGGCATTAAAAAGGTAGAAATTAATAGTGCCACCACTGATTCAAACTAAATGGTATTCAAACGGATAAAGCCATATCTTTAAGCCATCTTATTGCGTTCTTTGAGAGTCTGATTATAATGCAAAAAAATCTAAAAAATTCAGAACATACTAAGGTGAGGAATACTTTAGAAACAGAGCTGATCATAAGATGAAGCTTTATTTTATACTATATTCCCTTCATGTCATTTTTGACCTTCATTTCATAATTGATGAGGCAGTAGAACTAGCAGCATAATCAATGTATTCTATGTGCCTGTAGAACAGTGGTTCTCAAACTTCCTCAGGCTGTGACCCTTTAATACAGTTCCTCATGCTATGGTGACCCCTCCAACCATAAAATTATTTTCATTGATACTTCATAACTGTAATTTTGCTACTGTTATGAATGGGGCCACCCCTGTGAAAGGGTTGTTCGACCCACAAAGGGGTCGGGACCCACAGTTTGAGAACTACTGAAGTAGAACTTAATGTAAATAATTATCTTAATGTAAAGATATACATAGACACGTGCGCATCCTCTAGTATATACACACATCTATCTATATAAATCACATAATTGGGGTTGGAAGTGAAATTTATTTCAACTGCGTCATTTTATTGTATTCTATTTGACAATAATTTTTAGAGTTCATCATAACACAATCGTTTTTCAAAACATTCTTAATACATTCTCAATAGTGTCACCTTTACACTGGCAACATTTCCTGAAGATTGATAGATGACACACGGTTTATCTTCCAGATAACGATGTTATCCTACTGAACAGGTTATCTAAGTGCACAAAAACATGTTTTCACTGCTTGTCAGTATCCAGTTCTAGAGTAGGATCTTTTCATGTTTCCACAGCACTGATGTTATGCTAAAATTTGGCCCAGTGGTGACGCTAGAAAGGAACGGGGTGTGTGGATGCTATGGGGGACACTGTCGAAGAGAGTGACACCAAAATGACTGTCAATAAAATTTGTGTGCGGTGTTTCAATAGAAATTTGTTATTTTTTACAGAAATATATCACTGTAGTTGGTTATAACAGTTGAAACATTTTTAGTAAAGCTTACATGCATCAATATACCTATCAGGCTAAAACTCTATGCCAATTAACATTTTAAAACTTCTGCTGTGCTCCAAGGAAACATGATAGAGCGGTGGCCTAAGCATTGGGCTGCTCAGTGCAAGGTGAGTGATTCAAACACAGGAGAAAGAAGAGGTATCTGTGCTAATGAAGATGTCCAGCCTCAGAAGCCCTAAAGAGCAGTTCCACTTGCTCATATAGGTTCACTCTGAGTCAGAATCTATTTGAAGGCAGTGGGTTAATGTGCTTATGATCAGTGCTGCCATTATCAGAAAATATAATCATTTTTCAAATCACGTGGTTTTACCTGCAAACCTTGTAAACATGGGTTTTCTTTTTTTGCCTGTGTTTTCATCATTTCATCATTATTCATTGATTTTTGTCACATTTTCTGATGGTTTAGTTATTCAATTTTCCTAATTAGTATTTGTGAGATGCCACCTATTGGGACATCACCAGTGGTGCATTTCCTGAACTGTGACCCTAAATTATGCATGCAGCTCTATCTCCTTTCCCTTTTTTAAAAGAATCATTTTATTGGGGACTCATACAAGTCTTATCACAATCCATACATGCATCCATTGTGTCAAACACATTTGCGCATTTGTTGCCATCATCATTCTCAAAACATTTTCTTTCTACTTGAGCCCTTGGTATCAACTCCTCATTTCCCCCCCTCCCTTCCCCACCCTCCCTCATGAACCCTTGATAATTTATAAATTATTGTTATTTTTTCATGTTTCACACTGTCTGATGTCTCTCTTCACCCACTTTTATGTTGTCAATCCCTCAGGGAGGGGGTGATATGTAGATCATTGTGATCAGTTTCCCTATTCTCCCCCACATTCCCCTTACCCTCCTGGTATCGCTACTCTCATTGTTTGCCCTGAGGGGGTTATCTGTCCTTGATTTCCCATGTTTCCACCTCTTACCTGTACCAGTGTATATCCTCTGGTCTAGCCGAACTCATAAGGTGGAATTGGGATCATGATGGGGGGGGGCGGAGGGGGGCTAAGGAGTGGAGGAAGCATTAAAGAACAAGAGGAAAGTGGTATGCTTCATTTGTGCTATACTGCACCTTGACTGGCTCATCCCCTCCCGCAACCATTCTGTAAGGGGATGTCCAGTTACCTACAGATGGGCTTTGGGTCTCCAAACTGCACTTCCCCTCATTCACAATGATATGTGAATTTCTTTTTTCTTCCTTGATGCCTGATAACTGATTGCATCAACACTTCATGATCAAACAGGCTGGTGTTCTTCTTCCATGTGGGCTTTGTTGTTTGTCAGCTAGTTGGCTGCTTGTTTATCTTCAAGCCTTTAAGACTCCAGATGCTATATCTTTTGATAGCCAGGCACCATAAGCTTTCTTCACCACATTTGCTTATGTACCTGCTTTTTCTTCAGCGATCATGGTGGGAAGGTGAGCATCATGAAATGCCAGTTTAATAGAACAAAGTGTTCTTGCGTTGAGGGAGTACTTGAGTAGAGGCCCAATGTCCATCTGCTTCCTTAATACTAAACCTTTAAATATATGTACATAGATCTATTTCCCCATCATATATAAATATATTTACATATGCACATGCCTGTATTTAGACCTCTATAAATGCCCTTTGCCTCCTAGTTCTTTCCTATATTTCCTATTACTTTCCTCTCATCCCACTGTCATGTGCAGCCTTCATTTGGGTTTCAGTAATTCCTCTTCATTACATTGCCCTTGATCAGGCCCACTTATCTCATCCCGCCTATCTTATCTAGATAGACCTGCAGAGATAATAATATGCACAAAATACAAGGCAAAGCAAAACAAAGCAACAAAAGAAAACAAAACGACAACAGCAAAAACAAAAAGCAACAACAATAAAAAAGGAAAGCCTGTAAATAGTTCAAGGTCATTTGTTGTCCTTTGGAAGTATTTTCCGATAGAGTGTGATTGGGTGCCACATCCAGGCCCCGAAGTCTATTTTTGGTATTCTCTATTCAAAGACTTATGTTCCTCACTGTGTGGCCATGTATATAGATTTTATCAAGTATTCAGTGATGCAGAAAGTAATAAAATTAAAGTAATGGAAAACACTTAGAATTGTGTTTTAGATAATCACATTAAATATTTTAATCATTATATATTTTCCTACCCTTAAGTATGTCCATGCCTTATTTTATAACACAAACTCTCTTTAGTAAGAGGATGCTGTCACTTCCTGTCATGTACTTTGAATTGGGAGAGACCAGTCCTTGGAAATGGGGATCATACTTGGCCCAGCAGAGAGTCAGAGAAAAAAAAAATTAAGACTTTAAAAAGAATGGAGACATAATGTCTGTAACACTGAGCTCAAAAAACAATTTTGAGGATGGCACTTCACTGGGCAATATTTAGATCTATGTGTTGAAATAGACTCCTCGACACCTAACAACAGTTTTAAAATAGTTTGAGCATGACAGTCATCTTACACAAATGAAAATAACTTGATAAAATGCTATCTTGAATTGTTTAAAGGGAACGAATGTTCTACAAAATTAGGAGGGAGAAGGAAAGGGAATCAATTTCTTTAATGAGGGCCTAATTTTGTGGATGCTAAAATTTTGCTGTCATGTCACACTCAGACTTGAATAAGTGACCTTTCATTCCCAAGATTGTCTTATGTACTCATTTCAAAACTTGTAATTGTGATTTGGGTGAAATTTTACAAAACAAAACAGTTTTCCATTCAATAACTTAGACACATTTTGGTTCATGTCAGTGAGTACAGTCCCCACAATATTAAAGCACTTATGCACTTCCCAGACAAGGAATATCTCAACAACAAAAAATGCTAAAAGGAACCCAGCATTACAAAAGATCCATGTCAAACCAGTATGGCAGAAGAACAATACTCACCAAAAACATACAAGAGACCATCACAGCACAACTCCACATAGAGACCATCAAAGTGAAAACAGCCCCTAAGATAACACTGGCTCAACGATGGAAAGAAGGCAAGAATGAACCACAAACACACATATGCACAACCCACAGAAAAGAAATGGAGGTAGGAAAACATCCAACACAAGAGGGATATACAGGCATCACAGAATCCACAGAAAATATAATAACTCTGAATATCAACGGACTGAACTCAGCCCTTAAGATACTGAGACTAACAGGTTGGTTTAGAAAACACAAACCCTCATACTGCTGCGTACAGTAGACACATCTCAAGATTACATACAAAAATAGACTAAGAAATAAAGGCTGGAGCAAAACATACCAAGCAAGTAGAAATTCAAAAAGAGCAGGAGTTTCAATCATAATCTCGGATAAAATTGACCACAAAGTGAAAACCATAAAAAGATATAAGGGAGCGACACTATATAATGCTCAAGGCAAGCATAGATGAAGAACCACTAAGCATTCTAAATATTTACTCACCAAACAAGCATTCAGTGCAATATGTCAATCAAACGCTCCAAAAGATGAAAAAAGAAATCACAGCCTCAACAATTATAGTAGACAACTTCAATAACCACTCTCTGAGAAAAATGGATCACTGGGAAATAAATTGAACAAGGAGACTAAAGATTTAAACACTACAATTAGACGATTTGACCTAATTGATATCTACAGAGCTCTCCACCCAAATACAAATGTTTTCACATTCTGTTCAACCCCACATGGCACATATTCAAAGATAGACCACATGCTGGGGAATAAATCAAATCTGCATAATTTAAGCACATTGATATCATACAGACTTCTCTCTCTGACCATCGTGCCATAAAACTGGAAACCAACAAAAGAAAGATGAGGAAAACAAGGGCAAACAATTGGAGGATTAACTTTCTCTTGGAATAACTTTCTATTGCAAAAGGAGTGTGTACTGGCCCAGATCAGAGATGAAATTAGGAAATTTCTAGACACCAATGAGAATGAGAACATGATGTACCAAAACATATGGGACACAGCAAAGGCAGTCATCAGAGGAAGTTTCCTAGAAATACATGCACACATGAAAAAGAAAGAGACTTATGATTTTTACACTGGTACAAAATTAACAGCAACTAGAGAGAGCAGAGTTAACAAGACAATCCAACTAATAGCAAAATATAAATAATAAATATTAGGGCTGAGATTCAGGACAGGGAAAATAAGAAAACGATGGAAAAAATTATTGCTGCTAAAAGTTGTTTTTTTGTAAGGATAAACAGAATTGACAGACCTCTGGTGAACTTAACCAAAGAAAGGAAGAAAGAAATTTCAATAGCAAGGATGAGGGATGAAAGAGGGGACATTACAAAGGACCCTTGTGATATCAAAAGGATAATTACATAGTTCTATGAAGGACTGTACTTCAAAGAATTGAAAAACTTGGAAGACATGGACAAATTATTGGAAAAACAATTCCTTCCTAGACTATCCCTGAAGAATGTCAAGAATCTCAACAGAACCATATCAATAGAAGAAATAGATAAGGTTATCAAGGGATTACCAGCCAAAAAATCCCCTGGACCAGAAGGCTTCACAGGAGAATTCTATCAAGCATTCAGGGAAGAACTGACACCAATTCTTTACAGTCTTCCAGAACATAGAAAAAGTTCCAAAACTCCCAAACTCTTTCTATGAAGCTAGTATAACTCTGATACCTAAACTGGACAAGGATCCCCAAAGAATTGAGAACTACAGACCAATTTCCCTAATGAACATTGATGCAAAAATTCTTAGCAAAATACTGGCAACAGAATACAAAAGTATATAAAACAAATAATTCACCTTGACCAAGTGGTGCAGGGATGGTTTGACATATGAAAGATCATTAGTATTATTCACCACATTGAAGTGAAAAAGTATAAGAACCACATGATAATATTGATAGAAGTGAGAAAAGAATTTGACACCATCCAACACCAATTTCTGTTTAAGACACTGAAGAAGATAGGAATGGAAGCAAAATTCCTCAATATAACATAAGCTATATATGAAAAACCAACAGCCAATGTGGTAGTCAATGGAGAAAAGATTATATAAATCCTTCTGAAAAACGGGACTAGACAAGGATGTCCTTGTTCCTTACTCCTATTTAACATAGTACTGGAGGTCCTAGCTAACAGTATCAAAGGTATTTGTCTGAGGAAGGAAGAAATTAAACTGTTGCTATTCACAGATGCCATTATTTTATATGTGGAAAATCCCAAAAGTTCCACAATAGAAGTACTGAAGCAGTAGAGGAATATGGCAGAGTGGCAGGTTACAAGATCAATAAACAAAAGCCTATCAGACTACTACTATACACATTGGACAAGACCACAGAATAGGGGGTCAAAAAGGTGGTTCCCTTCACAATAGCCAAACACAAATTGAAATATCTAGAGATATACCTGACCCAAAAAACAAAAGATCTGTAAGAGGAAAACAACAAAACACTATTAAAAGAAACCAAGGGTGACCTCAACAAATGGAAGGACACCCCTATTGAGAAGACGCAATAAAGTAAAGATGTCAGTTCTCCCCAAGGCACTATGTAAGTTCAATGCTATTTTGATACAAGTACCATCATCTTTCTTCAAAGAATTGGAAAAACAGATTACCAACTTCATATGGAGAGGGAAGAAACCCAGAATTAGCAGAGAACTCCTCAAGAAGACCACAAAGCTGAAGGGCTTGCTTTACCTGACTTTAGCACCTATTATACAGCCGCAGTGGTCAAAACAGTGCGGTATTGGTATAATGATAGATATTCAGATCAATGGAAAAGGATTGAAACCCAGAAATAAAATCATCCACATACAGACAACTGATCTTTGATAAGGGCCCCCAAAATATCAAATGGGAAGCATTTGCCCTCAATACGTGGTGCTGGAAAAAAAAAATATACATGTCTACAGAAAAATGAAGCAAGACCCTTACACAAGAATAAACTCCATACACAAGAATAAACTCAAGTTGGATCACAGACCTTGAGGTAAAACCCAAAACTATTAGGACTATCAAATTGGAAGAAATCTGAGAACTTTGACTCAGGGAATACCTAGGCTATTGGAAATAGGGAGGGACACAAACACAGAGGAGGCACAAATTGACAAGTGGGATATACTAAAGATAAAACACGTGTGTATATCGAAATAATTCTCCAAGAGAGTAAGAGAGACCACAGAATGGGAAACATCTTTAACAATGAACACATCAGACAAAGGCCTTTTTACTAAAATCTACAATACTATGCTAACTTACAACAAGAAAACAACCAATTGTCCCCTGAGGAGGTGGGCAAAGGACCTGAACAGAAGTTTCTCAAGGGCAGAAATCCAAATGGCCAATAAATATATAAGAAAATTCCAGATCTCTAGCCATAAGAGAAATGCAAATTAAAACAACTATGAGATATCACCTAATACCCTCAAAGATAGTCCAATTCAAAAAATCAGAAAGTAACAAGTGTTGGAGGGGCTGTGGTGAGATAGGAACTCTTGTCCACTGCTGGTGGACCTTTAGGTGTGTACAGCCATTATTGAAATCGATTTGGCGATATCTAAAACAGATGGAAATTTAGCTACCATATGATCCAGCAACCCCCCTACTAGGCATATACCCAGAAGAAACAAACCACAGCCAGACATCTGTGCTCCAATGTTCATTGTGGCACAGTTCACAATTGCAAGCAGTTGGAAACAACCCAAATTTCCATCAACAGATGAATGGATTAGGAAACTGTGGTACATACATACAATGGAGTATTACGCATCTCTAAAAAGCAGTGATGAATGCATGAAGCGCATCACTGCATGGGAAGAACTGGAGGAAATTATGCTAACAAAGTAAGCCAAGCACAAAAGGACAAGTACTACATGAGTCCGCTGAGGTAAACTCAAGATCCAAAAGGGCAATAGGGAAAAAGCTACAGGATGCATACATTCCTGGGGTGAGGTCCAGGTATATGGCAGTGGCCAGACTAAACCCAGGGATACATATGGCAGCCAACTAAAAAGGATGGGGGGAAAAGAAAAATGACATGGGTAGCGGAGGGAACAGGGCACCAACCCACCCAAGGCGATGGTGTTGTTTATATCTCCATAGGGAAAGAGGGACCAGAGTTCAACCCGGTGCTCTAAGACAAGAATGCAACACACTCGCACGAAACAGGGAACCAATAGAGAGGTCTGAAGGGCCAGCCCCATTACCAACTAAGTGGACAGCCCCCTCCACTCAAGAATAAGTCATATCAGAGGACAGCACTGAAGATACAGCTCAAGGAGAGGAACGTGTCTGATCAGAGCACACAGGACCAAATGAGGGGGCAGGAAAAAAGAGTGAAGCACATCCTGGCCCACCAAGCGCTGATGACAATATTTCTGCTTAGAACAGCCAATGCACAGAGAGGAGCATAAGGCTGCCCCACCATGAGACACGATGCTCCTCACTGAACCATAGCGCCATGGGGGACAGCACTGGAGACATATGGCAGAAATTGTGTCCATCCTGCCCCCACCAAACTGAGTTGAGATGCTGGGGGCTTGCAACAGAGCAGCAAGGGGAGCAGAGCAATGAAGTCCCCAGGGAACACGAAAAATAGACTGGGCCATGGTGTGGTGCCCCATTAGATTTGATTGGAAAACACTCGTAAAGGACGACAAATAGACCTTGAACTATTTATAGGCTTTTCTTTTATTGTGTTGTTGGCTTTTGTTGTTGTTGTTGTAGCTATTGCTTAATTTTCTATTGTTGCTTTGTTTTGCTCGGTCTTGTGTTTGTGTATATTGTTTTC
>NW_022111373.1:15385762-15397153 GCF_000313985.2 Echinops telfairi
CATTCATCCCATATTCTCCTTATGTTTCTTGCTCATATGAATTCTTCTTTCCTATTGGTGTCTGCTGTGAGATTTATTCCTGGGCAAATAATTCCCTTGTCATGCTGTTATGTTTGTTCTAAGGAGTGCATACATCTCAGATGTTATTATTCATCTTATAGAGCTATCTATTTGGGGGGTGAAAGTTGATCCACATGGATGATCAAGAGTGACTGGAGACTATAGTTTTGGATGTTCCACCAGTCTCTATCAGAGCAGTGGGCCTGGTCTTTTATATGATTTTGAGTTTTGTTGCATATTTTTCTCACACTCTAGCCAGGAATTTGTGTTGTGATCCCTTTCAGGACCATCGATAGTGGTAACCAGGTACCGTATCCCGTAGTTCTTCTAGTTTCAGTCATGGAAGCTGAGGTTTGCATGATCTATTATTCTTCTGCACCAATTACTCTTTTCAAATTTTTACGTCCCCAATTGCTACTCATCAAAGTAGGATGTGGTCCCTTGTCTTCTGTGAACTAGGATGTGTCACTTGGCCTTGATGTCCCTTGAGACATTTATCCTGAGTTTCTAGGCCCAGTATGCATCCCCTTATGTTTGGTTATGGCTAAGAGATTGTCAAAACTTAATCTTCTTTATGTTCTATTATATTCAAGGGATATATTTGTAGCACTGGCGATTTATGCTGGGTTCTCTGTAGAAGCAAAACCAGTGAAAATTATATAAAAATATAAGGAGTGAAATTTTTATCAAGGAAATGACTTAACACAGTTGTAGAAGCAGGCAAATGCACTCTGAATTCAGGCAAGTTCCAAGTCCAAGAGTTAGATGTTAAACTGGAGACTTCTGATTCAAATAGCTTTGGTGGCCGATGAGCCCAAGATAGATAGGTCTGGAACATTACAGGTTAGTGGCTGCAGAGGGCATTGAATCCAAGGTTGATAGGTTAAATGGTAGGTCAGATGATAGCCACTGACAGCTCCAAGGATTGACAGGCAATATTACACACTCTTGGTTCAAGTCCAAAGAACCTGAAGTTGAAGAGATAGTTGCAGGATCCAGGCCCAGGAAAAGAAATTACGTTTTTTCCACAGCATCCACTGATATAGGAACTAGGCCATGCCTACAAGGAAATTTCCTTTCCATTGCATTAGGGTTGTGATCTGGGAAAGGGATTGCAATCCAGCTTAATTTTCTTACAGCTGAGTGCCAGCTCGCAGCAGATCCTACTATAGAATTGGTTACATTGTATTAAAACATGTCATAGGGGTTTGCTAGGTCTTAAACAAACCATTGAGAACCTTGGCCCAAACAAATTTACATATAACAGGAGGGACATCCTTGGTCATGTAGTGGTTATTGTTTGGTGGCTAATCACAAAGTCAATAGTTCGAAACTATGAGTTACTTTATGGGAGAAAGTTGAGGCTTTCTGATCCCATAGAGAATTACAGTCTTGGAGACCCACAGGGGCAATTCAACCCCGTTCTACAGGATCGCTATGAATTTGAATTGACTCGATGGCAGTGAGTTTGGCTTTGAACTACCACAACAAGTCAATGCATATGCAGAAATATTCTGTCAAATGTCTGTGATATATACCTGTTTTCATTTGCTCATCAACCCCTGCTTGAGTGTTTATCTTTGTATCTATTAATAAATTATTATTATTATTACCATTGACTCAGGATCAGGTATAGCTTCCATGCTTGAGCTTCCCCCAGTGTCTTCCTTTGTCTTGATTGTTTTGTACTTACTTTATAGGATATTTGTGTCTAGCCTCTAATCAGTAATTTTCCTCTTCCTGCCTCTCCCCATATCTGGTAACCATTAAAGAATGATTATTTATGTGTTAAGCACTTTGTTTGACTCTTTATAATGATAGAATCATACAATATTTGTTCTTTTGTGATTGACTTTAATTTTACTGAGCATAATGTTCTCCAGATTCTTCCAGATTCATTTTTATTCTTTAATGTTCCATATTATTTTAGGGTGATTTTACCTCTTTCTGAATCATCACTCTTCCCCTTTTCAAATTTCCTATTACAATATTTCCCTAGATTGTGTCTCCCTGTTTCATGCCAACCCCCTTCTTTGTTCTTTTTTCAACTTTAATGAAAATGATTTTTTTTCCTGGCTATAATCTCTCTTGTGTTTCTGACCTTGAATGTGCATTTGGATACGTAGGATGATGGTTATTACTGCTGACTTCAACTGCTAAAACATTATTGTGGTAGAATGCTATTGCCAGCCAGTGGCTTTTGAAGCTTTTGCCAGCCAGTGCCTTCCAATCTGCCACACTTGCACTTTCTTAAAATAAAAAGGCTTAATGATCAATCTACCCTCACTGTTTTTGCAATTTCATACATGCAGAGGAAAAGTCTAATAATCAAACTTCAACTTTGAGTTTCAAAACAGACCTTGAATACTAGTGGTAGGAGCAATAGATTTAAGATGGAAGGGTTTTTCAGTTTACAAGAGAATGATTTTGGCAAAATTTAAATATTTGTGGTCCGTATCAGCATTATTTATTTCAGACCGGTAACAAGAAACACCCCATCATAGAAACGATTGTTTATTAGCTGATCATTTAGTCAGAAAAATGAACCAATTATGTGCAAAAATATGAATGAAACTCACAAACCTATGGCTGAATGAAAAAAAAAAAACACGTAGAAATGAAAACAGACACAGTAGATGTGGTGATTCAATTGATATAAAACACAAAGAGTGGGAAAATAACCTATAATGTTCAAAGCCAAGATAGTAAATATTAGACACAGTGAGGTGATAACCGTGGAACGCAGGGGACAAGGAATTCCTGGGATGTTTATTGTATTCTGGTTTTGGTTTGAAGTATAAAAGAAGTGTGGTATCATTAGGGTTAGTACTGTAGCTCCCGGTGTCACCCATTTCCCATAGACCTCCTGTAGTAGGGCATTCAGAATCCCTAATAAGGTTTATTTTCACCAATATTCATGGAAAAAACTCCTTTACCTCTGTCACTACTTTCTCTCTCCACCAACACAAAACCTAGCAAAGTCCTTGCCTGTGTGCTTTCTCTATGCTCTACCCATCAAGGCTCATGCTGCAAGAATAGAGTGAAATAAATATAAAAGATGAAAAACGAATGTTGGTAAATGTCCCTGTGGAATCAACAATCACTACCAATCATCATTTACACAATCTGCTGAAGTCTGACTCTAGGGCTAGGCTCAAGCAGGGTGCACCTCTGAGAGAGATTAATGGGGTGCTGTCTGCAGAAATACCAAAGTTGCTGGGTGGTGACTCAGTCCTTCTCTTTACAAATAGTTAGTACCTGATAAGAGCCTTATAGAAACTTTTTTATGTCCCACCTTTCTGTGTTGCTAATAATAAAATTTACAAGCCATACTGGGAGACTGACTGTGTTAGTCTGTGTACATTAGAGAAACAAATCCACAGAAATGCATATGTATAAGAAAGAGTTTTATATAAAGGGTAAGTGCACATCACGAAAACATCCCAAGCCAGTGCTGCCCAAGCCCTCAAGTCCAACATTATTCGCCCATATGTCTGACACCAATCCACAAAGTCCTCCTCCATCTCACAAAACACACACAATGACGCTAACTTCAGGAGGAAAGCCAAATCAGTGAACGTGTACACATCTCAGCACTGGCAGGGGTCTCCACATGCTGCTCTAGCACCCAGGGCTGCATCGGGGTAGGCCCATGTGGCTTCTCCTCAGGGATGTCTTTCAGGAAGTGAACCTTGCCAGCTGAGGCAGGGAACTGGCTAAGGCAGCTGCACCCTGGTCCGACCATCAGAAAGCAAGGGACCCAAGAACTGGAAAGGCCAGGCTCAACAAGCCATTTATCTCGCCACCCTTCAAGTAACCCCACATGTGTTCATTGGTCAGGTTGGCACAATAAACTTTAACTATCTCACTGACAGAGTTTTCCTGCTTGTAATACAACTAGAGAAGATAACCTGTGTATGTTCCTGTACATTGTTCACAGATTCTTTAGAGATGATATACTTAACATAATCACTAGGTTATAGAGCGTCATATATTTAGTTGCTGTTTGACTATTAATTTATGTTTCTCAATCAAAACTGTTCAAATATTTCATTAGTTCTTAATTTCCCTCCTTGAGCTAGTATCACCAAAACACATAGTCAAATGAAAGTCTCTTTTTTTTGACTCACCTTGGTCATTGAATTGTTATAATTAGCCCATTCAAAGTTAAGTAATGGAAACTGTCCTGAACTTGCTTTTTGTGTGTAATGGTAGGAGTGAACTAGCAGAGTAAGTGTTTTTCATTTGTCCTTTAATCATGGCAAGGACCCCAGTGATGCAGTGGTTTCCTGTTGGCAGCAAACTGCAAGGCTAGCACAGCAGTTTTAAACTACCAGCCTGAGTTAGTTAATTGTGCCAACCTGGCCAATAAACACATGTGGGGTCAATTGAGGGATGGTGGGATAAATGGCTTGGTGAGCCTCGCCTTTCTAGTTCTCGGGTCTCTTGCTTTGTGGTCGCACCAGGGTGCAGCTGTCTTAGCAGTTCCTTGCTCCAGCTTGCAAGGCTGACTTCCTGCAAGACATCCCCAAGGAGATGCCACATGAACCTACCCCGAGGCAGCCCTGGGTGCTGGAGCAGCTGTGTGGAGACCCCTGACAGCACTGAGATGCTTACACATTCACTGACTCAGCTTTCCTCCTGCAGTCATCACTGTTGCCTCTGTTTAGTGAGATGGAGGAGGACTTTGTGGACTGGTGTTGGACATAGGGTTAATGGGGTAATGTTGGACTTGTGGGCTTGGGTAGCACTGGGTTGGGATATTTTCTTGATGTGCACTAAACCTTTACATAAAACTCTCTCTTTATACATGAGTTGATGTGGATTTGTTTCTCCAAAGTACCCAGACTAATACACAGCCCCTCCATTGGAGAAAGGTGAGGCTTTCTACTCTCGTAAAGAGTTCCAGTCTCAGAAAGTCAAAGAGCAGTTCTATCCTGTCCTATAGGGTTGCTATGAGTTGGCATCGACTCAATGGCAGTGAGTTTGTAGTTTGGGGATTAACCCTGGTGAGTCCTCTCCTCTTGACTGTAAGGTGGCAAGCCTCCTCCTCTTGACTGTAAGGTGTCAAACAGCAGGGATTGAATCTCATTAATTTTGAATCTCCAATGTTCAAAGCAATAACAACTGAAACATTGAGCACAATAGATATGGGATTAGTTAATCAAATACCTTTTATGGATTTCCTGGGTAATACAAACCACTGCTCACCCACAGGCTGGAGGTTTGAGTTCACCCAGAGATGCCTCAGAGGACAGGTCCTCTAGACCAGCAGCCTGTGAAAGCCTCATGGACCACCATCCTACTCTGACATGCAAGAGACCACCAGGAGGAAGAATCAATGCAATGGTCACTGGTTAGCTGGTTATGCCTTAAATATTGGTCTATGCATTTGGAAAATTAAGATTAATAAGCTAGCAAATATTAGTAAGACACAGTCTAGTAAGGAAAAAGACAAGTAAAGTTATAATTTTCATGGAGTGAGTGTTCCAACAGAAACATAAAACTGCTTAGGAGCAAATATCAGGGAGTGATTAATTCTGCCTGAGGGGGCCAGGAGCATTCCTTTAAATGTTTATCAACCTGAATACCAAGATGTAACAGAGTCTCCTGTGTTCAAGCTCTACAAGCCTTTTGTTGAGAATCCTTTTTTTGAGAGGGTGGTATTTTGTCACAAATCTGTGGAACCCCTTAGTGCTTGATTGGCTCACAACTTAATGTTAAGTAACTCAATGTCTGTGGATGCCTCTGAAGCAGCCTCTAGTTTGGTATGTGGACCTTGAGTTATTCACTTGGTTCAACCAGCAACTTGATTCATTTCATTCTGCACATTTTTTCCAGATAGATGTCAAGAGAAATTAGATTCAGTGTACACCTAAGGATCACCCTGCGTTGACATCTGATCTCCTTCAAGCCTGTTCTGCCTCTTGATTTTATGAAAACTATCTGTAATAACATCTCCTTTAAAATCTTGACATTCCAACTAGTGAGGTGAAAAGAAAGGAGAGAAAATTGAACTTGAACTTCATAGAATGTCTAATTAGTGGATGCCAAAGCTGGTGTTACCTCTTAGAAAAACCTAGCTAAAATCCCATAACATATGAAAAATAATAATAAATATACATATACAAGAAAGTGATATTGTCATTTGAAGGACTTATCAGTTTGTAACCCTTTTACTATCTAAAATAGGAAGGGATATCATTTAAGTTGCCAGCTAAGTGGAGTCTTAAAATAAAAAGACAAAACAAACAAACAATAAATTGAGAGTTTAAGAATCAATTATTAAAGTTGCATCCCAGAATGTTGTCAAAAAAATCCAGATGTTATATTTCAGTTGCATTTTCATTATCTGCACTTAGTTTGGTTAGAGCAGAATCATATGAATTGGATTAATATTTTATATGTCTCCCCAGTGGGTCTATGTGAACCATATGGGCAACATTTGGTGCTCATCAACTCCCTTTCCCTCGCCTTCTACTTCATTGCTTTAAACACAACTTTCATTTTCTAACTATCTGCAGGTTTTATTCTGTTTAGAGAGATGAGTTGTTAAAATATGGCCTCTAAGTGACAAGATGTGAGACAGGATCTCTCTCAAAATCTAGCCCATCAGTGGGCATTGGTTACACATGTTGGTTGCCTGGAGAAGGCTATGTGCCAGGCTGTTCCAGTGGCCCCCCTTTCATCTCACTGGTAGGATATTTATAGTCTGGCCCTTAGAGAGCACAGTGGAGGACTAGCACCCTCCCTTGTGGTGTATACGGAAGTGGAAGCATTCTGTTTTCAGCCCTGTTATTATAGTTATTTTTGTTAAGCCTACAATTCTCTTTTGAAGAAGGTGAATATTTTATAAGGATCTAGGACATTTTCTGAGATTTAACATCCACGAATAAGCTTTTAAGTAATACCATGTCTTCTTTATAGGATTTCAGATACATCAGTGGGATCATTTGCTAGCCACTCTGCATGGGGAGATAAGTGGTAAAGAGCCAGTCCGGGCTTTAAGTTAGCATTTTTAACATTCAAAAATGTTTGTTCTTCATTCTAGACAGCACTGAAAGAAGTAAGGCGAAGTCATCCCACTCTGTGCGTGAGTGCTTGTCAAGACTCAAATGTACACTGTGGTGGAAACCCGAGACAGGGAATTCAAGTGTCAGTTATAAACATGCGGTCAATTATTAGTGGCCAGAAGAATTTTACATACCTTGGTACTGGAGGCATTTTACACTAAATAAAGGCAGTCTGGTCAAATGAATGAAATTTTAATTCCAATGAATACCCAGTTGTTTTAAAAAAAATTATATTATGAGTAAATGCATGCTTGAAAAGCTAGCTGCATCTTAAAGTACCTTACGTAATGTAGGTGACTGTCTTCAAATGACAGCTTCCCTCATAATAAACTAAAAGTACCACAGGAAGGTAACTGTCACTTAGTATTTTTATTTCACATAACTGCTCAGCATATTAAGTGACAGATACTTTCATACAATACACTTAATCCCTGATGGAATTGGAGGGCAAACTGGAAAGTCCTTTTTAATGGTTTTGATCAGTCCATATCTTGCTCAGGCTTCACATTTATACATACATGGTGGCACCTCAACCCTTGCCTTCCCTTTTAAATGCCAGAGGTGAAATTTTCTTATGGAAATTTGACTTAACAGAAAGCTTTATTTTGCATAATTACAATCTGGCTCAACCTCAATTCATCCAACATTTGCTATAATTTTTAAAGATCCCAGAAATATTTATAAGGAAGGCTTTATCATCCCATTTTTAAAATAACAAATGGAAAAATATTTCAAAAGTATGTTCCCATCTTTTTCTCTTACTATAGTAAACTATACATTTAACAAAAGCATTAATTTGTCACTTTGATCACTTTTAAGTGTATAATTCAGTGGTTTTAATTATATTCACAATCTGTGCAACTATAATTATTATTCAGTCCCCTAATTTTTCATTACTCCAAGGTTTTGATTAACCACATTAACAGTCTGTGACAGACAAGTGAACCAACCTTGCTTGATGAAAGCCTAGCAGACTTTAAAATACTTAATGATAAAGATCCAAGACTACTCATCAGCCTTCAGAATGGATTGCAATTCATTGGAAACAAAACAAAAATCTTTGCAACTGGACCAATAGATGATACCATGATAAATGGAAGAAAGATAGAAGTTGTTGAGAATTTCATTTTACCTGTGCCCACAATCAATACTCGGAAGCAGCTATGAAGATATATGAATTGATATACTGTATTGGGCAAATTTGCTGCACAATACCTCTTAAAAATGTTAAAGAGGAAAGATGTTGTTTTTGAGGACTAAGTTGCACCAACACAAAGCCATGGTATTTTAAATCATACGCATGTGGTAGCAAAAGGACTATTGGATAAGAATTGATGTACCGGGCTCAGCACGACACTTCCTTCTGGCCAGTAGCCCCGCCGTTTGTGGTGCGGATCCTGAGCCGACTTCGCCTTATTAAATTATCGGAGTCAGTAAATCAGGATATTCTCTTTTTATTCTAGGTTCACATCATACGTAAGACTCTGAAGTTCCGGGAAACTCTTCCGGTCAACCCTACAGGAAACGGAAATGGCTTCTCCCCTGCCAACATGCGGTACAGGTTGCATCACCCATTTCTCAGGGGGTCCTTTTCTGGCGTTGCCCTCAGTGTTGCCTGCACAAAGAGCCAACAGGTCTACGATGAATAGATCCTGAAACTATCAATAGTGTCTTTTCGGAAGCCTACTGGCACCGAATAAGCCTATGTGGAGGAAAGTCCAAGGTGCGAAGCCTCAGTTACGCAGGTCGTCCTCCCTCCCGGCTTGGGCACTCCGTTGATGTCCCGCTTCCATTGCCTCGCCCCCTCTCAGGGGGCTTGCCTGCTGTCAGGCCGCCGCGGTAGGACCAACTTCCTTCCTCTGTGAGCCAGATGGCCAGGAATGAGGTGGGAGTGCTTCTGCGGCAGCCTCATCTTTCTCGGCAGGATCTCACCACCTTGGATGTTACCAAATTGACACCACTGTCGCCTGAAGTCATCAGCAGACAAGGCACCATCAATATAGGCACAATTGGTCATGTAGTTCATGGGAAGTCGACGGTTGTGAAAGTTATTTCTGGAGTGCACACTGTCAGGTTCAAAAATGAACTAGAAAGAAATATTACCATCAAACTTGGATATATGAATGCTAAGATTTATAAACTTGATGACCCAAGCTGCCCTCGACCAGAATGCTATAGATTTAGTGGAAGCAGGGCACCTGACGAGTTTCCTACAGACGTTCCAGGGACCAAAGGGAACTTCAAATTAGTCAGGCACGTTTCCTTCGTGGACTGTCCAGGCCACGATATTTTGATGACTACCATGCTGAACGGGGCCGCAGTGATGGATGCAGCTCTTCTGCTGACAGCTGGTAATGAATCTTGTCCCCAGCCACAGACGTCTGAACATCTAGCTGCTATAGAAATCATGAAACTGAAACATATTTTGATTCTACAAAATAAAATCGATTTGGTGAAAGAAAGTCAGGCTGAAGAACAGTATGAACAAATCCTTGCCTTTGTACAAGGTACAGTGGCAGAAGGAGCGCCGATTATTCCAATGTCTGCTCAGCTGAAGTACAATATCAAAGTTGTCTGTGAGTACATAGTAAAGAAAATTCCAGTATCTCTCAGAGACTTTACTTCAGAACCCCGACTCATTGTGATTAGGTCCTTTGATGTCAACAAACCTGGCTGTGAGGTTGATGACCTAAAAGGGGGTGTTGCCAGAGGTAGTTTTCTAAAAGGAGTGTTAAAGGTGGGCCAAGAGATAGAAGTCCGACCTGGTATTGTTTCCAAAGATAGCGAAGGAAAACTCATGTGCAAGCCAATCTTTTCAAAAATTGTGTCACTTTTTGCGGAGCATAACGATCTTCAGTATGCGGCTCCAGGGTGTCTTATTGGAGTTGGAACAAAAATTGAGCCCACTTTGTGCCGAGCTGACAGAATGGTTGGGCAGGTACTTGGTGCCATAGGAGCTTTACCTGAGATCTTCACAGAGTTGGAAATTTCTTATTTCCCACTCAGACGGCTTCTAGGTGTACGTACTGAAGGCGACAAGAAAGCAGCCAAGGTGCAAAAGCTGTGTAAGAACGAAGTGCTCATAGTGAACATTGGAATCCCTGTCAACTGGAGGAAGAGTTAGTGTAGCGAAGGCCGATTTGGGCAAAATTGTTTTAATTAATCCTGTGTGCACAGAAGTAGGAGAAAAAATTTCCCTTAGCCGAAGAGTGGAGAAACATTGGCGTCTAATTGGCTGGGGCCAGATAAGGAGTGGCAATCAAGCCAACAGTAGATGATGACTGAAGATGCCCAGTTAAATAACAATAAAGTTGGAAAATCGCTCCTCCCCACCAAAAAAAAAAAATTGATATATCTGAAATATGGTTTTAAACAAGAATATTGAAAGTACCATGGGCTGTCCAAAGAACAAACAAATCTTAGAAGAAATATAGCCAGAATATTCCTTAGAAACGAAGATGGCAAAACTTTTTTCATATGCTTTGGACATTTTATCTGGAGAGAAGCCCCTATAAACGAACATTATGCTTGGCAAAGTGGCAGGTCAATGAAAAGAGGAAAACCTTTAAGGAAATGGATTGACACAGTAACTGCACCAATGGGCTCAATTATTACAATAATTAGCGCAGGGTTTTGCTTTGCTGTACATTGTGTCAGAAGGGAGGAACTGATTCAAAGGCCCCTAACAGCAGCAAGCAACAAGGTTTTGAGCCTCATCACATAGTAACTCTTTATATTCTTCTCTCTGCAACCCCTGGAAACACATAGTGTACTTTTCTGTTTTTTTAACATTTTTTTTTCTATCTTGAAATTTTATGTAAGTGGGATCATATATTTATCCCTTTATGATTAGTTCTTTTCACTTAGTCTAATGTTTCCCAGGTCCACCCATATCACAGTTTCTATAAGACTTTATAACCAAGTAATATTCCATTGTGACATATGGTTAAGCACTAGGTTTGTAATTTCAATCTCTCTGGTTTAATCCTATCAATCTTTCTGGGGTAAATACCGGATAAAGATGAAAGAATAGGAAATCTTATGGGGGCATTTTTACTCTGTCTTATAGGGTCCTTATGAGTTGGAAGGGACTAAGTGACACCCAACAGTGACAACTACCATTACAACTGTGGTAGTTACATAATCTGGTGTTAGTTTGATGATTAAGAATGAAGGGATGGAGTCTAGCCTGTCAATCATTGTAGAGCCAACGAGCCTCTGTGTGGGCATGGCCTTCTGAGGATTTTGTGAACTCCTG
>NW_022111373.1:15397845-15409705 GCF_000313985.2 Echinops telfairi
CACCATTACATGTAGCTGTGTGAATCTAAAGAGGGATTGTGGACTAGTATTGGTCTGATGGACCCAATCTGGACTAGGATGGGATGGTTTCCAGATATATAACTACTTTTTGACATAAAGCTCTCTCTTACACATATATGAGTGTCTGGATTAGTCAACCTAGCCTAACACATCATGGTAACTTGGGAGTGGGGTAATAGAGAAACTAATCATGAAGCTGGACAGAAGGAATGCTTGTTTGACCTCTGCCTTATGGTAGTTTTCCTTTGGCTAGGTGGTGAACACATAAAGCCACATTGTTTACTCATTTGTTTTCTAGAAAGAATATGGGAAGTCAAACTTTTGACTCTTATCTTTGGTTTTTCCTATTTGAAATGGTGAAAATGAATGTGATAAATGTAAATTTTGAGCTCAGGGGGCAGAATGGTTCCTTGAAGTCTGAGACCATGCTGTTTAGTCAACATGGCTAACAGATGGTCCTAGGGTGATGCAACTGAAGGCCTAAGGCAATATAGCATATGGATAGTTTAGATAAGAAAGGATTTAATTTGACTGTTTTAAGTTTACATAAGAAAGTTCCATTTAGATATTATGATGGAGAATGCAGGAAGATCACTGGCTGGTGTGTTCAAAGTCTTGGGGAACCAATGGTGGTGGATGCATCCCCAGGGATCATGCAGGTCTCCATGTGGCTCCTCCACAGGAAGGTGAAGGCAGAGAGACGGAGGAGCTGGCCACCAGAGAGCCGTTTTCCTCAATCACACCTCCAAAGGAGGTCATCAAACTGTGACATGATTGTCAGGGTAAATTCATGCCATCTTGGCACAAGAAAGCCTAACTATCACAATCCATCCCTCGCCTACTTGACACTTGTACAAGCTTCTTTAGCTGTATATACTTTTTATCCATTTATTTTACTTATTTTTTTATATACACCTTTAAAAACAAAGACAGTAGTTAACAACTCAAAATGTTTCAACCCCATTTAAACATAATATTCTGTAATTGAGCAAAACAAAAATATTCTGGGCTGGGATGTTTCCCTGATATGTAAATACTTCTTGATATAAAGCACTCTCTTACACATGTAAGGGGGTCTATGGATTTGTTTCTCTGGTCAACCTGGCCTAACACATATTTGATATTACCATCCAGTAATTTGGACTCGAGGTTTCCTCATGTATGCAGAGAACTGCTTAATATGGTTTTCAAAAACGTGGCTTTATGGAATCAAATCACCAGATTTGTCTTCCAAGGTAAGGAGCCTCTCACTGCCAACCTTCTGGCTAGTGGTTCAGTACTTAGCTGTTTGCATCATCCAGAGACTCACTTGTATTTATGACCACATTGAAATCATTTTTATTGTGAGACTGGTGAAAGCTTACAGCACAAATAAGTTTTCCATTTCATTGTTCATATATAATTTGTTACATGGCAATGATCTCAATTATCACACAAGAGTAACATCACCCTTGCCCCTTCCTCTGTTTTTCATTTCCAGTCATCTGGGTTTTTGGATTGCTTGTTTACTTCTTTTTGAGAATTAGGTGAAGATTTATAGATCATATTATTAGTTTTCCTTTCAACACTCTTTTTCAACTCCACATTTCCTCCCTGTGTTTTCCTTCTCCCAGCCCTCCTTCATTCCCAACCCTCTGAACTTTGTGCTTAGATAAATGTTTCTTATCTATCATATGTGGTTGATTATTCTAACATATTGATGAGTTCAGTTCCTAATCTGAAGGGTGACTAAGGGTCATAGTCTTGGGGATTCAATCACTCTCTGTGACCAGTAATCCTGCTCTCTCTCTCTCTCTCTTACTCTTTTTTTATGATTTGGAACTTTATTACACATTTTCTTTCACTCTATCCAGAACTTATTTAATGTAATATTCAGAGAAGATAGCAGTGGCGGCCAGCCACCATCTACCCTTTCTTGTCTCAGGGCTGTGAAGTCTGATGTTTGCACATGTGGTCCATTCGTCCACTAGAATGGTTTTCTTCCATGTGTCTTTCAATTTTCATAATTCTTCTTGCCTCTGGGTGGGGACAGACCAATATTTGCACCTTAAAAACCTGCTCATGAGCTTTTAACACCCCAGTGACTATCCACCAAAGTAGGATGAGGAATCCTGCCTCTGTGAACTATTATAGTGAAGTAAAATTTCTTTTCTAAATTTTAACAGCTTTATTAGCATATAATTCACATATCATATAATTTACTAATCCAATCACATACATGATACCATCGATATATGGATTGTTACAAGAGCTGTCAGAGCCCTCAATAAAATGAACTATTAAAAAAACCCAAAAAACTATGGATAGCCTTTAGAAGAATGGGAAGTCCAGAACACTTCGTTGCACTCATGCAAACCTTGTACATAGATCAATAAGCAGTTGTGGGAAGAAAACAAGGGAATACTGCATGCTTTAAAATCAAGAGTGATGTTCATTAGGGTTCTATCCTCTCCCCGTACTTCTTCAATCTATATGCTGAGCAAATAACCAGAGAAGCTGGATGATTTGAAGAACCCCACATCAGGATTGCAAGAAAGCTTATTAACAACCTGTGACTTGCAGATGACACAGCCTTTCATGGTCATAGTGAAGAGGACTTGAAGCACTTGCTGATGGAGATCAAGGGTTGCAGCCTTCAGTATGGATTACAACTCAATGTCAAGAAGACCACATCTTCACAACTGGACCAATAGGTGCCATCATGATAAATGGCGAAAATATTGAAGTTTTCAAAGATGTTGCCTTGCTTGGATCCACAAACAATGCTTTTGGAAACAGAAGCCAAGAGACCAAAAGAAGAATTTTATTGGGTAAAGCTCCTTCACAAGTCATCTTTAAAGAGTTGAGAAGCAAGGTTGTTGCTTTGAGGACCAAGGGGTGCCTGGTCCAAGCCATAGTAATTTTAATCATCTCTAATTGGGCGTTGAGTCAGGAATACTGCAGGAAAATCAAAGCATTTAACTAGGGTGCTACTGAAGAACATTGACAGTACCAGGGACTATCAAAAGAACAAACAGATCTTAGAAGAAGGATAGCCAGAAGGCTTCTTAGAGGCAAGGATGATGAGATTTCATCTCAAGTACTTTGGGCGTGTTGCAGGAGAGACTAGCCCCTAGAGAAGGAAATCAAGCCTGGCAAAGTGTAGGGGCAGCAAAAAGAGGAAATATTTCAATGACATGGATTGACACAGTGGCTGAAATGATGGGCTCACACGTAACAGTTATAATGATAGTGCCAGACCAGGCGGCATTTCATTCTGTTTTACATAGGGTGAGGACCAACCAGTCAGCACCTAAAAACAACCAGGTCTTATAACTTCCACCAATTTGGATGAGACTATGCAAATAAGGTGGATGAACTTAAGGGGACTGCTCAGTTTGGCTTGCCATTTCCTTGGCTATAAGAAAGCTGTATCGGAAATAGTATCAGAAGAATTTCTGGGACCATCAAGGAAGAAGAGTCACCTTTGGAGCATGGGGATCCTGTTCTACAGTGGTAAAAGCTGAGACTAGAGGCACCTGAAGCTGCTGCATTGTAGACCAGGGGTCAGAACAAAGGAACCACACTAAGACTGTGAGGAGGGGCAGGGCCACTGAGACTGAGATAGTGAGGCAGAATAGCATGCTGGTTCCCCGCCCAAAGAGGGACAGGGAGAGGGCGAGGAACTGTGTGGCTGAGAGGCTGAGAAATAGAGAGAGAGGCTTGGCTGCTGGCCGAGGATGTGTGTTGCTGTGCACTAATGACTATCCTTAATGTATTTCTGAACCTGCCTTGGGTAACATGTTAATGTCTCTTAAAAAAATCAACAATTCATAATCATGAGTATTATCTGTGAATTCTGTGTGGCCATTGCAATTGATTATCATGACTGGAAACAGGATAGAGTAAAAGAAGGATGGAGGATGGAGGCATATCTGACCTCTGTCTTGTGGCAATTAGCCTTGGACTGGTGTAGAGATGTCTTCTACATGCTGCTTTTTCAACTATGTTAGGCCAATTGACCTTGGTGTTCCCCCAAATCATGACCCTTATTTTCAGGCCCCAAACTCATTCCTTCAAAGTGTTTGGTTATGTGACCCTTGTGTGCTCCATCACATATTTTTGCAGCACAGGAAAATACATATAAAAATACCCCCTGTCGTGTCTATATAGTTGTGGGTATATTTCTATTCTCTCTCCCACACCTATTTAGCCTATGTGTCTATCCAAGAAACCACTCAGAGATCACCACCGAGTGGACATGAATTATTTGATATGGCTTTCCTAGACATTGTCTTTGTTACTCTAACCGAATGTCTGGGTGGGAGCATGCAAATAAGGTGTCGAAGAGCAGGGTTCTCTTTATGCATTTATCAGCACTAAAGGGCCTTTGTAACACTGAATAAGTAGGGCAGAAGTCAAGGAATCATTTGCCTGAAATTCTGAGAACCAGAGAGAGAAATGTCTACTGGCAAGGCAGAGAAGAGGCCCTGCTGGGGACAAAGGGACTGTGTCCTTATAATGATTTCTTTTTTTTTTTTTTTCTTTAATAATGATTTCTAATCTTGACCTGTGGTAACCTGTTAAATTCCCAATGACACCCCTCCCCTGCAATAATTGTGATGGCTCTGAGACCCGTGCAGTCACTGCAATGGATTACTGAAGCACCAGAGCAGTAGAGCGCCCTGGGCAGGGCGCGTGGTACCAGAATAGGATAAAGAAGGATAAAGAGTACAGGCACATCTGACATCTGTATTTTAGGAAAGAGCTCTGCCAGATGTGGAATTGGGTTCTCCCAGTGGTGGGATTCTAGTAATTTAATAACTGGTTCATTGCCCTAAAGACTGTGGTAACCTCGTTGGTGTAATGATTATGTGTTTGGTTGCTAATCCCAAGGTCAGTAGTTTGAAACCACCAGCTGCTCTGCTAGAGAAAGATAAGCTTTCTACTCCCATAAAGAGTTGGAAATCCACACGGGCAATTCTACCCTGTCCTACAGGGTTGCTATGAGTTGGAATGGACTCATTGGCCGTGAGAAGAAGCGAACAATTACATTAAGCATAATGTCCACCAAGTTTATTCATGTTATGAAGTGTTTTACTTTTATTATTATTCTTTAATATTGCATAATATTCCATTCTGTGAGGAAGGCCTTTTAGAAGATGTATTGACACAGTAATATTGATAGGCTCAAACCTTAGAATAATTGGGAGGCTGGCACAGGATCAGGCATTGTTCTATTGTTACCATGAGTCAGAACCAACCTGAAGGCCCCTAACAGCAACAACAACAACAACAATAGGTCAATCCTTCCATCGATGGGCATTTAGATTATTCTGTCATTTTGCAATTTTGAATAGTGGTGTGATAAACACGAAAGCACATACATCTATTCCTGTGCCAGTTATTATTTCTATAGGATACATATTATGTAGAGGGATTGCTGTGTAATGTATTTCTGTTTTCAAATTTTAGAGGAAGTTCCATGATCACTTTCCACAATGGTTGTACCATTTTACAGCCCTATCAGCAGTGTATACGTATTTCTTTTCTCCACCCCCTCACCCACATTTGTTGCTTTCTGTTTGTTGTTGTTTTAAACCAAGATGATATCTCATGGTTTTTCATTTCGTCTCTCCAATGACCAGTAATAGTGAGCACTCCTTCATGTGTGGGTTAGCTGCTGGAATGTCTTCTTTGGGAAGCATTTGTGTATCCTCTGCTCTTTTAAAAACTGCATCGCTTTTTTTCTTTCTGTTGTGCTGAAGTTTTCTATAAAGTGTAGAGATTTGGCTATTTTCTGATATGTCATTGCCCCCAAACTTTCCCCCATCTGTGGAATCTCTTTTACACATTTGGTGACATCTTCTGATGTACATCAAGTGTTTAATTTTTAGGAGTTCTCAGTCATCTAGTTTTTTGTTGTTGTTGTTGTTGTTATTGTATGTTTTTCATTATGTTTGGTAGCATATTAATGCCATGAAATAAGGCTTTTATGTTTGCCTCAATTTTATCAATTAAAGATCTTTTTACTTACAAAATTTACATTTAGGCCTTTGCTTCATTTTAAGTTCATTTTCGTGTATCACAAGTCCTGTTTCATTTTTCTGTAAATAGATACTCAGTTTTGTCAGGGCCATCTGTTAGAGAGACTTCCCCATTCAAGGTGTCTCTGCCCTTTGCCAAAGATCAGCTGTCTGGTGGAGGATGGGATTGTCTCTGGATTCTCTATTCTATTCCATTGATCTATGTTTCTGTCACTGTACAGCAGCATGCTCTTTGGAGCTATTACTCTGGTTGGGCAGTAAGTGGGTTTTGAGATCAGGAAATCTTCTTCTTTACTAGTGCTTTCCTTATCTGAGAGATCCCACTCCTTTCCACATAAAGTCGGTGCTTAGTTTTATCAGCTCTTCGGGAGTGAGGTTGGAATATGAATAGAATTTGCATGACATTTCTAGATGACTTTGGGTAGTATTGGCATTTTTCCACCACGACATATTCTTCCATTTATGTGTCTTTTGGTTCTTATAGTAGTGTTTCTTAATTTTTTTATATAGGTCTTTGTTTTTCTGCTAGGTTTATTCCAAAATCTTTTATCTTCTAGATGACTATTGTAAATGGTACTGTTTTCTTGATTTTCCCTTCAGAGCGCTCTCCTTGTTAGCAAAAAGAAACCTGATGAATTTTTGCATGTTGGTTTTTTACCTTTCAACTCTGCTGAATCTTGAAATTATTTCTAACAATCTCCTTGCAGAGTCTTGGATTTTCATCTATGTAATCTGTAAATGATTTTACTTCATCTTCTTCAATCTGGATCTTTTTGATTTCTCTTATTGCCCAATAGCTCGGATAAGACTTCCAACATAATACTGAATATGAGTGTTAAAGGAAGATGGGTTGTGTCCACCTTTTGGCTCTTGAAGATAGTACTGCAAAGAACATTATCTGAGCTACCTCTCTCTTCTCCTTGGTCATAACTGCACTGGGCAACTGGCCTCTTATTAGTTAGGTTCTCATTTCTCATTTTACTTCAGATATGACTTAACCAACACCTCTTTCAAGTTTATGACCACTAGTTAATCACTTTGCTCAGAAGCCTTGGGCAAAGCCTGTGTATATTTAATGATCTACCACATAGTAATTTAGCATTCATAATGCTACTTCCTGTCCCTGTACATTTAGGCAGTGTGATGTGTCTGCACAATTCAGTTAAATGAAAATCTAAACATTAAACAATCACAATTTATAGCACAAATAATGTAATGGTCATCCTTTAAATTACAGTTGTGAGACACTTGTGCATTTCCCGTTAGGATCATTTCTTCTGTGCAAGAAGAACTTTGGATAAAGAAAATATCATTTAAAACTGAAAATGCTACAGAAACAGATATTTTGTTCCTCATGTCTAGGTATAAAATAGATAAATTGATTAAATATGCATAATGCTAAATTGCTAGAACTTAAGAATTATCTCCATGGTTGTTAAATCACTAAGATAAGTCTGACACAAATAATTAAGTTGTTAGGAATTGTGACTTATTTAATTAAAACATTTTCTTTTCATCAGGCTGCTATGGTGGGAGAAAAAACCCCCACTATTCTCACACACACACACAATCATTACTATCACATCAGTAACACAATTGGTGCCTAAGAACATTAATTGCTAAATTCAAGGATATTAATTACATCACTAAAGTAGCATTTGGTGTGCTGCTGAGATACATCATAATAACAATAACCTTTCTATTTAATAAGATGCACAACCAGTGTGTAATGCAGAAGTTGCATACAGTGAAGATACCACGTTCCATCACCTTATGGCATAAATCAATATAGTAAGAGCAGCAAAAAGTGAGCATTTTTATAAAAATGACATCAAAATATTTATGCGTGGGCAGGTGTGCTTGTGGTGTGTGTGTGTGAAACGCCACACTTTGAAAGGTAGATAAACTGCTCCAGAGAAAGCCGAGTTGCTTGGTTACATCTGTTGAAAATAATCTTTGCTGTGTATGAGAGCTCATGTCAGGCCAGTAATTATCACAACTGAGATAAAGCTTGTGCTAAATGTCACCTGCATCCGACAAGCACAGGAAGCCAGGCACTTCTAAATGAGACAGTTACCCTGAGAGTGCTCAGCTGTACTGGTGGAGGGAAAGTATTTGTCTTGCTTATGAAAAAGAATGTTTATTTGTATAGTTATAGATATATATTCATACATACACATATGTACATTTACATATATATATATAAAGAAAAAGTCAGAAACACTCCTTTATAATGAAAATTGGACCACAGTCCTTACTGTCCACTCAGCAGTACACTGGGTACATCTGTGACAGTTATATAATCTCCTGTCAACCTGTGAAAGGGTGGAGTATAGCCTGTCAATCAGGCCATAGCCAATGAGGCCTCTGTGTGGGAATGGCCTTCTCTTTAGGATTCTGGGAACTCCTGTCTTCCTCCCAAGAGGTGGGAGACACTCTCTGCTTCGTTTTCCTGCTGACAAGCCATATTGAGCTACACTGATGCAGCCAGAGCCCTGAAACTGGAGTAGCTTTGTGGAGAACCACACAAGCACTGAGATGCTTCCATCACCACTGGATTCACAAAACTTTCCACCCACTAGCCTGTGATCTTCCTGCATTCAGCATCATTGCATGGCTGCGTGAGTCTATAGAGGAATGTATTGACTGGTATTGACATATGGTAATTGTCAATATTGACATAGTGGCTGCAACAACTTGTAGACTTGATCTGAACTGGGCTGGGATGTGTTCTTAATTACAATTACTCTTTGATATAAAGTTCTCTCTTAAACACATATGAGTGCCTCTGGATTTGTTTCTCTGGCTAAACCAGTCTGACACAAAGAATTACAGATGAAATCTGATTGATGGAAAAATATTAAGGTATTAATTGGAATGTCCCATCATTTGTCAGCTAGTTTGTCCTACTGTTGTGGAGTGTGTGTTGCTGTCATGCTGGAAGCTATGTCACTGGTACTTCAAATACCAGCAGGGTAATCTAATACAATATACAAATTATTTAACAACATTATTTATATTACATGCAAGTAAAAGTTTTCTGAAGATCATCAAACAATGGTTTCAGCAGTACATTGACAGAGAGATGCCAGGAGTTTAGGCCAGATTCAGAAGAAGATAAGGAACAAGGGATAACACTCTTGGTGACAGATAGATCTTGGTTAGACTCCGAGTATACCAGAAAGATGCTTACTTGTGTTTCATAGACAATGCAAAGGAATTTGACCATGTGGGCCATAACAAACTATAGAAAACTTTAAGAAGAATGGGGAATCCTAGAAAACTTCATTATGCTCATGCAGAGCCTGTATATGGGTTAAGAGCCAGTTGTGCAGACAGAACAAGGGAATGCTGTGTGGTTTAAAAACAGGAAAGATGTTCAACAGGTTATATCCTTTCCTCATACTTATTCCATCTGTACGCTGTGCAAATCATCAGAGAAGCTGGATCATATGAAGAAGAATATGGCATAAAGTTTGGAGGAAGGCTTATGTATTAGTCTGGGTACTTTAGAGAAACAAATCCACAGAAACTCATGTATAAGAGAGAGTTTTATATATGGGTTAAGTGTGCATCAAGAAAACATCCCAACCCAGTGTTGCCAAGCCTATAGGTCCAACATTAGCCCATATGTCCTATAGCAATCTACAAAGTCCTCCTCAATCTTACAAAGCACACGGAGGAAAGCCGAGTCCATGGACGTGTAAGCATCTCAGAGCTGGCAGGGGTTTCCACATGGCTGCTCCAGCACCCAGGGCTGCATTGGGGTAGGTCCATGTGGCTTCTTCTTGGGAATGTCTTGAAGGAAGTCAGCCTTGCAAGCTGAAGCAGGGAACTGCTAAGGCAGCTGCACCCTGGTGCAACCATCACAAAGCAAGAGACCCAAGACCTAAAAAGGCAAGGCTCACTGAGCCATTTATCCCTCCACCCTTCAATTAACCCCACATGTGTCTATCGGCCAGGTTGGCACAATAAACTAACTCAGCTTATTTACAACTTGTGATATGCAGATCACATAACCTTACTTGATGAAAATGAGGAGGATTTGAAGCATTTGCTAATGAATATTATAGTCTTCAGTATGGATAACATCTCAATGTAAAGAAGACCAAATCCCCACAAGTTTACCATTAGATAACAACATGATAAAGAGAAATGATTAAAGTTTCCAAGAATTTTGGGTTTCTTAAATCCATAATCAATGCTCATGGAAGAGCCAGTCAAGAAATCAAACAATGCATTGCATTAGGTAAATCTTCTGCACAAGACCTCTTTAAAGTTTTGAAAGACAACAGATTTTACTTACTAAGGTGTACCTGACCCAAGTGATGGTATTTTCAGTCACATCATATGCACATGAAAGTTGGACATTGATAGGAAAGACCAAAGACCAACTATGCATTTGAATTATGGTGCTGGCAAAGAATATTTAAAGTACCATGAACTGACAAAGAACAAACAGATCTGTCTAGGAAGTCATAGGACCAGAATATTCCTTAGTGGTGAGGATGGTGAGACTTCGTCTCACGTATTTTGGACATATGATCAGGAGAAGACCAGTCCCTGGAGAATGACATCATGTATGGTAAAGCAGAAGAGCAGCAAAAGCGAGGAAGCCCATCACTTGGGCGGATTGACATAGTGGCTGCAACAATGGGCTCTAACATAAGAATAATTGTCAAGGAGTCCAGGAAGAAAAAGAACGTTTGGAAACTGATTGTGATAGCAATTGTACAATACTCCTTGAGCTATGAATGATATGATATAGGCATTAACTTCCCCCACCCCTTTAAAAAATGAGAATAATTGTGAGGCTGGAACAGCAGCAGGATTGCTCAGAATCAGAATCAACTAGCTGGCGACAACAACAATGAGCATTTCTGTGAGTCAGGCAGTACTGTCTGCATTCTACCATAAATTGTTCATCAGTGCAATGCAATTTCCACAGAATATAATGATACCTAAACGACAGCTGAGGTTCCTACTGACAACAATTGACTAATAATAATATGCTGGAACAGCTTGCCTTGACTGCATATGAAGCACATTGAGATAATGTACATTTTAAAAAATCTTAAGGAGCACGAGGTTTCTGGTTTCCTGATAAATGTATTACTGATAAAAGCAGAATTAATAGTAACTCCTTTTATTTTCCTCTGATTAACATCCTTTAAAAATCATTTTCTTCACTTATAATTTTACTTTTAACAAGTTTCCTATGTTACCTGATTACCCAATCATTCTACTCATCACCTAATACGTTCCAGACATTTAAATGGGAATCTTTAGTTCCAGGGCAGAGGGTGGGGAGTGTTCAGAGTGAAACAGTGAAATAGAATGGCTTGCTTAACATTCATATGGAAGTGGCTATATGATGATGTCACGAAACTTGTTGCACATGTTCTCTTAGCAGATGTTTCTCAACATCTCCCATTCATTGCCTTGTTGATCAAAATAGTGTGTGTTTTTTATGGCTATTGCGTTATCTCAAAGTCTGATCTTGAAATTCAGAAACTTTACTTTTGAAACACCATAACAAGTTTAGATCATTTGGGATGCGTTCATAAACCTAAGCTCATAAATTTGTAAAATAAAAAAGCAAAGATGAATATTTAGAGGGGCACATTTCTACCTCAGGGCCTGGATCTATTTGAAAACAAACCACATCAGCATCTGAAACCTTGTTAGAAGAGGTTTCCCGATGAGTATAGAACGAGATTCTGGGGGGGTTGAGAAATTGAATGTTTAATTTAATCTTTCTCACCAATGGGGATAGTCTTGCCAATGGGACAAGGATATTAGAAGACTGCTGA
>NW_022111373.1:15410407-15425275 GCF_000313985.2 Echinops telfairi
CGGAATTTCATTTATCACGGTAGGGTCTAGAACTGATTAACCGCGATAAACGAGGGTTCACTGTATTGAGCTTTTATTATGTGCCAATAATCCATCCTAAATTCTTTCCGTGCTTTAACTTATTTATTCATCAAAATATCTTCAGATAATTCTATTTTTATCCCAGTTTTCAAAAGCATGCTGAAGGTTGCATTACCATGTGTACTTGTTTCAATCTTTCATCATCCAAAAATTATTTAATTATCAATTAGTATACATAAGAACTATTAATTTTAAGGAAATTTAAACATTATTATTACAGTATGATTTTATCGTTAAGTAATATTTTTGAAATTGCAACTTTTTTTCAGAATTCAGAGCAAAGGTCAGCAAATCATGACCAGCAAATCTAGTTGTCCTTAGGTGCCATTGAGTCAGTTCTGACCCACAGAGACCTTTGCACAACAGAACTACGTGCTGCCGGTCCTGCTCCATCCTCACAATTGTTCCTATGACTGAGCCCCTTGTTGCAGCCACCGTCTCAATCCATCTGCTCAAAGGCCTTCCTCTTTTCCAATGCCCTTCTACTTAAGAAAACATAATGTACTTCTCCGAAGACTGGTCTCTCCTGATAACACACCCAAAGTATGGAAGAGGAATCTCGCCCTCCTTGCTGCTAAGGAACACTCTGGTCATACTTCTTCCAAAACAGGCTGGCTTGTCATTTTAGCCTTCCACAGTACTTTCAGTATTCTTCTCCAGCACCATAATTCAAATGTATCAATTTTCACTGGTATAAGGATGGTGATAAGATACAGCCTTGTAGCTGTATTTTAACCCATGCAGTATTCTCCCAGCCAGATTTTAACCCATGCGGTATTCTCTTGTTCTTTTCTCATAACTACCTCCCGACGGTCTATGTACAAATTCCACAGGAGCATAATGGAGTGTTCTGGAATTCACATTCTTCTCAAGTTATCCATAGTTTATTATGATCTGCACAGCTGAATGCCTTGGCATCGTCAACAAAACACAAGTGAACATCTTTCTTGAATTCTCTACTTTTAACCATGATCCAACTGATATCAGTAATGATATTCCTAGTTCACATCCTAAGAAAACAAAAGATGGTGTCTTAAATTACAGCTTCTTGTAGTCTTATAGATGCCCCCAAGAAAATAAAGGGTGTGACATGGTTCACACCTTCTATTAAGGTCTTTATTTAATCCTGTAACAGAGAATGCCCTACAAAATGGAATGAGAGCCACAGACATTGAGTCCAGAATTATAATGCATCATATATGGAATTATGGCTAGCAAGGCCAGGTTAATTGACCGCATCTTAGTGCAGTGCTTCCTGATCTCTCATGTTATTCCCTACATTTTCCTTGTTTTTATCTTGTTCTTAGGTGGAGATCCTGTTGTCTTAGCTGTTGTCTGGGGTCAGAGTTCTGATAGGGAAGTAGTTCATGCAAATTCAGATTCAGATTAAGGCGAGGGTGTTGTACCTGGAAAGGAAATACTTTGGGCCCAGAGGGTAGCTCCCTGCAAGGGAAGAGGTCATATAAGGAGCTATTCCCCACCCAGGATGGCTGATGACAGGCTATTTGTCTGCTTATCTGGGTTCTGCTGTTCTGTTGAGGCAGAGCTCATGGAAAGCACTAGGAGCCTAATCCATGAGCGCACAACTTCAACCTCAGGCGGAGTAGAATCTTTGTGAATGTATGTGGGAGAGTGGAAACAATCGACAGGTAGGAGGGAGTGGGTGCTAGTCACTGTTTTGGTCACAAGGAGAGTGTTGGGAACAAGGGAAGATACCACCTTTCTCATTGCCAGGCACCCTTGTGGGCACGTGTCATGATCTTGGCCAAACTAATCTGGTTATAAAGGAGTTGTTGATATGGAATGACACTTACAAAAGTGCAAGAAGGCTGTGCCATCTCAGGCCAGCTCAAAATTACTTGTCTGTCTCCTTTCTGGCCATTTTTGCCCAGCTTCTTTTCCTGGCCACAATTCACTTCCCTTTTCTACCCCTTTCTCTGAGGTTTCAGGCTACAAGATGATCATCTGTATTTGCTGCAACTGGCCTCTTGTGTCTTCCATCAATACAATTTTATTAAGAAAGCACACTTCTTTTTTTGGTGTTATATTTGACTATTTTTGTGTTACAGTGGTAGTTGAATCATTGTGGCAGAAGGCATGGCTCACAAAACCCAAATTATTTTCTATGTGGCCTTTCATTTAAAAAAAAAGTTCTCCAAGTTCTGATTTAGAGATGAGATTTTCTAAATGTTTCATTAAAGAATATGTGTTGGGCTTGCAATGGTGAGCTTAAGATTTAAGTCACATTCTGCATTTTAGTTATGTTTTTCATTTCTTCCAAATAAGGAAGGCCTTACATGTCATTTAAATGATAGTATTTGATAGATATGGTAGAGAGTCATGAATATTTGGACAAGACATGGATGTAGAAATAATTGGGTTATGATTATAATTATTTGTAAATTTTGGTATGACTATTCATAATAAAACATTTGTTAACTCGACCACTTTTGCATGTACAATTCAGTGACATTTTTGTTTATTATATTATGTAACCATCGCCATGATTCCAAAGATCTGAATGTGAATTGACCTGAGGCAGTGAGTTTGGTTTCTATAGGGCCAGCCGAGATCTTAAAAGGTTGTGAGTGTCCACCCTTAATCTGGGGAAAGAAAAAGAAGGGACTTAATGACACTAAGAAGAAACTAGTCTACAGGATCTTACAGTCTATGGGAACCATAACTTCCTTCTTGCTGAGCCCAGAAGGCCTGGATGGTACCTTATTGAAATCACTGAATGTGCTGACCAGGGTCACATAGACAGTAACTCATAGGATAAGCAAAAATATATACAGAACAAATTATTAATCAAATTAATATAAAATAGTACTTAAAGATTTTGGTCCTCAACCTTCAAATCCAGTGAAATACTGTCACGTCCTCTTCTGGCAACTACCTGCCAATGAACTGCTTTTCTTGACATGGGTACAAACATGAATCTCTTCTAGTTGGCTGATCAGATTAGCTTTCTTCCAAATTTCTAGGCATAGATGAGTGGGTGCTACCAGTGCTTTATTACATACATGGATAAATATGTAGTGTAGACACACACACACATACATACACAAGGGGGTTTCAAAATATCATGGATAAATTGAATTAAAAGATATTGGGAAATTTCCAAAATGTGTAGCAACTCTTGAACAATACATTAACATCACAGGCAAGGAACAAGTTATGAAAATAACTCATCAACAATTTTAGTCTCAGAAACTTTCAGGAATAATTCTACCCTACCTTATAGGCTTGCTGAGAATGAGAATTGGTCTGATGCCAGTGAGTTTGGCTTCTATATGAGTAACAATTGGCTTGAAGGCAACTAGGATTTATCTTTGGAGAGGAACCATTGAGACTACTGCCCCGAGACACTCTTTTTACTTTGAGCTGAAACCCCACTGAGAGGTCACCATTCAGCTAAACTGTCTCATAAAATAAATTCTGTGCTTCTTAAAAAAAACAAAAAAACACCTGTATGAGACCAAAGAGTCAGCATTTATCTGAAAGCAAAGATGAGACATTCAGCAGAAGCAGGGAAGCTAGATTAGTGGAAAGGAAATAACTAGAACAGAACTAATGGGAATGTTGATACATTGTGGAAAATGTAAATGTCACTGAGTGATATGCAAAGAAATTGTTAAATGGAAGCCTAATTTGCTGTGCAATGAAAAAAAATGCAATAAAATAATATAATTTTAAAAGATGAGAGCCTGAAAAAATCCTGTGGGGCTTCAACCCAGCAGCGCACAATAACAGTTGAATTTTGTAAATAGTGTAAGATATGGACTTAATTGCTATTTCAAAATTGCTTAGAATTTACTACTATAACTTTTCTAGTATTTATTCCTGCTCATTGATTTGAAGTAGTCTTCTTAGACCTTAAATTTAAAAAAAATGCCCATAAACATCTTTGGACCTATATTCTGTTCCATTGATCTGATTGTATATTTCAGGCCGTTAAAATACTATTTGAATTTCAAATTTTGTGTTTCAAATTATTATTATTATTTTTGTATTTACTAAGAGACGTCCTTTGCTATTATTTTCTTTTAAAAATCATTCTGGGTATTTGTTCATATTTATTTAGCTGATTGTAAAATCAATTTATTAAGATAAACGAAGAGGTCAATATTGTATGGTGCTTTAGTTGAATTTAAAGATCAAATCCCTTAAGAGTTTAAGTAAGTCTGAACTATTTAATATTCTCTTTCAAGAACATGGTACATATCATAATTTATTCAAATCTTATTATGGTGTCAAGTAAAATTTGATAATTTTCCTGAGAAAACATCTATACAGTTCATATTTATTCTAAGACATTTTAAATCGATATGAGTATAACCTCGACTATATTTTATTTTTGCTTTTGCTCTCACTTTCATCTCACTGCCACTGAGTTGGTTCCTGCTCATAATGACTCTATAGTACACGGTAGAATTTCTTCTTTGGGTTTCTGTGACTTTAATGGGTATAGACAGGCTCAGACATCTCCCACGGTGTTTAGGTTCAAGCTACTGACCTTGTGGATGGCAGTTTGCTCACCAAGACCCTTCTGTTTATTGCTAGTTGGTTAAAAATTAAAAAGTGATTTTTAATGCAATGCCCATATCTTTTTTTCACTTACAGAATTTTCTGGGAATTTTAGAAAGAGCATTATTTCATGTGAAACTTAGATGGAGATATTGTTTTAGATTTGTCTAATTAGATCATAACGACCATATAGGGCAGAGTAGAACTGCCCCTGTTCTTGAAGATTTCCAAGATGATAACTTTTGACAGGAGTAGAAAGCCTCATCTTTCCTTCAAATTGTTGACCTGGTAGTTAGCTGTGCATTGTGTAACCCTCTATGCCGTATAAGTCCAAATCCGATCATTGACAGTTAGTTTGGTTTGACTTTTAGAATCTGATGCAGTCTGCAAGACTTTGATTCTTAAAGTGATGCAACAAACCAAGGAGAATGGAAGAGTTGTTAAAGGAAGCAGCTAACTCAAGCAATGATGATGGTTTGTGTCCAGTAGTGGCTGTGTTAGAGAAATTGTGATTGTCTTTTTGTGTGTGTGTATGTGTTCTGTATGTAAATTGATTGTATCTACCATATTGTCTCTCTTAAACAATATGCCTTGAGGCTCTGTTTTCTCACTTATTTCATGAATTTCTAGTTACCCTTGTAACAGTTTCTGACTATGTAAGTTAACCAGAGATTTTTGTTCTTCTTCTTTTTTTTTCAATAAAAAATACTGGCTGAATAAAATTTGGAACTAATGAGTGACTTTGGAGTGAAAATTCCTTAAAGAAATGAAGAATAAAGAACCTGGGAATGGTCATCTGTTTTGCGTGTAGCTAGAGACTATGAAAATTCCATTGCTGTCCAATGAGAGTCATCAGAAAGCTCACTCTCAGTAGTGGTCAAGAAGTTACTTAAATTCTCAGCAGCAGTCACCTTGGTGGAAATGCCAAATGAGATCAAGGTTTTAATGTTGCTATTGCCATATAGCTGTATCTAAAACAAGTGAACTTTGAGGGGGTTGGTGCAAAAATAGCTAGTTCTAAACATGCTGCACCACTTTTTAAAAGAGAGAATAATTTTGACAATGAATAATATGTTTATTACATAAATGCACTGAAAACAAGAGATTTCCCATGCTTTTGCCAATAACTTTAAATCTTGTCATTATAGAACTAAGGTAACTGAACTAAAGCACACTAGAATTCATTGCAGCACGTTTTAGAAATGCACTATAATTTGAATTCATAGCCTTATCACATCTCATTCTCGAATGTTAGGATATTGATTAGGTAAGAGTAGTCCTCAACAATTTATATGGAAATCAATTAGTGTGATTGAAGGACTCTCATTCCCCACTGAAAATGTATTGATTGATTAATTGATCACACTTCTCACTTGTTTGTTCATAAGTGCTAAATTTCAAAATGAATCCAATTTCCTCCAAATAACCAGATAGAAGTAAAGTCAGACCAACCAGACCTCAAATAAAGTCAAACCTGGGAAGAAGTGAAAGACTAAAAATATCAAAAGAATTGCATAATTCTGGGGGTTTCTGTGAACAGAACATCTAAGTATTATGTGTGAAAATGATTCTGAAGCTTTATACCCAAGATAAAACAATTTAGATCAGACTGAATTTAAAATATGTGGAGATCTGAGTCAATAGCTAGATCAAATAGCCATTATCTCTGTTAGGTGTCAGAGTACTGAATCAATGGTGCCTCACCCTAAAGGAAACTGTCAGGAGTCAGTTTTTCTCAAATGTTAAAAAGCACAGGGAATTTTATTCCTCCATTTAAAAAGTTCTATTTCAAAATATTGATTACACAATTCAAGGACACTTAATAAAAGACAAGGAGCTTGGTCACATTGATTAAGTTCTAACTGGGTGAAAGTTGTGACAATGTGCTTCTACAAAGCAAATTCAATTCAAGGTGGATCACAGACCTAGAAGTAAAACCCCAAACTATTAGGACCATCAACAAAGGGATCAGGAAAAACATAAAAACCTTGGCTCAGGAAACACACAGGTTAACTGCAATTGGGAAGGGTACACAGGCACCTGAACCTAAAATTGACAAGTTGGACATACTAAGGATAAAACACCTGTGTGTGTCGAAAGACTTCACCAAGAAGGTAACAAGAGAACCCACAGACTGGGAGAGAATTTTTGGAAATGACAACAAGCAAAGGGCTTATTACTAAAATCTACAATACCTTCCTAGCCTGCAAAAAGAGGAAAACAGTTAACCCCCTGAGGAAGTGGACAAAAGACTTGAACAGAAGTTTCACTAGGGAGGAGACCTGTATGGCCAATAGACATATGAGAAAATGATCCTGATCATTAACCATCAGAGAAATGCAAATCAAAACAACCAGGAGATACCATCTAACACCTCTGAGGCTAGCCCAAATCAGAAAATCAAAGAACAACGAATGTTGGAGGGGATGTGCTGAGATAGCAACTCTCCTCCATTGCTGGGGGTTGTGTAGATATGCACAGCCTTTGTGGAATGCGATCTGGAGATATAAAACAAATGGAAATTGAGCTACCTTATGACCCAGCTATCCCTCTACTGGGCATATACCCAGAAGAGGTAAGAAATAAACCATGACCAGTCATTTGCACTCCAATGTTTATTGCAATGCAATTTGCAATCGTAAAGAATTGGAAACAACCTAAATTTCCATTGATAGACTAGTGGATTAGTAAATGCTAGCACATACACACAAGGGAGCACTGGGCAGCACTAAAAAGCACTGATGATCACATGAAGGTCATCATTTTATGGGAAGGCCTGGAGGAAATTATGCTAAGCGACGCCAGCCAATAACAAAAGGACAAGTACAACATGAGTTCCCTGAGGTAAGTAGAATCAGCACAGTAGGTATAAAAGAGAAGCCACTTAGCTCACACTATACTGGTTGAGGTACAGGTAGTCTGGTGCAGGTCAGACCAAATCAAGGAGGTACATGTTATTCCAACACGAAGGGGGAAGAGGGAGGGAGAAAAGGATGGACAGTAAGGGAGATGATGACATGGGAGGAGCAGGGCACTAAGCTACCCAGCAGGAGCATATTGGTTGTGTGTCCCCAGAAGTGGGAGTGTGCATGCAGACCACACCATGGTACACCAAACCTTGAGGGCAAAGTAGCCACATGGAGAAATGTATAAATAGATTGGGCTACAGGGCCAGGCCAAACTGACCCCCTCCCTAGAAGTATGTGTGACAAAGAACAACACTAAACCTACAGGTTGGGGAGAGGGGCCAGCATACCATGCCCACATGGAAGCAAACCAAGAAGGAAAAGGAGAAAGGGCAGTCTAAACCCCATATCAGCACACTAAGCCCAGAGGAAGATGTCCCTGCACAGAGCTGCTAAGGCACACAGAGGACTGTATGGCCAACAACAGCTCAAGACATGTTGTTCCCTCACTGGAGCATACTGCAACAGAGGACAATACTAGAGACACACGGCAGGGGAGTTGGTCCAGTCTGAATCCTCTGCAGTAGGGCAAACCTAGAAGGGAACGCAATAGATCAGCAATGGGAGCAACACAATGAGAACAAAGCAAAGCCTCTAAAAAGTCCCCCAAATAGACTTCAGGCTAGGCGGGGCAGCTGCCGGAATTCCCCCAGGAATTCCAAAGACAGACCTGGAATTATGTATGTGTTTTTTTTCTTTTCTTTCAATCATTTGTTTTCTTTTTGTTTGGTCGATGTTATTAGTTTGCCTACTTATATAAGATAGGCAAGCTTGAGGAGAAAGCTTGAGGAAGCAAGCTTGAGGAGAAAACAACAGAACCTACAGTCCTGGAGAGGCTTAGGGTAGAAGAAGGCAGGGGCAGGGAGCAGTGAACAAACAACACCATAGTCAGGGGAACAACTAGGGAATTAAAATCATGGACAAGGAGGACGTAGAGATCATAGGGTATTGGAGCAACAGTAGTCTAGCTGAGAGGAATTACTAAGAGGCGGAAGTAGGGCAAACATAATGGTGGGGTAGGAAGAAGGTAAAAGGAAACAGAGGAATGATCTAAGAAGCAAAGCTATGGATAGAGGTATAAGTATATGTGTGTACATATGTAAATACATTAATTCATAAAAATAGAGGTATTGGCCTATGTGCATATATTTATATGGCAATACATTGAAGTAATGGACAGACTTCTGTCTTCTTCTCATACCCTCCCTCAATGAAAGAACACTTTTTTTTTTCTAACAACCAGGCATTCTGTGATGTTCACCTCTTGGCACAATCACTGAAGACAAAATGGGTGCCTGTGCAAATGTGGCGAAGAAAGTAGATGGTTCCCAGTTATCAAAAGATATAGTGTCTGGGGTCTTAAAGGCTAGAAGTTAAACAAGCAGCACCTAGCAGAGAAGCAACAAACCCACCTGGAAGAAACACACCAGCCTGTGCGATCATGAGGTGTCATTGGGATTGGGAAATAGGAATCAGAAGATCCATAAACAAACCCAAAAAGAAAACCCATATTTTTGAGAACGAGGTGGATTGCAGCAGAAACCCAAAGCTCATCTGTAGACAATGGGACATCCACTTACAGAGGGGTCACAGGGAAGGGATGAGTCAACCAGGGCTCAGTAAAACACCGATGAAACACACAATATTCCTCTGGTTCCTTGAGTCTTCCTCACCCCTTACTATCATGATCCCAGTACTGTCTTTCGTTGTGGATTAGACTGGAGCATGTGCACAGATACAGATAAGAGATAAGAGGAACAGGAATGGGAATAGCAATATTGAAAGGGTAGGGGGAAGGTGAGGAAAGTTGTGAAGGAAGGGGGAACCTATCACAATGATGGACACATAAACACACACACACACACACACAAACACACACACCCTCTCCAGGGCATCGAAGAACAGAAACCATGGGGGAAGGGAGGCAGTGGTTGGTTTAAGATATAAAAGTAATAATAATTTATTATTTTTCAAGGGGTCAGGGGGGTGGAGGGGGTGAGAGGAGCTGACACCAAGGGCTCAATAGAAAGTAAATGTCTAGAAAAGAATGATGGCAACATATGTACAAATATACTTGAGGCAATTGATGTATGGATTGTTATAAGAGTTGTAAGAGCCCCCAATAAAAGGATTTTTTTAATAAAATAAATAGATAGAAAATTCAGTGGGTGAAAGGTATGACAATTTGCTTCCCCAAAGATCTATAGGCTTGGAAATCTTATGAGGTTATGGGACAGTTCTGCTCTGTCCTTTAGGGTCACTGTGAGTTGGAACAGACTTCATGGGTTTGGTTTTCTTGCTTTTAACTGGAAAATATTTAGTAACCTTATTGACATTGGTTTTGAGAGTTCAAATCAATGGGTTAACAATAACTCTTGAAAAAAATAGAATACTTATAAAGACTTCTTTTTAAAAAATAATTTGTTACATCTACCATGACTCTTTTTTCCATCCATCCATATGTTGATTTTTTTATACCTGTACTAAAAAGGACAGATACATTTTCCTCTAATATTTGTAGGTTTCTTCTAGCAGTTATTTTTCAAGGTCTCCTAGTTTATTAATTTATAAATATTTTATATTTGCTGCAGAAAACTTCATTTGTTAAAATATCTGTTATAAGGAATTATGGGTCTTTATGCCTCTGTCAGTGTAGATTAAATTTGTTCACCCTTTTGGTGATAATTATCTCACTAAATATGACCTACTTGATTTGTTACAGCTAATTGAACTAGTATATCCTTCAAGTACATTCGTTATTTTTAGAAATAACATTGATACATGACTGTAATCATTTAGTTTTATAACGCCATATGAAATTGTGTCCTACTTTGGCATGTTACAGAAGGAAGACCTGTTGGCATGTATATAACAGGTACAAGCTGTATACTGCTGCAGGGGTCTTGCAAACTTACCTTCACCAAAGCCTAGGTACGTACCTGGATTTTGAGAAAATCCATATCTCTGAAAAAACCTGTGGAGGTCATTCTCTCTCCTTTTGGAGTGATGGCGCAAACCCCTGAATTTAAATAAACTCCATGGTTTCAAGAGAAAAAAAATTACTTAAGTGTTGGCAAAGGCAACATTTAACTACTGAAAAAGCAAAGAGGGCCAGTTATTATAATTGGCAGCACAACCAATTTGGTGAACAGAATGGTCTTCACCACATAAATCTTTAACAAGAAGTAACAACCAGTTGCCATCAAATCAACTCCAACTCCTGCTTGCCCTGTGTGTGTCAGAGGAGAATCATTGATTTTCAATAGCAGGTGTTGAGGAACTGATTGTCAGGCATTTATTTTAAAGGTATCTTGATGGCTCAGTGAGTTAAGCATGGAGCTGCTGACTGGAAGGTCAGTGGTTCAAATCCATCAGATGCTGCCAGAAGCCCCTTGAAGCAATTGCTTTTCCCTATAGAGTTGTATGAGTCAGAATCAAATTGGGTACACTGAGTTTGCTTTGGGGCTCTTTGAGGTGCCTTTGAGCAGATACCAACCTCTAACCCTTGGGGAGCAGCTAATCGTGTTGAATTCTTGAACCACCATGGAACTTTCATGAATCTTTAATTGACAAAAAAACCCTCCCAGCCATTGAACTGATGCTGACTCGTACCCTATCAGGGCAGGGTAGGACGGCCCCTGCAAGTGTCCAGACTACAGCTGTTTAAGGAGTAGAACGCCTCCTCTTTTTCCTCCAGGATTTGAAGGACTGACCTTGGCAGTTAGCAGCCCACTGAGTAGTCACTATGCATAGTGATAGGGAGTATCACTATGAGTCAATACAATGTGTATTTCTGTGAAAATCACTAAGGTTTCCATAGAAACCTTAAATGCAGTATATAAATCAATTAAGAAATAAGCAAGTTCATTTGATTTACTATTCAGGCTGATGGGTTACACCTGATTCTACCCAAGGTATATCCAGCTAACTTGAAACTCTTCTTATGCAAATTTATCTAGTTATGCACTGTAAACCTCCAAAGATACGTCTGTCTGTGCTTATACTATTTCAAAGACTCAGAATCCCAATGGGGCCGTTTTACTCTCTTATAGGTTCACTATGAGTCAGAATTGGATCTGTGACAATGAGTTTGGTTCCGGTTTGAAAGAACTTTTGGTGCATTGGAATTCTGGTGTTGGTGAAGAAGACTGAAGGCACGTCAGACTGCCAGAAAAACAAACACATCTGTTTTGAAAAAAGTATAGCCAGAATGCTCTTTAGGGGTGAGGAAAGGAGACTTCATGTCAACTACTTTGGCCATGTTATCAGAAGAGACCAGCCGCTGTAAAAGGACATTATGCTTAATAAAGTAGACTGTCTGAGAAAAAGAGGAAGACTATGAATTAAATGGATTGACAGAGGAGCTAAAATGGGCTCAAAGATAACAACACTTGTAGGAGTAATTTTATAGTTAAAAAAAGAGCGAAGGAAGTGTTTGGTTAACAATGCAAGAGGTGGTTAGAAATGACCAGATGCTTTATAGATATTCACTTGTGATTGATTCAATTTTCATAGTGTCATAGGAAGTAAATTCATCAGCTGAGAAATAAGATGAGAGAAGAAATTTCACATTTTGAGGATAATGGAGAATGCTTGATATTTAGGAGATCAAAAATAAGAGAAAAATCTGGAGAAATGTGGTAAAATTGCCAGACATCATTATAAGTCAGTTAGAAGTGATCATACATTTAAAATAAGTATGACCACATAGTTAAATTAGTGTGTGTGTGCGCGTGCATTCTAAATCTCACTTAACTAATTCGACTACTTGGGTGAAAGTGAAAAATAGGTAAAATAGTAAAATAATTTAAATTTGGTTTAGCTAAGACATTAAGATTGGGCAGCGTTTCATTCTGCTGTGCTATGGGTTGGAACTGGCTAGATAGCACCTAATAACAACAGCAGGAGGCGATGAAGCACATTATGCTTGATAAAGTAGACTATTCCTGATAAAGAAAGAGCAACCAGAAAAACGGAAAAAAAGGCTGCTGGGCAGAGCTTTCATAGTAAGCATTTTTCCTCCTAGGGTAGCACCAAACAACTCACCCTGAGTTAATACACCTAGTGTCATCACCTGGGAAGGTTCTCTCTGGTCACAGTGAATTTTTTTGTAAAAGTAGTTTCCCTTGAAATACATTTTTATGTGATGACCAATTTAAGAGAACAGTGTGCAGCTGTGAAATTTTGTTTCCTACTCAGGAAAAATGCCCTGGATACCATTGTGATGTTGAACACAGCTTATATGGACAGCATGATGGGAAAAACTCAAGTGTACGGGTCGTTTTCTTATTTCAAAAAAGGTGAAATGTCAATTGGTGACAAGCCTCATTCTGGACATCCATCAACTTCTCAAATGGATGAAAATGTCGACTTGTACTACATTTAAAGTAGTTCCACCAGGTCAGATTGTTAATCAAGCTTTCTATTTAGAGATTCTGAAGAGATAGCACAATAGTGTGAGACAAAAAAGGCCTGATTTATGGCAGATGGGGAATTGGTTTTGCCACCAGAAAAATGTACCATCTCAGTGGGCCATTTTTTGGCAAAAACCAGAATGCCTCTCTTGCCCCATACATCTTACTTACCTGACCTCTCTCGTGTGACCTCTTTTTGTTGCCATGAATGCAGAGCGACATGAAAGGACAACAGTTTGTCCATTCAGAAGAGGTGAAGATAAAAAATGAGGGAGGTGCTGTCAGCTCTCCAAACAGGGCTGCATTTGAAAAATTTTCCAAGGATCGAACTGAATATTTGACAAATGAATATTTGACAAATGTATTAAGTGTAATGGAGAGTACTTTGAAGGTGATAAGGTTGTTTTGTTTTAAAAAATTTAAATAAATAACTTTGGGGAAAAGTCTGTGTTTTGGGGCTTAGGAAATTTTTCAAATGGAGCTGTAGGAAACTGAGGACACGAAGGTGTAAGGGAAAAGGAACAGACAGTAGAAACAGTACATTGTCAATAATGATGAGGTGACAGGACTCTTGTTTTGGAGGAAATAATGGGTGTGACTTAGGACAGACCGGACTGTGGGGGAAACCCACAAGATGATTTTGAAGGATTTTAGTGCTTGGTGTCCGTGGATGGTGCAAATGTTTTTCCACTAACCCAGACTGCAGTGGTTTGCACCCACCGAGAGACACTTCTCAAGCACGGTCTGGTGATCTAGTTCCAACACAAATCTTTACCCTAGAAAAACCTATGAATCACTTTTTGATCTGATTCACATGTGATCACCATGTGTCAAAATAGACTCTACAGCATCTGGGTTGCATGAATGTTTGGTAAGGAGCACAATTAAGCACATATTTTTTGGAGTACATAATTGAGATAGGTTCATATCGTTGCATGAGAGGAAATAAGGGATTAGAAGGACATCATTCAGAAGAATCATCTGTTTGCATGTTTAAACACCAGTGACTATTGTCCACATTGCCATATAATTCATTGCCCAAACTTGAACACTTTTGAAGTAAAATGCTGTGCTATCTAAAGTTACTATAGCACAATTGGTAAATTACCACAATTACATAAGTGGTAGGAATAGAGTCAGTAAAAGTGAACAGAACATAAAATCTTCAAGTGGTAAGAGGAATAATCTGGGCATTATCAAAAGTGTCAAGAAAGAAAGTGGAATGTTTCAATGAGCTTAATCTGGTGTCTTTTAGGGATGGGAGGGGCAGAGCGGGTCTGAGATCAGACAGTCTTAAGGGGAATACTTATTCTACTCTCAGCTCAAGGTGAAATTTGAGAAGGATGAAACAATAACCAGTTGAAAGAGTGAAGGATAAGTAGTGTTGTCAGGGCCTTTGAGAGTTTTTAAGACTTGCATAGAACTTTCCAAAAAGGCTAACAGAGCTGTAAGAGCCCTCAGTAAAATGATTTTGTTAAAGGGAGTAAGAGAAATTGAGTTTACTTCTGCTTGAAAGTTCTTCTTAGAGGGTACAGTGGAAGATTCTTGGTGGAGAAGAAAGCTGGTGAAAGGGGAGAGGAGTCTATAAGAGCTTGTTGGCTCAGAGAGGAGGAATGACCTTGGTCATTTGTATGTTGGGTGGTGGACAAGAACATCGATACAATATTTAATGAGTGTAATGGTGGGAATAATGTGAGTGTTGGGGAGTTGATGGAGCTTGTTAGCAATCTGCTGACATTTGAGGGGTGGAATGGATGCTGGAGGATGAAAGTGTGAAGTCTGGAAGGATGCTTTTACTCCAGATGTACATTCGCTGCCCCTCTTCCCTGCCAACAGCAGTTTTTTCTTAGATGCTTCAATACTAGAAATACATATCAATC
>NW_022111373.1:15425686-15426671 GCF_000313985.2 Echinops telfairi
TATGCATAGTTCAGATGTATTTCAAAGAAGGTTAAAAGGTATTCATTTAATTGCTTGCATGGGTGTTCAGGCAAGAATTATATGAAATATTGTTAAACTGAAATACAAGGTGGTTTGTTAATAGTTCATCTTCAAAATTCAAATGAAGATATGAAAATGAAACAGAATAATGTACAAAAGGCATATATCACCAAGTGAGTGTACTAAAATAATCTACTCTCTGGTACAAAAAACAGCACAAACTGACTTCCTTTGTCTCTTCTGTCATTAACTACTCCAGAGTACAGAGGCAGGTAACATTTTCAATTGCATTATGGGGAATCCCTTGCTGTCTTGAACAGCGGCATGCCTACTGTCTGACTCAGAAGGAGACCTGATTCTTTCGAGAGAGTAAAAAGAAGTTAGAGCTGATAATGTACCAGGAATCCTAAAGCAAAACCTCTTTCCACATGTAAGTAAGTGAAAATCATTTGCTGTTTGTCACTCTCTGTTTCTCTCTGTCTTTCACCCCATGAGGTTCCAGACATATATTGAAATATGTCTGAAATAACTTGAGCTACAAATATATGTACTTGAAAGAAACCTCTACATCTATGAAAAGCGGCCCCCAATAGAATATTAATGCATTTATTTAAATTTAAAATCCAATTTAGGCTTTGAAAAACCTCAAGTTTAGTTACTTTTATACAGAGAGCGTCTTTATATATTGTACCAGTCAGATTGAAGGACTTAAGTTTTTTTGGTGCCTGTGTTTTGAAGAGAAAGCAAATCATAGGGCATATTTAATTATTTAGGAAATAGTATAATAAAATATGTGTAAAATGTCATTTAAAAAACATGTTGCCCCTTCTGGTGCCAAAGATGACCTGTGGCACAGTCGAGTAAGCTCTTGTTAGGTGCCATCAGGTTATTTCCAACCCATGGTGACTTTATGCTCAACCAAACAGAACACTCCCTGGTCCTGTGCCCTCCTCACGTGAGCTCA
>NW_022111373.1:15426771-15428610 GCF_000313985.2 Echinops telfairi
GTTATTTCCAACCCATGGTGACTTTATGCTCAACCAAACAGAACACTCCCTGGTCCTGTGCCCTCCTCACGTGAGCTCATTATGGCAGGCATGGTGTCAATCTATCACCTTGAAAGCCTGCCTTTTCCCCTCTACCCTGCTATTTTACCAAGGAGCTATGGTGGTGTAGTGGTTAGACACTAGGCTGTGATCCTCATGGTTGGCAGTTTGAAACCACCAGCTGTTCTGTGGGGCAAACAATGAACTTTTTACTCCTGTCAAGTTACAGTCTCTGAAATGCATATGGGGGTCACTGTGAGTCAGCATTGACTTAAGAGCAGTGAGAGGGTTACTTTAGAGAGCATGGAGCACGATAGCCTTCTCCAGGGACTAGTGTCTTCTCAGATGTCCAAAGGATGTAAGACGAAGTCTCCCCTTCTGGGCTCAAAGGAGCATTCTGTCCATATTTCTTCCAAGAAAGATCAGCTTATCCTTTTATAAGTCCATGTTACTTTCAATATTCTTCTCCAGCACCACAATTCAAATGCATCGATCCTTGTTAAGTTTTCTTTATTCAATGTTCAACTTTCACATATATATAAGACAATTGAAAAATACCATGATTTGGTCAAAGTAACATGCTTGCTTTTCAATATCCTAAAATGGTCAAGTGCAGCAGATTTACCTAATACAACTAGTCTTTTGATCTCTTAGCTGCTGCTTCTATGAGCATTGATTGTGGATCCAAGCAACATCCTTGGCAACTTTCACCTTTTCTCCATTTATCATGATATGACCCATTGGTCCTGTTGTAAGGATTTTGGTCTTCTTTATGTTGAGCTATAATCCATACTGAAGGCTGCAATCCTGATCTTCATTAGCAAGTCCTCACTTCAGCAAGCAAGATTCTATCATTTGCTTATTTAAGATTGTTAGTTAGCCTTGTCCAATTCTGATGCCACATTCTTCATGTAAGGCAGCTTCTTTGATGATTTGCTCAGCATATATATTGAATAAATATGGTGAGAGTACAAAATCCTGTCACCCACCTTTCTTGATTTAAAACCATGCTGTATTTCCTTGTTCTGGTCGCACAAATGCCTCTTGATCCACATACAAGTGCTACATGAGCACAATGAAGTGCTCTGGAATCCCCATTCTTCTCAAGATTATCCAGAATTTGCTATGATACATACAGTCTAATGCCTTTCCATAGTCAATAAAACACAAGTAAATATCACTCCGGTATGGTGTTCTCTGCTTTTAGCTAAGATTCATCTGACATCAGCAATATCTCTTCTGTCACATCTTCTTTGGAATCTGGCCAGAACTCTTGGCAGCTTCATCAATATACTGCTGCAACCGTTGTTGGATGATCTTCAGCAAAATTTTACTAGCACATGGCATCAATGAGAGTCTATAATCTGAGCAATGTGGGGGTCCCCTTTCTTTGGCATGGGTACAAATATGGAGCTCGTCTAGTCAGTTGGTCAGGTAGCTTTCTTCCAAATGTCCTGGAATAGATTGGTGAGTGCTTCCAGTGCTTCATCAGCTTGTTCCAACATTACAATTGACACTCCATCACAGCTAACTTTTCAAGAACACAAAATATGATTATGCACATGGATTCCTCTAGGTGGAATAAGTAGAAATCAAATTGACTCCATCTATGGGAAGAGATGCTAGAAAAGCTCAATATCAGCAGCTAAAAGCAGGCCAGGAGTTGAGTATGAAACAGACATCAGTTGCCTACATGGAAGTTCAGAATGAAGCTGAAAACAATGAAAACAGGCCTACAAGAGCCCAAATACAACTTTGAGTCTACCCCACCTGCATTCTGAGTCATCTCAAGAAGAGAGG
>NW_022111373.1:15429022-15435664 GCF_000313985.2 Echinops telfairi
GGAAATAAAGACAAGATAAAAGTGGGTATTATAAGAGATTTAGAAGCTAGGTTCTGGATCATAGAGCAGTTAAAGCAAATAAAAGAAAGGATGAAGTCAAAGAGCTGAATAGAAAATTTCATATTTTTGAGAAGATAAAACCAAATATTACAATGAAAAGTAATAACAAAGACCTAGGGTTAGAAAACCAAAAAGGAAGGACATTCTGAGAAATTCTTTAATTGAGAACAACTCAAGAAAAACTGAAGCCTTGAGTCACAATATTGAAAGTTTCTATGAGCAAAATATTAACTTTATGGAGGCAGCATTCAAAGAAGATGGAAAGAATACACAAAGTCAGTGTACCAAAAAGAAATAGCTGATACGCCCTTTTCAGAAGGTAGCATATGAGCAAGGACCAATGGTGCTAACAGTTGAATTTCAAACTACATTGAACTCATTAGCTAGAAACAAGGCTCATGGAACTTACAGAAAACCAATAGAGATGTGTTTGTGGAGTAAACAATAGACTACTAATTCCAAGCTTGGCAGATCAAACCCACTAGCCTCTTTGCAGGAGAAAGCGGCTGCCTGCTCTATAAGTACTTAAATTTTACAGTCTTAAAAACCCTTTGGAGCAGTTTTAGTCAGTCCCTACAGACAGCTATGAGTTGGAACCCATTCAATGTAGTGGGTGGGTAGTTTGGTTTCCTTTGCCTGGTTAACCTCTAATTTTATCTTTAAAATCTCAAGTAGTTGCCACTTCCTCCAGAATGTTCTCTTGAAGTCCCAGCAATCAATACATGCACTATCATAGCCTTTAATTTTTTCTTCTTTAGTAGAACTCACTGTTACCTATATTGAAATAAAGGTATTTATTTTTATTACCTCAGACCACCCATTATGTGACATATGGAATGCTTAATAAATATTTATTAATTAAAATGTAAAGAATGGTCTTTTCATTATATTTCTTATGTTCTAATTATTCTGTATCTATTGATTCTCTTTTCCTCATAGCAGTAGTTCTACATTGTCATTGATTCTAAGTGTTAGTGAGTTGGCTATGACTCACAGTTATCCTAGGTAAAACAGAGGGAAACCCTGTGTGGTCATGCCTCATTCTCCAATCCTTGCTATGCTTGAGCCCACTGTTGCCGACAATGTGTTAATTCATCTAATTCAATGTCTTTCTCTTTTTTGCTGTCTGTCTACTTTACCAAGCATGATGTCCTTTTCCAGGTTCTGGGTCCTCCTGATTATATATATTCCAGTACATGAGACAAAGGGTAGTGTGTTACACCGAGTAGCCTAGAGAAACAAATCCAGAGACACTCAAATACATGTATAAGAAAGAACTTTATCTACAAGAGCAACTGAATATCGAGAAAACATCCCATCCCAGTCCAGATCAAGTCCATAAATACGATATTAGTCCATATGTGCTGGCAGCAGTCTCCATGTGGCTCCTCCAGCTCCCAGGGCACAAGCTATATCAGCATAGCTCTATGTGTCTTGTCAGTAGAGTGTCTCAGGGAGTGAGTCTATCTTCTGCCTCCAGAGAGCTCTTTATCTCCCTAAGGGCTCCAAATGAGGTCAGCAAGCTGGGATCTCATTGACACGTTAAACTCCACCCCTTTATTCTTAATCCTCAAATTGACACCAGGTTATGTAAGTACCACAGGTTGCAACTTCACTTCTAAGGAGCATTAAGGTTGTATTTCTTCCAAGAGAAATTTGTTGATTCTTCTAACATTCCATGATATATTCAGTATAATTCAGACATCAGTTCTTCCGTCTTCCTTATTCATTGTCCAGCTATCACATGCATATTAGGTGATAAAAATACTGTCACTTCGGTCAGGTACACTTTAGTCTTCATGATGACAGCTTTGCTTTTAAGGTGACACTTTAAAGAAGTCATAGATTTTCCCAAGGCAATATGTCATTGGATTTCATCAATATTCCGCCCACTCACTAAATGCAATCTTTGACACCTTCAATGTATCCTTCCCTTCTAATAATGTTGCTTATTGGTGCTGTTGTGGGGATATTAATTTTCTTGTGTTGAGATGTAAACTATGATGGAGGTAGAAGTCTTTGATCTTCATCAGTAAGCAGACTGTAAGTCTCCTTCATTTTCAACACGCAGCAAGATAGAGTCCTTCACTTGTCGCGGGTTGTTAATGTAGATTCCTCCAGGAGGGAGGTCAGGTTCTTATTGATATTGGCCACGTTCTCAGATGATTTCATCAGCATATTGACGTATGCACTCTTTCCTGTTCTTAAACCATGCCATATTCCTTGTTCTGTTGAAATGACTGCCTTTTTTTTCTATGACAGGTTCTGTATAAATACAATTAAGTGCCCAGAAACACCTATTCTTTACAATCACACTTTTTTAATGATCCAGACAGTTAAATGTCTTTGCTTAGGGAAGAAGACAAAGGTAAACATCTTTCTGCTAGTCTATGCTCTCAGTCATGATCCATTTTCTGTCAGAAATGATACCTTGTATACCATGTCCTCTAATGACTCTCACTTGAACTTCTTGGCAGCTCCTCGTCAATGTAATGCTGCAACCATTGGAAAAGTACTTTCAGAAAAACGTACTCATATGATATTACTGATATTGTTAGTTAATTTCCACATTCTGTTGATCAAGCTTCTTTACAATGGGAATGAATATGGATCTCTTCCATTTGTTTGGCCAGGTAGCTGTCTTCCAAACTTATTGGCACACATGAGCGACTTACATCAGTTTGTTGAAGCATTTAAATGTCTGTTCTGTCAATTCCTGGAGGGTTTTTTTTTTCCTTCTACAAATGCCTTCAGTGAAGCTTGGATTTCTTCCTTCAGTACTTTAGGTTCTTAAGCATATGCCAGCTCTTGAAATAATTGATTATTGACCAATTCTTTTTGATACAGAGCCTCTGTATTTCTTGTCTCTCCTTGATTCTTCTTGTATCATGCAGCATTTTCCCCTATGTAATCCTTCACTATTGCATCTAGGTGTTTGATTTTTTATTCATTTCTTTCAGCTTGAGCAAAGCCAAGCTTGTGTTTCCCTTTCCTGTTCTAACTCCACGTTTTTTGTACATTTTATCATAAGACTTTGACTTTTTTGAACAATCCTTTGAAATATTCTGTTCTGCTCTTTAATTTCACTATTCTTTTCATTCACATTATTCATTATACACTTAACAGAACATTTTTAGGATCTCTTCTGACATACATTTTGGTATTTCTTTTCTTTCCTATCTTATGTAGTGAACTCCTGATTTCTTCATTCATAAGTTTTTGTGTGTCATTCCAGAACACACCTGATCATCTGTCATTAGTAGTCACTGTGTAAAATCTGGTTTTGAGAAAGTCTCTAAATTTAGATGGGATATACTCAAGGTAGTACATAAATTCTTCCTTTCCCCCAAAAACCTTTTTAGTGGGAGGTAATACAGATATCAGATCATTCCATATTTCACTCACATAAAGCAGTATTGTACAATTGCTACCTCAACAGGTTTAAAAACATTCTCTTTATTCTTGAATTCCTTGATATCATCTCCTCTTTACGCCCCACTGTGACCCACAGGAATCCTTATTCTACTTGCTGTCTCTTTAGGTTCATTAATCCTGGGTTGCATATTGTACTTAAATTCTTTTGGATTTGTTTTAATTTTCTTCAGTTTCTACTTCAACTTGCATATGAGCAATTGAAGGTGTGTTCTGAAGTCAGCCCGTAGCCTTTCTATAGCTGGTGGTATTGTTCTTTTTCATCTCTTCCCACAAGTAAAGTTTATTTGATTCCTATGTATTTAATCTGGTGATGGCTATGTGTAAAGCCACCATTTATGTTGTTGAAAAATGCTATTTGCCATGAATAAATCATTGGTCTTGCAAAATTCTATCATATGATTGTGGCATTGTTTCCGCCACCAAGGCCATATTTTCTAGCTATCAATCTGCCAGTTTGTTGTACTGTGATGGCTTCTGGGTACCTGTGATGCTGGAAGGTATGCTTCCGTTATTTCAAATACTATCACGGTCACCCATGGTGGATAAGTTGCAGTGAGATTTCAGACTAACGTAGACCAGGAGGAAGACTTGCACAACATTCTATGTAAAACATCAAGGAGGCAGGAGGTCCTCAAAACCTTTCTTTGATGTCTCAGAAGCCTCTCCAGTGGTCTTTTCTTCTCTGAACGAAGGCTATACTATGCCTTGTTGTTCTCTTGTATCTTAGAAAGGCATTTTTCTAGAGTGACCCTTTCTCCTTCCCTCAAAACTTTTTTTTAAATGGACAAAACAATTAGGAAGGATATAATCAACAGATTTTGTATAAAGTGTTCACTTAATAGGCATGAGAGGTAGTCCTTCTGTCTTTTCATGAATGCTTTTGAAAAAGCTTGTCTTAGTTCAGGGGTGCTCACACTTTTTCAGCATGCAAGCTACTTGTAAATTGATCAGGTCAAAATGATCTACCAACTACAAAAATGCAAAACATATATTTATTTATTTATTACATTTATTCATAAATGCATTGAGAATTCTTTATATGTACAATGTATGTTTATGTACCTTGCATAACCGCATGAGTCCATATTGCACAACACAACACAATTAACTATGTATATTTTTTGTCATTACCTGAGTTTACTCTGATGACTTGCACTGAATGGAATGAGCCAGGGAGGCATAGTTGAGACAGTAGCTGCTGACGGACAGCCTCAAGCACACTTCCAAATGATCATCAGTCATGGTGGAATGGTACTTGGACTTAATGATCTTTATGTGGGAAAAGGTTGACTCACATCAATAAGTAGAGCCCAATAATGCAGTCAAGGAGGGAGCACATTTTCTCATGTTTGGGTACTTTCCTTTTTCAAGTAAGTTCCAGAACTGTTCATGCACTCTGGACTTCAGCTGAATGTCGGCTTGTAGGCTCTAAATATCCCATTCCATATGAAAGTGATACATTTTGGCCTTCTTACTTGGTCCAGCTCCCCCACTCACCTTAATACTCTTTCTTACATTTAAGAGAAAAAAAAACCAAGGTGTAAAAATTGGCCATAACTCAGCTTGTCAGTTTTGCTGCACCTACCGCAGTTGTTTGCACATCCGTTTGACACCTAAGATTGCATCTGATTGGCTGTGCTGTATATTAATTAAGTGACGGGATTAATGATAGGCTTATGTCTATTTTTAATGCCATACAATCTACCCACACTACATTTGTGATCGACTAGTAGATCGTGTTCAATGTATTGAGCACCCCTGCCTTAGTTGAATCAAATAATTTTCTTTTTGAGTTTATGCTTTATCAAGAAGGCGCAGCTTAGGAGCCACCACCATAAAGTGGATAGTTTACACTCTAAATACACAGTCCCCAGCATCAAATGGATCTTCAAATTGTATGTTGCTATTCTTTTTCAAATTGCCTGTTGCTGCAGTACAGACCTTGAAAGAAAGATTACTATCCTGTTCTTAATGGGGGATGAGAAATTCCAGAAAATGAAAAGATGTGGAAACTGGGAAGGGAGGCAATATCAAATAGGAAGCAATGCAAAAAGATAAGCTTCATGAGTTGAGATCAAGTCATGCAGCAATCATGATTTCTCGGCCACAAGAATGTGGCTGGGCTGGAAGGAAGACAAGCATCTCAGAGTTGCATCTGGAAGATAGAAATGAGAGAAAATGTAACATCTTGTTCTTTCTTGTCTTTCATTTTCTATACATTTGGAGTTTATTTTCATGCCCTGGTTGAATGTTCAAGAAGTCAAAGGATCCATGCTTTACCGAGATTGGGGTCAATCCATCCTCATGGATTTGTTTTGCTCTCCCCTCTCTTATATCCAACTTTCTTTCTACTACATTGTAACATCAGGCATAAGATAACAGATTTAGAGTGAATGCTTAATCACTGTTCATAATTGCATATGGTCTAATACCTCTTAAACCTAAGTTCTCTGGTTAACGCTGACGGAAGCACAGGAACAAAGGTTTATGTATGCTGCCGTCTATGACTTGCACCTCCAACAGCTTGCTGTTTTTACGTGCCATCAAGCCTGTTCTTAAACATAGTGACCCTGGTATACAACAGATTGAAACAGTTTGGCAGCTCAGTCCTCTGCCATCCTCAAATAATTCCTAAGTTTGAGCCAATCATGCTAGGTATGATTATGTAATATGAGCCTTATGTTTTCTGTGTGTGAGCGTGAAGATGCCTTGCTACTGACCTGAAGAGTTCAGTGACAAAGATCTTTCAAAACAATGTTCAGTTTCCATATCCCAGAAGACGAATGGAAGAGAGTTGACAAGAAAAGGATGGTGGGTTCCTGTCATGAAGTAAATATATATCTTCATCGTGCAAGGTAAACCTTCAGGTGAGCTCATTATTCTATTTCCAGCAAAGCGAAGGTGTTGCTTTTTCTAGCTAAGACTGTTGTTATTGTTGTTAGGGACCAGTGAGTCACTTCCAACTTACAGAAATTTTATGTACAACAGAACAAAATCCTTCTAGGAAATTGTTGCTAGCTGCCATCAAACCGGTTAAAACTCATAGCAACCCTTTGTGCAACCAAAGGAAACACTGCCAAGTCCTTTGCCATTCTCATAATTGTCGTTGCTGTTCATCTCACAGGAAGCGAATGGCCCTGATGATTT
>NW_022111373.1:15435953-15444059 GCF_000313985.2 Echinops telfairi
CAACTTTGTACTTCAAGGTTGATCTTGAAATGTGCATTTGGTGATGAATGCAAAGCCCTTGCTCTGGAATTTGCTGTTCTTGGCAGAGTAAACCATAGGATTGTCTGATTCAGAATGGCCAACACGTCGACTTCTGCTCACCAATGCCTACTGAATGTTATGTATTCAATTTCATTTTTCATGACTTTTTATTTTCCTAGATTCATAGTTCAGATATCCCAAGTTCTCATTATCAATAGATTTTTGTAGCTATTGCTTCTCATTTTGAGCAGTGTCCCCAGGAAATGAAGGAACTTCCTTATGGTTGATTCTACTTTGAGAAGGCATCTTTTCCTCAATCATGTTTTGAATGCCTTTCAACCCGAGTTGGCTGCTTCTCATGAGGTTTTCAGTATCTGACAATGTCCAGCTATTATTAATAAGGTTTTCAGTGCTTAATTCTTCAGAAATGGGCAACCCATTCCTTCTTTAGTGTCTATACTGAAGTTTTATGAAACCCGATCCCTTCAGCTGATCCTCTTATTCGCAATACCAATGGCATAGCTTCCTGTGTCTGTCAAGTTACGGTTAGAGTATAGAAGGAGAAGCACAGAGATTCTGTCATGTGTGTTGTTAATATTTTCCCTCAGTTTCTCATCTCCTACTTCAAAATTTAAATCATTATACTTTTCAATATTTCATGAATTTAATGACTCAAAATATTAGAAGTAAAATATAAATTCAGTAAACAACCATTTTCTTACTCCTCTTACCTGGCCCTATGACCTCTTTCCAATGGAAGCAAATGTCATTAAATTCTCATGGACATGAGGGCCTTCAGAAATTTCATGGGAAAAGGCAACTAAATTCCATTGTCTTTAGTTGCAACTGTATATGAACTTTTGAAGCACCTTTCTGTAATGTACTTAGGGGAAAAAAGTGCACGAATCACGAATAACTGTTCCCATAATCCTCTCTTGTAACTAGTACTCAGATCAAGCAACAGAATATTATTGGACATTTCATCTAACCTCTTGAGCTACTGCCAACATCATACCCCAACTCCAACTCTTCTCAAGGGTGGATGATATCCTGCCTTCCAAGACTGCATTCTAGGTTTTCTCTAGCTTCCCATTAAAAAATCACACCACATATCCTCCTGCATCTAGCTTCTTCTATGTATCCTTGTGTGAATGAAATGCAGTCGTGTTGTTATGGGTAGCTGACATCAGTTTATTACTGCTGCCTTAGTTTTCAATCCATTGCCCAGGATTGCTTTTAAGGTTGTAAATCTTTTCTGAAGTCGACTGGCACACTGTTCTCTCATGACACTGCTGGTAGGTGTGAATTGCTGATATTGTTGTTAAGAACAGAGTTTTAGCCACTGTGCTACCAGGGATCCTTTACATGAATATATCCTGATGGGGTTATCTATTTATGTAGACAACAATTTAAATGGTCAAGGAAAGTGACTTTTATTCACCTTGGTATAGCCCCCTTAAAAAAATCATTTTATTGAGTGCTTTTACAGCTCTTATAAGGTCCATACATCAATTTTATCAGACATATTTGTACATATGTTGCCATAATCATTTCAAAAACGTTTTCTACTTAAGCTCTTCTTTTTCACACACACACCCACTGCCACCCCATGAATCCTTGATCAATTATTTATTGTTATTATTATTTCATATCTTACATTGTCCATTGTCTCCCTTCACCCACATTTCTGTTATTCATCCCCTTGGGTGGGGAGCTATATATATATATTTGTGATGGGTTCCCCTTTTCTCTGCCTTCCCCCTCCATGTCCATCCCCCTACCCTCATGATATCGCTACTCACATTGCTATTCCTCAGGGGTTTATCTGTCCTGAATTCCATGTGGCCGAGTGCTCTTATCTGTACCAATGTGTGTTCTCCCATCTAACCAGATTTGTAAGATAGACCTCGTATTTCCCTCCTTCTTGTCTTCCTTAGTTCCCACAAACATATAGAAGTTCAAGGAAAACTCACTGCCATCGAATCAACGCTGACTCATATGGACCCTAGAGGGCAGGGCAGAACTGCCCCTGTGGGCTTCCAAAACTGTAACTCTTTGTGGGAGTAGAAAGCTCCATCTTTTCCCCACTGTTCAAGTAAAATAGCTATTAAGTAATTGTCTGTATTAGCAGTGCTGAGCAATCACCTTGATGTTAAAAAAGAAAAATAATCACTTTTTTATATTCAACACAGGCACATCCCAAAACATAGTGTACATGATCCCTTCATTGCTTTACCTGATTTTGAGGCCCTCTGAAACCTATTTGAATAGCAAAGCAAATTGGTAGATCATTTCTGGGGTTAGGGTTGCTGAAGGACTTTCCGTGTATGTGTTGGATAATCAGCATATAGTAATACTCTTTCAACTAAACATGGCTCATTGACAGTGCATGTTATATTTTACATACAATGCACAACTGAAATTGCTAATGGCAGGTGTGATTTTTCAGTTTAGTGCTTTTGCTATAGAAGGCACTTAAATAGAAAGATAACTTTTTATAATATACATAAAATGATGAGAATGTAAAATAAATTTTGATATATTTTTTCAACATTTTTGATAACACCAGTAATTCATGGAATAGAACAAAGGTTTTCAAGTGAGCATGCATCCAAATCACTTGGTAGTTTGTTAAAGAACCAGGAGGACTTGCATTTCTAGCAAGTTGCAATATACTACTGATAGTTGTTCCTAGGACCCACTTAGAGTACCACTGGCTTAGAAAATAAAAGGGTACCACATGCTTAGAAAATAAAAGAGTAACATGAATAAAGAAATTATGAGAGTGGAATTATAAAGTTTACCATTGGACATATCTTCCTCTATAGCATATCCATGAATTCGATGTATTCTCTGTGGTGCTATTTTCTGTTAGGTGATAATACTACATGTTCTTTAAAGTGAGTTGGGAATTTCTGTGCATCATTTCTCTGCCTGAAAAATAGCTTGAGAAAATAGGGCATTAAACCCAATAAAAGACGAAAACAAGGCTTCTAAAATAGTATCTTGAAATAGAAAATGTGTAAAATATATTAATGAAATATTATAATGGACACGGAAGATAAAATATTTGGAAAGTGTAATGTATCTCTGTTATTTTCATCTCTATGAGCCCAACTAAAAAGACAAGAACTGTTAGTTATCTTTCAATCAAACAATAAAAATTGAATCAATATTTTATTAGGTCTATTCATTTATTAATTTTTCTCATCAAATGGTTTAAGAAAGTATCATAAGCTTCTAATTCATACCCATATTTGAGCCACAATACATTTGAATGTAATACTCAGTTTTCCTGAGATTCTCATGGGGAATACAAAATTAATTTATCATTTATTATTGGTGTCCCATAGTGACCCTATTGGACTAAGTAGAACTGCTCCTGTGGGGCTCCCTAATTCTTTATGAGAGTAGAAAGCCTCATTCTGCTCCTGGTGAAGCAGCTGGTGGCTTGAATTACTGACCTTGTGGTTAGTAGCCTAATTCGGAAGCCAGTACACCTCCCACCTTTCACTATGACTCAGAATCGGAAGCCTGTTTGGGGTTTTGAGTTTATTATAGTTATAATTCAGACTTTGCTCTGATGTAATTATTAAATATAAGTAAGTTTCAAACTCACAAAATTTATAATTCTTAGATATTATTAAGGAACCCTGGTGGCACTGGAAGGTCAGCAGTTCAGACCCACCAGGTGCTCCTCGGGGGAAAAATGAGGCTGTCTGATCTTCTAGACTTAGAACCTTGTAAAACCTGTAGAGGGTTGCTGTGAGTCTGAGTTAGCATGGTGGAAAGGAGTTTGTCGTTGTGGTAGTTGTTATTAACTTATTTTGATGTAGTATTGTGGTTTGCCTGTGGCTGGGCTTCAAATAACAGCAAAGTTTCTCATGGCGGAGAGGTTTCCACAGAGCTTTCAGACAAGTTATGAAGATGGAAACGGGGAAGCAATTCTGAAACACTATTTACTGAAAGCCTTGTAAATAGTAGCATGACATTTTCTGATATCCTGCCAGAAGGTGAAGCCTTCAGATTGGAAGGCATTCAAAACACCACTGGAGAAGAGCTGCCTCCTCAAAGTAGTTGGTCTTAATGATCTGAATGCAATGAAGTTGCAGGACCTTCATTTGATGCTGTGGCATAGCTCAAAATGAGAAGAAGCAGAGGGAAATGTTCATTACTAATCAGAATTTGCAATATAAGAAGTACAAATATAAAAAAATTGAACATCATAAAAATGGAGTGAAATACATAAGGATTGCTATCCAACCGTTTAGTGAGCTGAAAGGGACTGGCATTATACATTTTGGATCAATCATATGTTTCACTGTGTTGGGAATGACAAATGGAAGAGGAATTGTGTCACATTTCTTATCAAAAACAACATTTCAGGATTTTTTCTGAAGTATGATGCCCTCAATGACAGGATGATACTAACATCAACAAGGAAGGCTGGTTCATATCACTGTTCTTCAAACTTACGCACCAGCCCCTAAAGCCAATGAATAAGAAACTGAACATTTCTATCAACTTTTGCAGTCCCCAACTGATCGAGCATGTTATCAAGATGCACTGGGAATAGAAGGTGATTGGAAGGTGAAAGTTGAAAATGGAGAGTAACTTTGGAAATTATAGTTTTGGTGATAGAAATGATGATGGAGGTAGCATGATAGAATTTTGAAAGACAAAAATTAAAAAAACAAATATTTTAGTCATCGCAAATATATATTTTTTAAAAATGAAAACAACAACTATAGACGTGGGCCTTGCCAGATAATTGGACAATCTCTGGCCTTGTGATGAGCAGTCCAGTGCTAACACCACTGAGGCTCCTTCAGTGAATGACATGGGAAGCATCGAAACTCTTCTTAATGGATTGAATGAGTACATTGTATGATATGTGGTGTATGCCAATAAAACTATTTTATAAAGAGGAATGTAAAGCCAGAAATATCTTTGGATCTTAGTGTAAACCAACCATAAGAAAGTAGATGATTAAAGGAATACATAAATAGATACAGGAGGTTTAACTCAGTCTCTAGCAATAATTATTGAAACGTTCGAAAATGAACAAAAAAGACAGTGGAAAGCTTACACAGTCTCCTTACCAGAAAGAACAGGAACGATATCAGGAAGTAATATATAATCAAGAACCAATTGGTAAAAATAAAGATCCATAAATCTACAGAACACCAGTTGCAATGTTTCAACAAACAGATGCAACCCTGGACAGATACATATTGGGTCAAAAGACTGGCAGATAGCTATATTTATGTCAATTCCAAAGAAAAGTGGCCCAACAAAATGGAGAAATTATAGAATTGCTTCATTAAAGAGAGACACAAGTGAAATTTTGCTGAAGATAGCTAAAAAAAATTGTCCAAGTAATGACTACCTAATAAAATGCAGGAATTAAATAACTGACATTTTATTAATATCACACACCAGTAGAATTTTGCTGGAGATAATTCAAAAGCACTTGCAGCAGTATATAGTCAGGAAACTGCTGGAAACTCAAATCTGGATTCAGAAAAGGACATGAAATGAGGGATATAATTACTGAGGCCCAATGGCTCTTGACTGATCATCGAGAATACCAGAAAGATGTTTGCTTGTGTTTTCTTGACTATGCAAAAGCATTTGACTGTGAGGACCATAACAAACTATAGATAACATTGTAAAGAATGGAATTTTCATAACATGTCATTGTCTTCATTAAGGAAAACCTTCAAGGTGATGGAGTGACATAGTGGCTGCAACTAACGGGCTCAAGCACGACAATCATTGTGAGAGGGGCGCAAGATCAGGCAGCACTTCGTTCTTTTGTACACGCAATGGAGGCCACCTGAAGGCACCTATCAGGGAACAACAGCCTAGGACAAAGGGGATCAGCTTCTGAAGGTTTCTATGACTGTATATACATCTTTACATGAACAGACAGCTTCTTCTTTCTCTTTCAGAGTGTCCAGTACATTTGAACCATTAACCTTGTGACTGCTAGCCCAATGTTTAGCCCGCAGGATCACCAGGGACCGTGTGATAAAAATAGATAAAATATATTGAATGCTATCATTTTATAGGCAAACAGATTTCTTTGATATATTGTTTCATGCAACATCACATTGGAGGGTGTTTAATATTATTCCCTCACTGAAGATGAGGGCATTCAGGGGTAGAGAGAGTGAGAAGTTCTCCAGTAGTACAAAGGTAGTGAAGTGTGCAGTCATTTGGAAACAAACTCTATCCCTAATCCAGAGCTCTTCAGAACTTCGTGGTCACCACGGTATCTACTTGGACTACGAGAAAGGAACACTGCAATAGCAGAAAATATATTTTAGAGTGTACACAATGGTGCAAATGGCCAGGTGCTTGACCAGAAATCAAAAGTTTGATGGTTCGAAACCACCCAATGTTACCTTGGAAGACAGAGCATGCATCCCGCTACTGTGCGTTCACAGACTTGAACATCCCATGGAGCAGTTTCATGCTGCCCAGATGGTGTCACCGAAAATCAGGATCGACTCAACAGCAACGGACACCAAGAACAACAGTGTACATAATGCTAAATTTTATTTTAGATTAAAAAACGCCAAAACTATGATTTAAGTAAGACTATTTTAATCATCATAACACTAACCCCGCATCCCAACTGTTTTTGAGTGGGAGCCCTTTTGGTGAAGTGGTTCCTGTGCTCAACCGCTAACCAAAAGGCTAGAGTTTGGATCCACCAGCTGCTCCGTAGGTGAACTATGTGGCAATCTGCTTTTGTAAAGATATACAGTCTTGGAAACCCTAGGACAATTCTACTCAGTCTTACAGGATCTATATGAATTGGTAACAGTTTGTTTTGGGTATTAAAGGGCAAAAAAATGTATTCGCCGCAAAATCTTTTCTGATCATAGACAGCGTTTTTTTCAGTAGCAGAATCTTCATAAGCTAAGTGCTAAGTGACAATTTCATGTGCTTTCCTCCCCACAATAATTGTAGACATAGGGTTAAAATATATGGTCTGTGGTGTGTCCTTTCCTGTATATTGCTTCCAGTCTTCTCTTCATATTAGATTCTAATTTATTTATTAATTTACTACTCCATCTGAAATAAATTTCAATAGTAAAGAAATCAATAGTTTTTCCTACTAGGCATTGATACAGCAATCAGACTGCAGTTCACACATTGTACATTCCACCTTCCCTCCCTATGTTTATAGGCAGATTATTTTTATGGACACTGCCTCTTTAACGGGTAAAAAACACCTTGTATATTTTCAAGTTTCTTGCTTACAAAGGAGCAGGAGCAGGTGGTATTCAAAAGTCTCACAATTAGACCTCAGATTAAAAGTTTTAAAAAAGGAAATAAGTACATTTGTAAGTCATTGTAAAAGAATAAATTTTGGTGAAGTTGTTTTGAAATGTTATTTTGGGGCTCTTTTATAATATAAATATAATGAATTTCTTTGGTACTCACTTGGTAAAAACAAACCTTAAGGATATATTTTTTCCCCGGATTGGATCAATGGACATCAGTGCATTTGGGGAATAAATTCCTGAACAGAGTTCTCCTTCTCCTCACCTTGCTGACTGATGACGTTTTCTTAAGAAAGGTCATCTTCATAGGAAATAGTGGTCAAGATTGATTTGACCTAAACTTATGACCGCACCTTCTTATTGTTTTTCCTTGCAAAGGGTCTCTTTATTTTCCTTATTTTAGATAGGAAACTATGACTTGGTGTGAAGAATGCTGAGATGCAATTTTCCAGAATCAGTGTAAAACCTGTCCTTGTATGACTCTACTAACAATAGGTGCTTTAGAAACAATAAAAGAAGGGGGGAGCACTGCCAATAGCACCTCTTTGCTAAGCATGTTGGCATCGTTCTTTTAAAATTTTGCTGATTTACTCTGTGTGTGTGCGTGCTTAAAAAATCAGCACAATTCTTGGGGTTTTCCTCAATAGTAAGGTGATTTAAATATTTACATAAAATTAATGCAATTTTTCCTTTCTTTTATGGTGAAAATTGTTGAGATGGGTTGTGATTAACTGCAGGAGAAATTTTGGCAGAACTGTTTACACTAATTGAATCTGAAAAACACTTG
>NW_022111373.1:15444442-15462327 GCF_000313985.2 Echinops telfairi
TGTGTGTGTGTGTGTGTGTGTCACACAAGTTGACCGTCCAATTAGCAGCCAGGTGCTTAACCACTGTGCGGCCAAGGACTCCGTTTGCAGTCCCACAAATCTCCATTTTTTTCTGGAAACTTTAGAGCACAGGTTCAGCCCGCAGGCTAATCCCACGCGGTAGTGCGTGGGGCTTTTGTGCACAGCCCAGCGGTCTGTGTCTGAGGTTGTCCGCTGGGGCTCCTGCCAGCTGGAGGAGGGAGAGATGGAGCTGTTTGCGCTTCTAGCCAACATGCTCCAAATCCCTTATGAAAAGATTATCATGTAAAATGAAATAATTCTTACTCAAACCTGTCTCTCCATAAATGGCAAAAAAGACGTTTCAACATAATGTGGCTTCTGAATGCTCTGAATTAGGGCATTTCACGATTTAGGAATGAATTGGCATTTTACTTTTGTCCTTTTTTGTTTGGAATTCACAGTCAGCTACAAGGACCTGGCCGAATACCCATATGGAACGATCGTCTGTGCGACTGGATTCTGGATGCCACTCTCGTGCATTTTGAGATTTGTCCATACAAGTCAGCGTGAATTTGATAATAGCCTGTCAATTAAACCCAAACTCTGTTTTCAAGGCCAAAAAGCACCAGTGCCCCAGGCACCTGCAAAAACCCAGGCACACGGACTCAAGTGGATAGTTGGGTGTGCAATTACTTGATTTATACGCATGTGTGTTTCTGGAATTACAGCTGCAGGGTTTTGTGGTCTCTGTGGGGGTGTGAACAGTTTTGCTGGTGAGCCGCTTAGGCTTTCTCTGGAAATTTGGCTCCCAACATGAATTCCCCTCCCATCACTGATGGAGAACAAAGTCTATTTGTCACTTTTCCATTTGCTGTCCACAGTGATTCAGAAAGAAAGCCATTGCATTTTGCAGCTCTAATTGGGAATTGCTGATTCATCTCAGAAGCCCAATCCTCTTCGCGATTCATTACGTAAACAGGAGCGAAGGACCCGCGCCTGTGGGAGAAACTGGCGAGGGGAGGCTGGCCTTCCAACGCCCTTCACTGGCCTGACTAGCAATTGCGTTTCTCAGTTCATTCTATCCAAACTCCTACTTCAAGTGGAAGGTTATGAGACGGAGACACTCGTTCAAAAGAAGGTTCTGTTATATGTTTGGTTTTGTAGCTATTTAGAACCAATGCTTTCCTCGAGGTTCTATGTATACTTTTAACCTTTGGCTTTAGCTGTCGGAAAGCTTGTTACTGCAAGCAGACTCAATCACTCATGATAGTACAACACTCCGGAGACCTGATCGCTGCTGCACCGTCTAGTTGAGTAATTAAATGCGGGGTGGATTTACAGTTTAGTGGACTCACGTGTGTGTGTGGGGGGCGGGGGGGGGTGGAGGGGCGGGCAGGGGAGGGGGAGAGGTGGTAGCTCTCGCTCTCTCCTTTGGATCTTTCAACTTCACGCTGCAATGTTGGGTCAGGATGACTGGAAACCGTGGAATCAAATATTAAAGAGCAAATATCGACTACAAAAGGGGGTCACATTGGGAGAAGAAAGGCAAGGACATTGAAGGTTTTTGCCTCTTAAGCAAAGGAAAATTATTCTAACTTGTGCACCTTTGCAACTTAGCTAATATTAGGAGATGCAGCTATTATTAGATTGCCTTTTTTATGAGGAAATTAAACAAAGTCATTTCAGTCACACTTAAGAGAAAATCACGGTTTCTGCAAAACCGCTATTTCCTCAAGGGGCTAATAGGAGCTCACACGGATAGAAAAACCACTGCTTTCATCTCTTCTCTGAACAGTTACTTAGAATCATAATGGCTGGAGATTGGAAAGGTCTGTTCAGCTCTCAGCCGCAGCCTGTGGGGAACGGAGCAGCATTTCCCCCCATAGTACATTTTCCACTATTTCGTATGGTTTTATGGTAATATTAGGCTCACAAGTTTTCTCCATTTCAATGGAAAAACTTGTTCCAGATTCCTGAAAATTTCATCAAGAAGATTACTTTCTCTCCAGACACTGAAATATGTTTGTTTTTCTATTTTGTAAAACTCTTATTCGACAAATAGATGTAAGTAAAGAGATTAACAACATGACTAATTTAAACCCTTCAGAACTGGGGGAAGCCTCTATTTTTCAGCCAAATGATGATCTTCAGTAATGCATTTGTTGCATAATAATCTACATGGATATGTCTTTTCCGCTCATAAAACAGAAACGTATTTATGTATCAGAGAATGCAGTAAGGATCATTTGACAGTCCATTCTCAAAATCTTTTACTTTTTATTAACTCAAAACCTTGTCATAACTTATATGCTTTAAATCACAGGGAATTCATGAGTTATAGATGAAATCCTTACCTACGTCGGTCTTCAAGCTGAAACTGTAGATAAATGGGAACATGTATGTGTAGTTTTTTTTAAGCATCAATTAGTCAAATGTTTGTCTTAGTACATAGTTTATATTTGTACTGTTTATGGAGCAGTGGGTTGAGTGTTACACTGCTAACTGCAAGGTCATAAGCCAAAACTCTAAAGCTATTCCCTGGAAGAAAGATAAGGCTGTCTGACCCACTGAAAATGCACAGTCTTGGAAACACCACTCGAGAAGGTCACTATGAGTTTAAGTCAACTGCAATGAGACATTTTAAATGCATATTAAACACTTCACAATTCCCTAAAATACCTGAAATATAATAACACAATAAGTATTCACAGAAGTTACTATATGTAGTACTGCATTAAAAAGAGAAATAATCTCTACGTGTGACCATATATGTAGGTTGGTAAGTCAAAGTCTAGAAAAATAAATAAAGAGTTCTTAAGGCAGTGTAGATAGAAAACAATTTAAAAGACTATGATTAATGATTAGTACTCTTGTATTGTTGATATCGTGCATACCAGAAGTGCCATTCATGAAGTAACACTAAAATGATATTAATGATTTTGAGTGCTGTAGGAGAGATGACTACTGTTGAAAATGATGGACTTGTTGCTGGAGAGTCAGTGTTTGGTTCTGGGGTCGAAGAGGTGCAGGGTGTGTGAGTGGGCACAGTGGACTTACTACAAGAAGCAATTTCTCAGAGTGGGCATCCTGGGAAGTCTGGATTTTCATTTTCTTGCCATAAATGGCCTTATCATAGCGTAGGCACTTGGCAATTGTACAGTAAACTTTGGCGAGTCTCCGTGTATTAACATTTTGCCCCTTTAACTATTAGAAGCCTGCATAAAGAAGACAAAATACTTGAGCTAACTTTTTCCTCAAAAACTTTTCATGGAGTTTTTAGTCCTGACTATCTATCCTTTCTTGTTCTAGTTCCCAGAAGAATGGGGGTTCCAAAACATTCATTGTGCTCGTGCAGAACCTGTGCGTGCAGCAGGGCACTACGAGGTGCCCTGTATTAACAGAGCAAGGGTACACTGCATGGCTTAAAATCAGGAAAGGTGTGCATCAGGGTTGTATCCTTTCACCATACACACCATATGTTAAGCAGATCAGTGGAGAAACTAAGCTATGAAGAACTATATGAAGAAGAACACAGCATCAGGATTAGAGAGAGGCTTATTAATAGCCTATGATATGCAGATGTTACAATATTGCTAGCTAAAAATGAGGAGGTCTTGAAGTTTTGCTGAAGAAGATCAAAGATGGCAGCCTACACTATGGATGGCCACTCAGTAGAAAGAAAAGCAAATCCTCACAACTGAACCAATAAATAACATCATGATAGAAAAAAGATTGACATTTTAAAGGCTATTGTTTTGCTTGGATCCACAATCAATGTTGGTCAAAGCACCAGTCAAGACATCAACTGAAAAAATTGCATTGGGCAAATCTTATTTACAAGATCTTTTAAAATTGTTGAAGAATAAGGATGTCACTGTGAGGATTAAGTTGGACCTGACCCAAGCCAGAGGAGCCCTGCTGGCATAGTGATTATGACTTGAGCTACTAACCTCAAGGGCTAAAGTTTGAAACCCCCTGCTGCTCTGCTGGAGAAAGATGAGGCTTTCTTGTTCCATAAAGGGTTTTCAGTCTCAGAAATCCACAGGAGCGATTTCTGCCATAATTTATAGGGCTTCTACAGTCAGAATAGACTTAATGTCAGTGAGTTTAGGATCCAAACCATAGTATTTTCAATAACCTCAGCTGCATGAGAAAATTGGACGCTGAATAAGACCACAGACATTTGAATTATGGGGCTAGAAAAGTGTGTTATTTTGGGGTTGAATAGAGAAACAAATTCAGAGACCCTCATATATGTATAGGAAAGAGCTTAATATCAAAGAATAATTATATATTAAGCAAACATTCCAACCCAGTCCAGATCAAGTCCATAAATCCATTATTAGCCATATGTCCAATACCAGTCCATAAATTCCTCTTCAGACTCATGCAGCACAGGACATGATGCCTAATGCAGGAAGATCACAGGCCAGTGGATGAAAAGTCTTGTGGATCCAGTGATCATGGAAGCATCTCAGCACTAGTGTGATGTTCCTCCAGCTGTCTGAGTGTGGCTCCTCAGGGCTTGCCAACAGGAAGGTGAAGCAGAGAGAGAGTGTGTCCTGCCTACAGGGAGGAAGAAGGAAGTTCCCAGAATTCTCGTGGGAAGGCCACGCCCATAAGGAGGGATCATCAGGCTGTGACCTGATTGACAGGCTAGACTCCACCCCTTTATTCTTTTATCGTGTTGACATGAAATTGTGTAACTACCACATATTGAAAATACTATGGATGTCCAGAAAAACAAATGAATCTGTCTTGGAAGAAGTACAGCCAGAATGTTCTTTAGAAGCAAGAATGGTGAAACTTCATTCATACTTTGAAAGAGTTATCAAGAGAGGCCTGTTAAAATGATGTGGTAGTTACATAATCTGGTGTCAATTTGGGACTTAAGAGGATTAAGAGTGAAGCGGTCTAGTCCGCCAATCATATCATAGCCAATGAAGCCTCTGTGTAGGCATGGCCTTCTCCTGAGAATTCTGAGAAATTCTGTATTTTCCTTCTTGGAGGCAGGAGACACTATCTCTCACTTTGTTCACTGATAAGGCTGACTTCCTGTGAGACAGGGATCTACCCTCATGCAGCCCTCGATACTGGAGAAGCTCTGTAGAGACCCCTGCCAGCGCTGAGATGCTTACAACTCCACTGGATACAAAGACTTTCTACCCGCTGGCCTGTGATCATCCTGCACTCAGCGTCATTGCATGTGCTTTGTGAGCTGAAGAGGACTATATATATTGGTATAAAACATTTGGGCTAAATCAGATTTATGGGCTTAGACTGGACTAAGTTGGGACGCTTTCTTAATGTACAATTGCCCTTTATATAAAACTCTGTCTTATACACATATGTGTTTCTGTGAATTAGTTTCTCTTGTCTACCCCGACTAACACAGACAAGGTGCAGTTAAAAAGAGGAAGAGCCCTGCCGAGATGGATTAACACTGATTACAAGAATGGGCTCGGGCATAACAACACATGTGAGGAAGATGCAGGACTAAGCAGTGCTTTGTTCTGTTGTACATAGGGTCACTATGGGTCAGAATAATTTTGACTATACCAAAAAGACCAGCAACAACAATAGCACAATGAAGTTTTTATTTGGGAATTCTTGAACATGGTTGTCTGAAGTTGAGTAGCCCTGTGACAAAAGTGTAGTTGATGTCTAGCTATAGTTAGTGACCACTACCAACCTCAGTGTGCTTGATTTTGTCCCTCTTGTCAGCAGTAATCCCCTGTAAAGCAAGTGTGAGATGGGAGTGCAATGTATTTCATACTCCCTCCAAACTGCCTTGAGCTCATCACATCCCTTTGAGGAGCTCCAACTGCGTGAGAGAAGCTTTGCATAAATAATACACCTTAAAGATGGCTAGGACTCCCTGAACAATTAGCTGAGATAGAGATGTGGTGTTGGTGGTAAGCTGGATTCTCTGGAGAAGCAAAACAAGTGATGTTTGTATCTGAAAATATATAGAAAAAGATTTCTATCAAGAAAGGGTTCACACAGTTGGAGAAGTGGATAAGTCCACTCTGGTTCAAATCCATGTGTCAGATGTAAGCTGAAGGCTTCTCTCTACTCCTGTAACTGCAGTAGCTGACACAAAGGAATAAGGATGATGAAGCAGGAAGACCACGGGCTGGTGGATGCTGAGTCCGAGATCTATGGGATGAATCCAAGCTTATCAGTCTGATGATGGCTCCAAGGATTGGCAGATGATATAGGAGGAGGTCAATGAACCAGATGCAGGATCCAAATCCAGAAGTAGATGTCAGCTAGCTGGAAGACACTGTCAAGTTACACTAAGAGTAGGCCACACCCTGAATGAAATCTTCCTTGATCAAATCAAGGCTATGACCACATTATTTCCTCCACAACTGCTTGGCTTCTTTACCAAAGAGCCCAACATGGAGTTGACCACACTATATTAAATCATATCATAGAGAATCCTGGCCAACCCAAACTGACATTAGCTAAAACCTAACTATAACGCTCCCAAAAGAATTTTTTTTTTTAAATCTGTCTTGGAAGAATTACAACCAAGAAGTAAGCATAGAAACATTTTGTCTCATGTACTCTGTGGACATGTTATCAGGAGGGACTAGTTCCTGCAGAATCTGGCACACTTAAATTCACATAAAAAGTTATAGGAGCATAGTACATAGAACCTTTACATTGGCGTGAGTCATCTGAAGTGCTTAGATTTCTGGCTGTATTGTCAAACAAAGGATGCATTCAAATAAAATTTCTTTGAACAGTAATATGTTCAACAGAAGGGACAAATGGTCAAAGTTTGCAGTTGTAGTACAAGCCTTTCTATTTCCCTTCCAAATAATTGGAGAGTACGACTTAATAACACAGCGAAGTGCCTTCAGATAGGAGGGAAACCAGCACAGACTTGATTTTGAAATCCCTTGGATGCATTACCCTCAATCAGTAACGTTAGCCTGTCTTTGGTTGGATTATGTCCTCATGATTTTTTCCCCTCTTTCAAAATATAACTCCTTTCAGGCATCTTCCTCTTTCCTCCCAAATCATCTACATTAAATATTTGGGTTGGCAAATAACCGCCCTTGTCAATAATTTTTTTAGCATTTTAGGAAAATTGCTCATAGCATTTACATTGACAACACTGCTTCACCTTTTACTTTAATATTAGATAAATTCCCTCTCAGTTTGAAATGATTAAACCAACTCTTACATCAAATTCTTCATCACAATCTCCTTCATTTGCAACCTTTAAATCATTGAAAAGGTTTCAAGTTTTTTTGCACACAAAAGTAAAGCTAATAATAGATAGTCTATACTGATTTTGATCATCGAACCAAATTATCAACAGTCTTTTCATTTCAATAATCAAACTTCAGTATCGCTTAGTAATAATTGTAACTTTTATTAGGGCTGAGCCTTTCTTAGGCACATTCTCACTTTATCCTTTAGAATTATTCTAATCTTTTACTGATGGTAGCATACTGCTATTCCAATGCCCAATAGCATTTCACCTATTTCCAATCACTTTATATTTTCTGCTATATTTTCAGTTGTAATCCTTTCCCTTTCTTTGTTGCAACATCTGTATTTGCATCCAGTTGACATGTTGGAGACGTAGTTGTAAGAATAAATAAGAGTGACATTTAAGCCAAATGCAAAGTTATACACTTAATGCAGTGTTAATGACAGTGTGATCTGATGTAAAAAGGCAGACAGCATTTTCCCTCCAACAAACCTCTGAAACTGTGTGATATTGTCAGAACTGTCACAGAGGAGTGAGTGCATCCTTTGTTATGAATCACTGCATTCAACTCAGGTTTTATGACAATCCATTCTTAAGTGTGAGTTGTCCATAGGTCAGGTGTACTTTACCTGTGCACTTGCTGAAAACCAAAGAACTGACAGATATTGTTTGAGGAAAGTCTTTGTAGTCAGCTCTCTCTCTCTCTTTTTGTTGTTATTCATTTTTGTTCCCAGGTTATTTGAATTTCATGAAAGAGATTAGATAGCATTTCTTTTCTTCATAAGACACAGAATATTCTGCACTCAGGTTATAAATAGCAATACTACATACACATCAGCTGCCTCAAATGATTTTTGCAGCAGACAATTGATAAATATGACAAATGAATAGATACATGTATGGACTATTCATATCATAACTTTTTGACATGTCTGATTTGTCATTGCTAAAAGAGTTATTTTTATCTTTCATGAAATTTCTAATATTTAAACATCGACCAGCATCTGTTCATTAACTCATTAAAGAAATAACATTAAATATCTAGTAGGCTGATATGTTAGACCCTGTTCTAGCTACTAAGGACTTAGTGGTCAACCGAACCAAATGCTTATGGTGTTTGTCTGGGTTGACGAGAGAAACAAATTCATAGACACTCATATGTGTGTGAGAGAGAGTTTTATATCAAAAAGTAATTGTACATTAAGGAAATATCCGAACCTAGTCCAGATCAAGTACTTAAGTCCATTATTAGTCCATATGTCCAATACCAATCTATAAATTCCTCTGCACAACACATGCAATGAGGTCAAATGCAGGAAGATCACAGGACAGTGGGTGGAAAGTTTTGTGGATCCAGTGGTGGTGTAAGCATGTCAGCGCTGACAGGGGTCTTCATGTGGCTCTAGCATAGCTCCACGTGTCTTATCAACAGGAATGTCTCGCAGGGAGTGTCTGTCTGTCCTGCCTCCAGTGAGCTATTTGTTGTAGCTACCACACTTATTCTCATGGAACTTGTATTTGAATGGTGACAAACAGCATAACCAAGAGAGTAAATATACAATCTGTTAATGACTATGTGTGCCATGGGAAAACAAATCTAATAGGGTAAGAATGATAGTGTTACCCAGTCTGGACACTTTTGGTTGTATGTACATACACTTATGTGGGATCATGTTTCTGTGTATCCACTTGTTCATGGTAGGATGAGGTTAAAACCAAGGACTGTCTATCTGTTTGTTCATGGTAGGGTGAGGTTAATACCAAAGGAAGTAGAAAATTTTCATTAATTTTTAATTCCATTTTTTCATGAAATTTTGGAAGATGCCACAAATTTCATTTCACCCTCTCACTTACTCACTGCCATCGTGTACATTGCCTACTGTAATGCTTTCCAAAAAACCCCACCTTAACTGCCATGAATCAGTGCTGAGTTGATGCTGACTCATGGTGACCCTATGAGACAGGGTAGTTAGTACTGCCCGGGTGGAATTCCAATAGTGTAACTGCTTATGAGAGTAGAAAGTCCATTTTTCTCCCACAAAACAGCTGCTGACCTTGTGGATCACAGGCCAATATATAACCACTGTAACACCAAGGTTTCTCACTGATATAGTATAGATAATTAAGCAAAATGGGGATTGACTGCTGGGTTAAAGAGAATGGAGATGATTGGAGAATTGTATAAGAATTGTTGAGGATTTTAAGGGTGAAGGATGAGGCAGTGTTTTCTGTTGTACTTCTGAGTCACAACTTCGAACGGACTGGATGGCACTAGCAACAATAGGAAAAGGTAGCGTAGTTAGATGGAAATTATTATCTCGATGGATTATAGGAACTAACCTAGGTAAAGTGGGATGCGTATAGCCTAAGAATCCTATAGACGGTTCTATTCTGTCCACATCAATGAGTTGGGTCCGGGTGAATTAGGATTGACTCAGCATCCCCAATAACCACCAAGAGGATACGAAGAAATGAGAGCAGTCAGGAAAAGTTTAAAAATGTTATGACTGGTCAGTGGGATGAAAAATAGTCTGAGTGAGTGAGCTGAGCACACAGGAGCAATTGGTCAGAGATTGAAACATCATTTTAAGGGACAAACATTCTTAAATGAAAATTTTGATTTGTAGCCACAGACATTAATCACACAACTTTTTATTTCCTTGAAATAACCTATTTCTGTCTTTGTACATTTCCCTAGATAGAATAAACATCGCAGAAGAGATCTTGAGACGTGTTTCCCTCTTCCACCTGTACCACATAATAATGAGAGCTAGAATATTTATAGTGTGCCTTGTTGCGACAATCAGTGCTTGTGAGGATGGCGCAGGAGCAAGGGGGTGCCTCATTCTTCCGTAGTTAGAGTCAGTGTGAGTGAGAATGAACTCAATTGCATCTAGCCCCAACAGCATTAGCCGTGGGTAAGGAGCTCTTCTACTCCAGTTTCTGAGTCAGTCCTCACAAAGTTGCTATGTATCCACATTTTATTTAAAATGTTTTTTTATGGAAAATTATGTTTTAGAAAGGTTCAGAAAGTTTTCAAAAGTCACTGGATTATAGGGTAGTGTTATCAATTTTAAACTTAATTATGCTAACACCAAATGAGTAGTTGGTTTCAAAGATAAATTAGTCATGTTGCACATATGCTTGCATAAAGTCCCTCCCTACATAATTTCAAATTCCGTAGCCCATGAAGGTTACATTTATAGATGAGGTTAGAATTCCTTAGCAAGTGCTTTTTAACATTTAATAACACTTCACTTCTCCTTGCACCCAGTTTGCCACATATTTTCCCTCTTTGCTAGTCAATCATTTTCCTCAGTAGAGCAGAACAATCCTCAAAAGAAGCAAAATTAATCCTACTCCCTGCCCTAGTTTAAAGTGTTCAACCATCTCCCTTGTCCTTAGGATTAAAAATACAACTAAAATACTACCATCTGGTAGTTCTTACTCCTGGAGAGCTTACTCCTGGCAGAGTAAATCTACTCCTCAGCGTTTCTTGTTTTGGTTTGTTTTTTCCATAATCTCTACAGAAGCAGGTCACCAGACCGCTCTTCCTTGGTGCCTTCGACAATGGGTGACGGAATGATCATCCTCTAGGTGAATCGAGTACACTGTCTGCACCATCCAGGAGCCTGATGGGATCAGGTAAAGCTCCACAATTAGACATTTTGCTTTTTAAAATGATAGTTTGTTTCCTTTAATTTTCATCCTGCTGGATGTATCTCTGTCCTTTCGGTAGAGCATACTCTAAGAGGCTGTCAAGGGAGTTTTTGCATGAGCAACTTTTTTGCAGCCCTGTATGTCTGAGAATATTTTCGTTTCACATTCATATTGAGAAAAAAGTTTAGCTGCACATAAAATTCTAGTTTAAAATTATTTCTTTCAATAATTTGAAAATAATATTCTATTTCCTTACATATCATTTTGCTTTTGAGAATTTTACTATAATCAAACTCCTATATAAGTGATTAAATTATCTCTTTTGAAACCTTAAAGAGTTTCTTAGTTTTATTTGCTGTTATCAATTTTCACCATAATTTGAGGGTAATTAAAATATATTGTTACAAAAGCATAGAAGCCTTTATTAAAATATCAACACGTGAGAATAGGATGTGTATTTCTCAATATAGCCTCCATCGAGTTCTATACTCTTTAGAAGAGGGGTTGTGATCTGACCCTTTCCTCTATGTGCACCGCATCAAATGGCAGTGTTTTCTTCCTGGCAGGACAAAAATCGTATTGCTTTCAAAAGTTCTTTGAATTTGTAGAACAAAAATAAGTTTAAAACACCAAGATAAAGTCTGTCTGAGGGATAGGGTGAAGTTTTCCAACGGAATTCTCATAGGATTACCCTGCTTTGCTTGAAGCAAGAGCAGTGGCATTGTTGGGATGGAAACAAACAAAATATTTCCCAGCACACATTTTCTGGCCTTTTTCTCACCATGAAGGTTTTCATTTTCTTAAAACTGCTTTCTAATTAGCCCCCTGATAGCCTTGTGTACTTACAGAAAAATTAAAGTTACCTCTTGGGAATCCACTCCCGCACCCCTTCCCCCAGCCCACAAAAAAATAAAAATGAAACTGAAAACCAACAATCCCCAGCTGACTACTCTGCCTTGAATTTAATTGACACAGCAGATTCCTTGGAAGCCACTGCTTTGATTGGCCCTTTCTTTGAAAGCACCTTGTTGTTAAGTGTCATCGAGTCTGTTCCAACCCATAGGGACCCTATGCACAGCAGAATGAAACCCTATGCACAGCAGAATGAAACGCTACCCAGTCCTGCACCATCCTCACGATTGTTCCTGTGCTTGAGCCCATGGTTGCATGGTGCTAATCCATCTCCTGAGGGCCTGCCTCTTCTTTGCTGCCCCTCTACTGTACCAAGAATGATGACCTTCTCCAGGAACTGATCTCTCCTGACAGCCTGTCCAAAGTGTGTCAGATGAAGTCTCACCATATGTGCTTATAAGGAGTGCTCTGGCCATACTTCTGCCAAGATGCTCTCAGCTGCCTGTTTGGAGGAAGTAGCCATTGAAAACCTTATGCATAGCTGGGTAGCTGCCTTCATGAGACCAATGCAATTACACCACTGAGAAAATCCGTCTAAAGCCACTGCTTGCAGAGACATACTTAACAGGTTCTATTTGAAGTAAACTGGTGTCTGTGTGAATGGGAAACCTAGTAGCAACCGTGTTTGACTGATTCTTGTAGTTCTCACAGTGGGTTTTCTCCAATTTATCCTGTTTTCCATTATCCTTTTAATCCATCTCAAGATTTGTTTTTCTTTCATTCTGAGAATGTTCAATCATTATTTTTACTTCAAATTCTAGGGGAACTGGTCACAAAGTGAGGATAGTGAGGAAAAGAAAATAGAGAGGAGGGAAAAGAGACTGATGCGCATCAAAGGTATGGCTGTCTTAACCTGAAGTTGGTGGTGGCTTGATTCTTTCAACATCGTTGTTGTTCGGTGTCATCGAGTAGATACCAACTGACAGTGGCCCTATGTATGAAAGAAAGAAAGAGTTCCTGGCCCTGCACCATCCTGGATTGTTCTCGTGTGTGAGCCCATTGTTTCAGCCTCCATGTCAGTACATGTGGTCAAGGTCTGCTGCCTTTCCCACTGCTCCTCTACTGTACCAAGCACGATGCCCTTCTCTACGGACTGGGCTCTCCTGGCAACATGTCCAAAGTACTTTTTAAAAAAAATCAATTTATTGGGGCTCATACAATTCATCACAATACATAGATCAATTGTGTAAAGTACATCTATACATTTGTTGCCCTCATTATTCTCAAAATTCGCTTTCCTCTTGGGTTCCCAGAATCAGCTCATTGTCCAAAGTACTACTTAAAATGCAGGCTCCTCATGCTTGATTCTAAGGATCATTCTGCCTGTTTACTTCTTCCAAGACAGATTTGTTTGTTCTTTTCATAAAAAATCATTTTTGGGGGGGCTCATACAACTCTTATCACAATCCGCACATACATCTACTTAGTGTCAAGCACATTTGTACAGTTGTTGCCCTCATCATTCTCAAAACATTTGCTTTCTACTTGAGGCCTTGGTATCAGCTCCTCATTTTATTCCCTGCCTCCCTGTTCTGCCCTCCCTCATGAACCCTTGATAATTTATAAATTACTATTATGTTGTCATATCTTACACTGCCCAATGTCTCCCTTCACCCACCTTTCTCTTGTCCTTCCCCCAGGGAGGAGGTTATATGCAAATCCTTGTAATCAGTTCCCCCTTTCTACTCCATCTTCCTGGTATCAGCACTCACACCACTGGTCCTGAAGGGATCATCTGTCCTGGATTCTTTGTGTTTCCAGTTCCTATCTGTACCAGTGTACTTCCTCTGGCCTAGCAAGCGTGACTTCCTACAAGACATCCCCAAGGAGAAGCTGCATGGATCTGTCCCGATGCAGCCTTGGGTGCTGGAGCAGCCGTGTGGAGACCCTTGCCAGTGCTGAGATGCTTACACGTTCACGGACTCAGCTTTCCTCCTGCAGTCGGCATTATTGCCTCTGTTTTGTGAGGTGGAGGACTTTGTGGACTGGTGTTGGGTTAATGGGTTAATGTTGGACTTGTGGGCTTGGGCAGCATTGGGTTGGGATGTTTTTGTGATGCACATTTTCTTTGCATAAAACTCTCTCTTATACGTGAGTTGCTGTGTATTTGTTTCTCCAAAGTACCTAGACTAATACATTAATATAATTCTTAACTTTCTTGGCCCATTCAGAGAGGTCTATCCACATACCTCTTCCCCACACGCTGACTGGCTCATCTCCCTGCGACCCTTCTGTAAGGGGATGCCCAGTTGCCTAAAGATGGGCTTTGGGTCCCCACTCTGCATTTCCCCTCATTTACAATGATATGATTTTTTGCTCTTTGATGCCTGATACCTGATCCTTTTGACACCTCATGGTCACACAGGCTGGTGTGCTTCTTCCACGTGGGCTTTGTTGCTTTTGAGCTAGATGGCTGCTTGTTTACTTTTAAGCCTTTAAGACCCCAGATGCTCTATCTTTTGATAGCTGGGCACCATCAGCTTTCTTCATCACATTTTCTTATGCACCCGCTTTGTCTTAGTGATCGCTTTGGGAAGGTGAGCATCATGGAGTGCCAGTTTAATACAACAAAGTATTCTTGCATTGAGGGAGTACTTGAGTGGAGGTCCAATGTCCATCTGTGACCTTAATACTAAACCTGTAAATATATGCACATAGATTTATTTCCCCATCATCAAATATAAATATGTTTACATTGGTATATGCCTATATTTAGACATCTATAAATGCCCTTTGCCTCATAGTTCTTTTCTCTATGTCCTTTTACTTTCCTCTTGTTCCACTATCATGCTCAGCCTTCATTTGGGTTTCAGTAATTCCTCTTGGTTACGTTGCCCTTTATCAATCCCTACCAGGCCTCCTTGCCATTGATTTTGGATCACTTGTTGTTCCCTTGTCCCTGTGTTTATTAACATCACTTCCTTTCCCCCATTTCCCCCTCTCTCATGTGCTGCTAGAATCATTGGTCCCATTGTTTTCTCCTCCAGCCTATATTATCTAGATAGACCTGCAGCTATAATAATATGCACACAAAAACAAGACAGAACAAAACAAAGCAACAAAAGGAAATAAAACAACGAAGACAACAACAACAAAAAATGACCCAAAAAAGCCTGTAAATAGTTCAACGTCTGTTTGTTGACCTTTAGGAATGTTTGTTTGTTCTTTTGGTAGTCCATGGTGCCCTCAAGATTTGTTGCCAGCACCATAATTCAAATGCATTTATTCTTCAAGGCTATCTGTGGTTTGTTATGGTCCACCCAGTTAAATACCTTTGCATAGTTGATTAAAAAACAAGTAAACATCTATCTGGTGTCCTCTGCTTTCAGTCAAGATCCATCTGACATCAACAATGATATCCTTTGTTCCTTGTCCTCTTCTGAATCCAGCCAGGACCTCTGGCTTCTCCCTGTCCATGTACTGCTGCCACCATTGTTGGATGATCTTCAGCAAAAATTTACTTGCATGCAACCTCCGTGATATTGTTCTATAATTTGAGCATTCTGTTGGTTTCCCTTTCTTTGGAATGGTAAAAACATGAAGCTCTCTTCTTGTCAGTTAGCAAAGTAGCTGTCTTCCAAAATAACAAAGCTGAGTGCTTCCAGTGTTTCATCAGTGTGTTATTGAAACACATCAATTGGTATTCTATCAATTCTTGAAGGATTATTTTCTGCTAATGCCTTAAGTACAGCTTGGACTTCTACTTTTTTGTATAATAGGTTCTTGAGCATATGATACCTCTTGAATGATTGAGTGTCACCTAATTCTTTTTGGTACAATGATTCTGTGTGTTACTTCCATCTTCTTTTGATTGTTTCCTGCTGTTGTTCAATATTTTGCCCATAGAATTTTAAATATTGCAACGAGGCTGGAGTGTTTCCTTCAGTTCTTTCAGCTTAATAGATGCTGAATGCATTCTTCTCATCTGATTTTTTAACTCTTGATCTTTGCACATTTCATTATAATACTTTACTTTGTCTCCTTGAGCTGCCCTTTGAAAAATTGTTTGCTGTTTGACTTCATCATTTCTTTCAGTTATCTTTGCTACTCTCTAAATGAGAGCAAGTTTCAGATCTCTTCTAACATCCACCATGATTTTTCTTTTCTTTCTTTTACATCACCTTTTGCTTTCATCATGGATGATGTTGTGCTTGATATCACACAGCTCAAGTCTTCTGTCATTAGTGTTTAATACACCAGACTGTTCCTGAGATGTTCTCAAAATTTGATATTCTTAAGGTCATATATGGCTCTCATGGACACATTTTAATTCTATTCAGCTTCAACTTGAACTTACATATGGGTAATTGATGGTCTGTTCCACAGTTGGCTGCTGGCCTCATATAGCTGCTAATTGTGAGCATTGTCTTTTCCCATAGATGTTGTCAATTGGATTTGATTATTCCATTAAGATAAATCCATGTGTATAGCTTCCTCTTGTATTATTGAAAAATATATATATTTGTAATGAAGAAGTCATTGGTCTTGAAAAATTCTCTCGTGCGATCTTCCAATGTCATTTCTATCACCAAGGCTATATTTTCCAACTACTATTCCTTTCTCTTTGTTTCCAACTTTTGCATTCCAAATACCAATAATTAATCATGCATTTTGATTGCATGTTTGATCAATTTCAGACAGAAAACATTGGTAAAGTTCTTGAATTTATGCATTACTTGACTTAGTAATTGTTGCATAAATTTGCTATCAGCAGACAAAGTAAACAGTAACAGTAGCTTTTCTAAAGGACTTTGTTACAAGCTTTTGTTAACAACAGTCAGGAAGCATTTTTGGTTGATCAAACAGGCAGGAATGGGGGAGGACAAAGAGTGATTGCTTTTCTCTATTTACTTGTCTTAGCTGTGGCCCCCTCAAGCCAATCTTTCATATATATGGGTTATGTCTACTTCATCTATGCGTCTTTCTAGCAGGTAAACTACAACTCCCTGACATCCCAAGTTGTCAAGGAAACTGCTCTGGGCTACTGCCCCTCCTGCCTTTGTGGGACTTCACCTTAAAAGTTTGGTGATAGAAACTGTTTCTGGGGCACTTTTGATGGCCTTTAGACTGTTTCAAAATTTAAGGTGGAATCAAGGCTCTTGCTGCAGCCCAAACACATGTGTTTGGTTTTAAATTCCAATATCTCCCTGCTCACACACACCCCCTCACCCCCAGAACCTGGTTCTATGTTCTCTCTCTATGCGATTAACATAATTTATGTCAACATTTCTATCTCTATTTTCAATGATTATTTATAACTTTTTTCTTCCCACTTTGCCTTTCTCTTTGTTTATTTTTATTTGGGGGCGGGGCCTCCTTCCAACCTGATTGTGGTATATGAGGGGGATTCAAAAAGTTTCTGGGGAAAAAAAGGAGTTAAACATAATGCAATTTTCCCACAAACTTAAAACAAAAACTAAATAATCCCCTGGAATTCTCTTGTCCAAAGACATATATATTGAGTTAACATATAAATGTTGATTTAAACCAATTAAGAAAGCCCAACTAACAATGAGCATCTGGGAACGAGCACATGGCCCTAGGAATACACATAATGCATTCAGAGTCAGGGTCATTGCCATTTTCCTGGGAGAGAGGAGCCAATGTGACCATTAGAACCCTTCTAGTAAACACTGGCAGATGGAGACTTAGAGACCAGATTAGAATTATGTTAAGAAATCTAATATTCATACATCTTCTGTCTCTGACAACTTCATTCCCATTACCAGCACATCTGAATGAATTATTGATGAATTCAAAGCAAGCCATTTGCTCAAAAAAATTTAAATTCAGTCTTTTTTCCTTATAAGTTCTTCCTTCAAATGCAAATCTCTCGGCTTTTAGCAGTTCTAGATTGGCCTGCATACTTTTTCTAATGAAAATTTTCTGGACTGGGTGTTCTGGTTTTAAAGCTAAGGTCTTAACACAGTACACAGGGCTACTGTATTCAAACCAACCACCTATGTTTCTTTTTTATTTTTAATCATTTTATTAGGGGCTCATACAACTCTTATCACAATCCATACATACATCAATTGTGTAAAGCACATTTGAACATTCATTGCCCTCATCATTCTCAAAA
>NW_022111373.1:15464398-15466140 GCF_000313985.2 Echinops telfairi
ATTCACACCTTGGAGCACTGGGTTGACATCTGGTCCCTCTTTTCCTGTGGAGATATAAACAATACCCTCCCCTTGCGTGGGTAAGTGCCCCATGCCCCCGCTACCCATTTCTTCCTTATTTTCATCACTTTTTTTTTTTGGTTCCCTTTCCCCACCCCAAACACATATATTTCATCCAGCAAATCTTAGTGCTGCTTTCAGTGAATCTAATCCAGTGCTGGCTCTCTGTTCTCTGTTTTCCAATATTCATACATGTAGGTCTCATAAAGCTAGGTAGGAGACACACTTAATATCCATGGTTTATACAAATAAACACATACCCCTTTTAAAACGTTTCCATTCAGCTTTCCCTTCTCGACACCTTGACTATCTTTCTGTTAGTGTACATATGACCTTGGACTTCTACTGGAGTGGAACCAGTAGACCTGATCCTCTTTTCAATCATCTTGTTTAACCAACCTAGCTTTTGCTCCAGGACACTCCAGATACACATTTTCTATCCTCAGCTTCAGTATAATACTTCTTACTTTTCTTTCAGCCATTACAAGTAACAACAACCAAAGTAACCACTTAGGAATTAAGTTTAATGTCTCATGCCCCTTCCTGCTTTCTCGTAAAAGGTTTATGCTCTGAGCCATTACAATGAATCCTGCTACTGACGCCAAGCTTTCAAAATGGGTGGGAGTGGTAGCTGACCTCTAACTATAAGCATTCCTTACCCAAGGCAGATTCCTGTAAGTTGGAGGTCAGACATGCCTCCATCCTCTAAATAGTTTTACCAATGTTGACACTAACGATTCCTTCCACAACACTCTCTATCTGCTGGCCTCAATAATTTGTTGCAATGATCGCACAGAACTCAGAGATAATACTTATAATTATGGAGCCATCAGGGAAGTAACTGGTACATTCGGGATCCGATGCAACTCAGGTTACAGTTCTTCAGAAAGGACAACCTCTTTTCAGCCTTACTTGAAGGAAATGTCTTTCTCTGGCCCTCAGCTTCTTTTGACTCCCAAACAACGTGTCTCCTTGGGCCTGTCTCCACCTCAACCCACTGGGGCAAGTTTTACATACTCCTTTAACTCTGCCAATAAGTATTCAGAAGCACCTCACTCCTTCTCAAAGCCTCCTTTCTAGTAGCATTCCATTTTCTTGCTCCATGGACCCCTTTGGGTCATACTGGTTCTGCTGAGTCTGCAGCTGCCATTTCTTTGCTGTGGTTTCTTTTTCTCTCGCTCTGTCTCTGATGTCACACTTCTCTGTCTCCTGAATCAAGGAATTTCGGTGTAAAAAACTTTGGTCCCCAGGAGGAGCCCTGCTCCTGGATCTCCTTTATGATGGTAGTGAGATTCCCATTTCCACCCCTGGATGGGTGATTTTTTCAACATAGCAGGTGGCAAAACTGACCAATCTCCAAGTTTAGACTCCATGTGTCTTATTTGCATGCCCCCACCCCAAAATCCAAAAGTACCATGTAGTTAATTTATATTATTTAAAAGTTATCCAGCCACTGGGTGGTCCATTAATACTTCACATTTGTATAAACGTACCCAGTTATTTGGAGGGAGTGACAAAGACTGATTATAAAAGTCATACCAAGCCAATCCCTTTTCCAAAATGATTTTATTTAGCCAGTTCTGAATAAGGAGAAACAAGGGGAAATATGCTGGATGCTTTGGAAGATATTTTCTCTATGTCTGCTGTTCTTACACCTCAAAAAACAAACAAACTCCAAAACA
>NW_022111373.1:15468332-15469986 GCF_000313985.2 Echinops telfairi
CCCCCAATGTTTTGCCTCAGTGTGGAGGGATCAGGCATTATTTACACAAACAATGCGACTTCATGGTCATGCAAAACTTGTAATAATATTCACTTATGATGTCAGCAACAGCTCTGCCTGTTATTAAGATAATACATATTTTAATAAAGTAAATGGGGCATCAAAGTAGTAAGTAAATGTTAGTGTGTCTACTCACAATTTAATACTCTTGGTATAGCTTCCCTCTGCTTTTTCACACATCATGTAGTTTTGGATTTAAGTGCTTGGTTTATAGGTGTGTTTGGGGTAAAGCCCAGTTCACCTAGTGGGTTTTCCCCATGAAATCCTTCTGGTATGGCCTTTGAAGTATGTTGTGTACCCCAAAAATCCAAGATTAGACGTTCCAATATTCTATTTATACTCTTCTCTTAGGGTCCGGAAGATTATTATTTGCCTTTTTTTTGCCCTGCTAGGAGGTTGGTCCTCCCCCTTTTTCTATCAATAGAAATGCACTTGTCTTCTCTAAGATGTGTATGCTTGCTTTCCCCTCTTGGCTTGATTTTCCCATCAGTATCACCTATCACTCTGGTAGCAATGTCTGCAGATTTGGAATACCTTATCAGATTTTGTATGGCAGACACAAAATTGTCATCTTCCTATCCCCTACTCTTGAAGTCTGATCCTATGTGAACTGAGGTCTCCCCTGTCAAAGATATACATAGAAAGATGATAGTATATGGTTATGGGAACTAGTCTGTCTCTCTAATATGTTGCTTTGTAGCCTTGATTAGTGGATTGCATAGACTGTAAGCATGAGTTTACCTTAATCTTGGTGTTTAATCATTACAACAGTGGACTCAAACACTATTTGTCCTTTCGTGATTGACTAACTTTACTCATATAATGATTTCCAGATCCATCCAAATTCTGAGGTGTTTCATGGTATCTTCACATTTTTTAGGGATGAATAGTATTTCATTGTGTGCATATTTATACCCAAGGTTTTTAAAATCCATTCTTTTTCTGATGGGAATTGGGGCTGTTTCCAACTTCTTGCTAATGTGAACTGTTCTCCAATGAACATGGACCATTATAAATTGGTGGTTGTTTTTGTCCTCAATAAGATAGTAATGTAGAAGAAGCAACATATAGATAAATAACGAAGTGATAATAAATGAAAATAAACTGTATTGACAATAGAATTTCAAATATACTATAATAGAGATATTTGAGTCAGATAGACATAAATATTCCAAAGAAATTACTTTGCACAAAGAATTTGAATAGAAGTGGCAGCATATAACCTGAAAATTTAATATTTTCATTCCAGGAGAGAAAATGTCAAGCATAAACATGAAAGCAGGATCATGAAAATGCATGGTATAGTTGAAGGACTTATTTGGAAATTTATCTGCACACTTTCTGAGCAGCTGTGTTATAGGTGTAAAAGAGAGATATTGAAAAAACTCTAAGGAGCAGAATGTATCAAATCAACCATGTTATGCACTTCTTACCTGAAAAATGAGTATTTCACCTTTGGGGAAAAATTGAATCTGAGATTGCATTTCTTTGGATTTATTTTCCACCTTAAATAGGTAAGTGACATTTTTTATCCTGAAGATCTGGAACTTGATTCCATGAGTCATTCAGTGTGTCTATTTACCTTTACACTGAA
>NW_022111373.1:15470099-15471378 GCF_000313985.2 Echinops telfairi
CAAATCAACCATGTTATGCACTTCTTACCTGAAAAATGAGTATTTCACCTTTGGGGAAAAATTGAATCTGAGATTGCATTTCTTTGGATTTATTTTCCACCTTAAATAGGTAAGTGACATTTTTTATCCTGAAGATCTGGAACTTGATTCCATGAGTCATTCAGTGTGTCTATTTACCTTTACACTGAATTGTGAAAAGGAGCAACTAAAAGAGACATGCTGGGTTTTCATATGAGTAGTGGGATCAGATAGTGCCAACAATAGAATAGTTCTCCTAAAGAAGGAGAAATGATGGAGGAGGTGGGAGTGTATAATTTTGTGGGTTTTGGGGAGCTAGAGAATGGAAATTCATTTGGGTGTACACTTTTAGGTAAGAAAGATGTAAGACATGTTGGAGAGTATGGCAGTTACATAATCTCCTGTCAATTTGTGAAGGGGTGGAGTCTAGCCTGTCAATCAGGTCATAACCAATGAGGTCTCTATATGGGTGTGGCCTTCTCCTGAGGATTCTGGGAACTCCTATATTCCTCTTTGGAGGCAGGAGACATTCTTCCTGAGATACATGCCTGTTGAAAGGCCATATGGAGCTACACTGATAGAGCCAGAGCCCTGGATTGGGAGCAGCTACGTGAAGACCCATACCAGTGCTGAGATGCTTCCACCACCACTGGATCTACAAGACTTTGAACACACTGGCCTGTGATCTTCCTGCATTCTGCATCATTGTATATTTTGTGTGAGTCTGAAGAGGAATTTACAGACTGGTGTTGAATATATGGGCTAATATCAGACTTATGTACTTGATCTGGACTGGGCTGGAACGTTTTCTTAAAATGCAATTACTCTTTGATATAAAGTTTCTATACATATGTGAGTCTCCCTGAATTTGTTGCTCTAGTCTACCTGGATTAACACAGACAGGTAGAGCGTGAACACAAAGTACTTGGCTGGCTTCAGCAACCTCAGCAAAGATTAGAAGAAGGGACCCAGCACAAAGTAGGAGCACTTAACTGGTGTATGGATCAGTAGGAAGGCATCATGATATTAAGAATGACTACCATCCATTAAGGCTCAGAATAACCTGCCTGTTCTGTGCCACAGAACACTACATTTTTCCAGTGTGGACAAGTGGCGTTCTTGTCTATACTGGAATGAAGTCTTTGGGTCAAGATTTACTTTCTGAAAATTAAGAACTATAATACTGCTTTACCCTCTGTGACATTGGGAGTTTCATTCTCATTCTCAAATTGAAATGATTTTTTTCTCTTTTACAGAAGCA
>NW_022111373.1:15471478-15473272 GCF_000313985.2 Echinops telfairi
GAACACCTGAGGATAGGGGTTGAACCTAAGCTTCAGCCACCAACAACTAACTCACAGCAAAACAGGCTATCAGTGAATATATGCCAGTTGAACAAATACATTTTATGAATTTACAGAGGTTGAGATTATTATATATTTTACCTTTTAGGTAAATATGTAACTTTTAGACGCATCCACTTTTCAAATAACTTATCGTTGTGCTTCAGATTCATAGCAATCTGTTTTGTACTGTCTGGTGAAGTGTGTCACACTTAAATGTAATGACAATGTTTATGGCTTTTTTGTTTTGTTTTGTTTTTAGGTTCTATCTCAATGTAAGGTTTCTTGGAGTAAAGAAAATAATAAAACTTTATTGAGAATGCTCTCACCATCAATAATACATAGAGAAAGACTGTATACTTTTATGACTGTATACTGAATACCATCATATTTGGATGTTCCTTGAGTGATCACATTGTTTTCTGTAGGTTTCATGCATATGATTTCTGAGTCATTAAGAAAATGTGCTTTAAAAAAATTCGTATTGATATAAGCCAATTTCCATTCACTAGTATTAATGCTTGGGAGAAAGATGAGGCTTTCCTCTGCTGTAAAAATGTTTAAGAAACCCACAGGGACAATTATTCCCTGTCCTACAGAATCGCTACGAGACAGAATCAGCTCCATGGCAATGGCAGTGCATTTTTTGAGTATTCTTTCCAAGAGCCCAGGGCCACTTGCCTACTAAAGGAGATGTGGCAGTCAGCTTCTGTAAAGGTTTATGGCTTTTGTAACCCCATGGGACAAGTCTACTTTGTCCTGGAGAGTTGCCATGTGTCATTGATTTGAATGCAACAGATTTGTTTTGCTATTGTTCAATATTGCTTCCAAATATAGAGGTTTTGCTGTTATTGTTTTAAATCACCTTTTAATATGTACAGATTATCAATATCTTACTGGAGGGTCATATGAAAGGTGTCCATCATTCACTAATCATATCACTTCAAAGAAATATCAATGGGTGGGAAACACAAATTAGTTTGCTGAAAGTTTAACAATGTTTGAGGCACTTTCTTTGGCAAGATGAAATCATAAGTACGAAAACAAGAACTACAGCACAACCAAAATAACAACTGAATTGCCTTGAAAAGCATGGAGAAACCCGCTAGTTCAAAGCTAATTGATCAGGAATTAATAGCTAGTGGTACCTATTGCTGATTGGTTGACTATAAGCAAGTTGATATATGTATTCATCATTCATCTTTAAAATTAAATTGATAATTGTATTTACTTTATTGGGCTGTTATGAAGCTAAAATGAAATAATTTATGAGAAATTTCTTATTACTTGCTGTTACTACTTTTAATAGCAATCTACCCATATTTTCTCTGTTAGAAATACCTTTGTCTAAATATTTCAATATATGAGTGCTTTCTGGGTGAAGCTAAGAGTGTGGTCTCTTTAAATATATGCCTGTGTGTTTATGCGTGTGTGTGTGTGTGTATGTTTGTGCATAAACTCAAAAACCAAACTCACTGCCAGCAAATCCATACCAACTTATAGTGATTCAGGTTGCTGGTGTTGTAGCGGCTAAATGTTGGGCTGATAACCACAAGATCAGAGGTTTGAAACCACCCGGCTCTCTGAGGGCAAAATATGGGACTTTTCTACTCCTGTAAAGAGTTACATTCCCAGAAACCCATGGGGGTAGTTCTACCCTGTCCTACAGGGTAGCTGTGTGTGTGTGTGTGTGTGTGTGTGTGTGTGTGTGTGTATATACATGACATTGCTTTAGGTCAGTCTGCTGCATAAGAT
>NW_022111373.1:15473396-15474669 GCF_000313985.2 Echinops telfairi
TGTGTGTGTGTGTGTGTGTGTGTGTGTGTGTGTGTATACATGACATTGCTTTAGGTCAGTCTGCTGCATAAGATCTCTTTAAAGTGTTGAAAATCATGGAAGTTACTTTGAGGAATAAGGTGCATCTGACCTAAGTCATGGTATTTTCAATCACCTCATATGCATGTGAAAGGTGGACATTGAATAAGGAAGAGCAAAGAAGAATAGATTCATTTGAACAATGGTGTTGCTGAAGAATATCGAAAGTATCATGGACTGCCAAAAGAACCAACACATCTGTCTTGGAAAAGGTCCAGCCAGAACATTCCTTAGAGGCAAGGATGGCCAGACTTCTCTGAGGGACTTTGGACATGTCGAGAGACCAGTGTCTGGAGGAGGATGTGATGTAAAGTGGAGTAAAACGGAAATGAAGGCCTTCAGCAAGATGGACTGAGCACAGTGGTGCGTTGCTGGGCTCAAACAAAGAACAACTGAGAGGGTCACACAGAATTGGATGGAACCAACTCAAGGACACCCAACAACAACACATAAAGCACACACAGCGAAAGACACACACACACACACACACACACTCATAATGTGTATGGGTTTTAGAGACTGGTTAGTTTTCTTTCTATGTTGGCTCTTTGGGAGGGTTTTTGTCATTGCTCCCCAAGTTTTGGTGTTTTGTAGCATACAGATTTCTAGTCTAAAGGGTGCATTGTAATACTGGCTCTTCTTTCTTTGTGGTACAAGGGTGCACTGATCACTGTTTGCTTGTTTAGTCTCTTTTATGTTTCAAAAGAAATAGATTCAGGTACATTTACCTGTATATTGAATTCTGCCTCATTAACATAAGTAAGTGTCTCTAATCCTACCTCACTGATATCTCAGAAGTTATGATTTATAACACATTAGGATAATTACATCAGATCTTAAAATAGAGGAAACTTATGTAATATTGAGTACTATGGCTTGGTCAAATGGACACATATTTTGGAACATATCATTCAATCCATAACATGATGCCTTTAATTCTCCAAAATGCATGTCCTTGTCACTCCATCCTATCACCCTAAAAGTTTTAAAACAACTCCAAGTTCATATTCCATATGAGGACAAATTCTTCTTTAGTTTTGAATCTAGACTACAAATTGTCTACTTCCAAAGTACAGTCATGGAACAGAAACAAGGTAGACATTCCCATTACAAATAGACACAGGAGCGAAAGAACATATAAAGGAAACCAAGCAGGAAGAAACCAGCAGAATAATTTATAGTAATTCTTAAAGTT
>NW_022111373.1:15476830-15486314 GCF_000313985.2 Echinops telfairi
TTTTGAGAATGAAGTACAAATGCGCTTTACACAATTGATGTGTGTATGGATTGTGATAAGAGTTGTATGAGCCCCTAATAAAATGTTTAAAAAAATGTTATTGTTGTTGTCTCATTGTTTTACAGCCTCTTTAAATAAAGTGATTTTGGGTACACTATAGAATGCAAGTATAAGGTAAGCATAACACATTTAAATAGAATAGATAAGTTACTTCAGTACCATTTTAATTGCTCCTTTTCCCCCATTATAAAACAAAATTATCAATCACATCAGTTTCCTGGGACAAAAATCCTAATCACAATGAAAAGTACATATTTTAATACTGATTCTCTCTGGTTTCACATTCTTTTAACATAACTAACTCACACTAATATCTTTAAACACAAATATGTGTAATGTTTCTTCACTGTTATTAGGACTGTGTGATGTAATTAATAATTACTTATTATTATTTATTACATTTACAACCAAATGAATAGTCACACATTATTTACAATTTTGAACTAAAATTTATATGTGAGGGTTGGCAAAATTTTATTGCTATAAAATCATAGAAACTTTTATTAAACAAAAATATAAAATTGTTAAGCTATGGCTTCTCAATATATCCTCCACCTAGGTATATGCATTTTTGAGAGCTATTTCCATCTTTCCATGATGGTGCAATGGATTAAGTATTGTGCCACTAACCACAAGGTTTTCGGATTACCCCCCAGGCACTCCATAGGAGAAAGTGAGAGTCTCTGCTACTTGGCAGGCACCATCTCACAAACCCCAAGGGGCCGCTCTACTCCTCTAGGGTCTCTGAGTCATAATTAACCCAACCGCAGTGAGTAAAAGGGCAACCCTTTTCTTGATGAATTCTTCTGCCATTTACACCACATCAAAATGCAGTTTTTATGTTTTTGAGGGAGTAAATTGTGTTCCTTTGCAGTGTTCTTTCAGTGTTCAGAAGCAAAAGAAGTCCAAAGAGGCAAGATAAGAACTGTAGAGTGACTGGGATAAAGTTTCCTAATGGAATTTTCACAGTATAGCCTTTGTTCCCATGGTCAAATAAGTGGGTATACGTGTGTGATCGAGGGGGGGGGCGGCGGGGTGGTGGTGGTGGAAAAGTCATTGGTACCTCTTCCTTGACCTTTTTCTCACCAATGCAGTTTTCAAATCTCTGAAAATTGTTCCCTAATAAATTTCCATAAATATCCTGTATCCTTGGAGAAAATCCATCAAGTGTCCTAGGAGATGGCTATAGAACATCAAAAATATAAACTTGGCTTGAAGGGGTAAACCTTGTCGGTTGATTCCTCCCAATGATGCCTGATCTAGTTTTCAACATTTTTCTGTATTTTGTTGTTGTTGTTGTCTTTGTTTGTTCATAGTGGGGTTGGCTCAGATGTGTTATGTCATTGGGGCTCCCCCTTTTGAATTTTTGTTAAATGTTTTCTGTTTTTCAGTATATGAACCCCAGGGTTGAAAAACCTGTAGGGACAGCAAGTAGAATAAGAGTTTCTGGGGTACGCACAGTGGCGGGTGGGAGTGGTGGATGGGGGTAAAAGGGAGCTGATGTCAAGGAGTTCAGGAAGCAAAAGAATGTTTGGAAACTGATTGTGGTAGCAATTGCACAATAATGTTTGATGTGATTGAACTATAGAATGATATAATATCTGTATTAACTCCCATTGTTTCAAAAATGGTTTTGAAACAAAAAAAAGAAGAGTCCTTGGGAGTCTCCAAAAACAGCCACCATAATTTTCTGAGCTGATTTCTCTGCTATGATAGTTTTATAATCACTTATCAACTTGCCGATAAAGAATGTAGGGTAGAGGCTAGCCTGTCAATCAGATCATAGCTAATGAGACCTTATGTGGGCATGGCCTTTTCCTGAGAATTCTGGGAAATCCAGTATTTTCTCCTTGGAGGCAGGAGAGACTCTCTCTCTCTCTCTTTGCTCACAGCCTGGAAGACATAGCAGCTCACAAGACACATGGACTCACCCTGATGCAGCCCTGCATGCTGGAGAAGCCATGCAGAGACCTGTGCCAGCACTGAGATGTTTGCAACGCTACCGGATCCAACGACTATCTACCCACTGGTCTGTGATCTTCTACATTCGGCATCATTGCATGTGTTTGGTGAGTCCGAGGAGGACTTTGGGGATTGGTGTTGGACATATGTGCTAATATCGGACTTACGGACTTGATCTGGACTAGGCTGGGATGTTTTCTCATTGTTCAATTGCTCTCGTATATAAATTTCTTTCTTATACACATATGTGTGTCCATGGATTTGTTTCTCTAGTCTACTCAGACTAACACATCTGTCTTGAATGTAATTGATGCGGTAGATCTCTTCAGAAGAGTTTCCGCAGGAAAATGATGAAGCCTTCTACTCGTGTAAAGAAGTACAGCCTCAGAAACCCAAGGGAGCAGTTCTATTCTGCCCATGGGGTTACCGTGAGTCCCATTTGACTCGATAGCAGTGAGTTGAGATTTTGGTTTGGAAAGAGACAAAGGCAAGAGGCAAGTGTATTAAATTAAGACAATTTTTCTGCAGCCACCCCACTGATCACAGAAGTAGGTTTGAATATGTTGTGTTTGTTTGTTAGAAACTCGTGCATGTATGATCGGTAGTCCCGGTAGCAATACTTCTTGACTTACCCTTGTATTAATAGCCTAGATATTACAATTTAAATCTACAGGGCAATGTGGAATTTCTCAAGTTGTCTATAACACCCCACAATTTAAACCTAGGCACCATGTGGTCCAGTTAGGCAGGATCTTATTTAGAAAGGGACCAGAAGGTATAATCAATCACTCAGATTGATTGTAACAGCACAGTTTGTCGAAATGAGTTAGGGTGGGAGCGGTTGGATATGCTTTGGAGTGGGCAGATTGGATAATTGAACGGATTAAAATCAGAAAACCAAATTCACTGCTTTTGGGTCCATGCTGAATCAGTGGCCCCACAGGGCGGCCTACAATTAGCCCTGTAGAGTTTCCCAGGCTAACTCAAAGGGTCTAGAAAACCCAGTATTTCTCCTAAGATGTGGGTGGTTTTGAACTGCTGATCTTCCGGATTGCAAGCCAACACATAACCACTACACCACAGGGATCCTCTGGAAATGGATAGGGGCTCAAATATGGTGAGAAGTGAGTGAGTCCATGCGCAAAAGTAGAAATCCCCACGTGCATGTCGATTTAGGGGAACAGTGAGGCATAAACACAAACCACGGCGTGCACTGCAGCGTCTCTCTGTGTGTTCATTACTTTGAATCCCATTCTGGGCCAGCCTCAGCGGAGCACGGCCAACTCCCTCACCTCAGGCTGAGCATCATCTTGCTGCAGCTGGCACTCAGCCCTTGCTTGACAAAGTGCTGATGGTTCTGCGGGGGTGGGGCTGCGGGGAGGTAAACATTGGGTTTGGGTTTGCAGATTGTTTCTTTTCTAAAGTGGGGGGTGGGAGAGGTAGACGGGAATGGAAGGGTTCACTGGGCCAAAATCTTGACCTTTATAACTACACAATAAAATGAAATTAATTACGTGTGCGAATCTTCGAATTCCCTTCCGCCACCTGCATTTAATGAGAAACCGGTGACAATGTAAAAGAATGGTCTGGCAGCTGCGTGCTGGCTGGTGAAGCCTCCCTTACCTTTTCCAGAGCGTCCTTTCTTTATCCTGCAATTGCCTGGAAAGTGTTTATTTAAGTGCTAGTTAATTAAATTTTCGTTAAGGACCAGTGCAATCAGATTTATCTCGGTCTCTTCATCTTCTGTTCCTAATTTAGCTTTTAAGGAACACTTTCTGATTGCAAGTCCCAGGGAAGAAACATCAGAGAGCTATGAGAGGAATGGAGATTGTGCTAGGCTTCATTAACTGGGAAATAAAGCGAGAATAGATTTTCTAAGTGCAGGAAAGGAGTTGTGACACACGGGCATATACTCTGTGCTTGAGCATGATAGTTTAACTATGTTCTCCATTTTATCAATGCAGGCAAGTCATATTTTTTTCTCTGCCTGCCTCCCTTTCCCAGAGCTTTAGGGTTCTCAAACCTGAGGGAAGCTCAAAATACCACATTGTCGGGAAGGAGATGACCCTGGCTTTCTTGGGGGAATTTAGAGGCCCAGTGAATTGGAGCAAATCACATGGCTGGTGACTGGCTTTGTCTCTGTTTTCATAAGTGATTACAAAGAAAACCACTTCAATAATCCTCCGACCTCTATTCTCTGTTGGGATCTCTTCCAATCTCGCCTGCTCAGTGGAACCCCTGGGAGGAAGAAAGCACACAAGCCCTGGGCCAAAAATTAGAAAAAGCAACAAATACGACTGGAGTCAAAAAAGTTCAACGTGGGCCAGAATTCAAGGGCAATGACTTCTTCTTTTATTTTTTCCTGGTTTTAGCTTCACACTCAACATTCCAATGTCATATTTAGAGCACTTTCTCCCAAGTTTTCAAGAGCTGCCCAGCATCTTGGAGTTTATTTATTTCATATGTATTATTTTATATACATTTTTCTTAGAACCACTAGATTGTATGGCCCTGCATTTGCCAGTAACACAAAAGGTAATAATAATGACATCAATGACGTGAATTAAATAGTATAACATTTTAAAAAGAAGTATGTAGTGTCACTGGGAACTAAGAATATTGCCCAAATTTGGATGAGCACTCTGGAATGAAGATATTTTTAAATGAATTTTTCAAATGAATGACAATAACAATAATAAATAATAAACAAATCCACAATTTATCTGGTATGCTATATATTGGCCTCTGTTATTTTACACTATATTATAACATATGAGTTTCATTATTTACTTCTTGCCGCTGTTTTTTCTTACCTAAACCAATTGCCTAGCTAGTGAGAAGGGCATTATATTCCAGATTCTGATCTGAATTCCTCATTGATAGCTCAATTCCAACTCTACTACCCATTTTTCTACACCCTTAGGTGCATGGATAATATGTTAGACAGGTTCTCTAGAGAAACAAAACCAGGACATTTATGATTTTATATATATTTATATAGATAGATGTATACAACATAAGAAATAAACAGCTAATTAGTCTATAGAGCAGTACAAATGGCTCAGTGCAACTCAAGGTTCTCTAGAGAAACAAAACCAGGACACTTATGATTTTATAAATTTGTATAGATGTATACAACATAAGAAATAAACAGCAGATTAGTCTAAGGCAATCCGGCCACAGGCAGCAAACAGCAAGGCAGCTCACCAATGGTCAGCCAGATGACAGGGTCTGATGGTCCCCAGCTCAAGAGATGTATACTCCAGTAGTGTGGTAAAGCAGGTTTGAAGGAACCTCAAACTACAGTGACACAGTCCACCAGTTTGGTGTCCCACAGGTAGCGTAGCTCACAAGTTGAGGCAGAGAACCAGCTAAGGCAGCTGCACACTGGCCTGATCATCAAAGCGCAAGAGACTAGAAAGGTGAGGCTCCCGTTTATCTCTCAACCTTTCAATTAACCCCACATGTATTCATTGGCCAGGTTGGCACAATACACCTACCTATCACAGGTAACCTTTCTGATCCCTTGTCTCTTATCTATAAAATGGAGATAATATTTTACCCCCATAGGTTACTTGTAGCAATGATGGAAATAAAATACACAGAATATTTTATACAGTAGCTGCAACATATTGAATGGTCAATAAAATAACTTATCTTTAAGAGATGAAATGTTTTGTGCTTCTCTATTTTTAATATTTCCTACCATTTTCAAAAAGGAAAAATGACTAAAATTAAAGAGTTGTAGAAGATAGTAATATACACTCATTTAGCTAACTCCTTTTGTACCTTACTAGTGGATTATAAAATACTCTAACATTTTATAAAGTGAAACTCAGTGAATATTTAAAAAAATAAACCTGTAGTGTATTTTCTATCAATCCCTAAAAAGCTAAGCAATCAGGGATACTGGAGTCATGTTGCACATGTACTAAACTGAAGAATTCTTGAATTGTGTCATCTATTTGTGGGCTTTAAAATGTGAACAAAAGCAATGTAAGTTAACATCTATGTAGAGACACATTCATTTAATTGAAACTGTTTCATCGCTCCTGAAAACTGACATTGTCTTGTCACTTTTTCCACCTATTAATTCTTGATTTAAAAAATCCAGGAGTGATTACATGAATACTGTATATGAGATCTGCTAGTTTGTTTTATGCTTTTAGGTATTTAATACTACAAGTATTGGTACAATGGTCAAAACATTAGAAATAATTAGCCTCCATGTGTTTAAACCACAACAGAAAAGATGTGCTTTAAGAGATATAAATATTTAATAATAGTTTGAAAGCCCACAATTATAGCTTTTTATAGAAAAGCAACTTTACCCCCGAGACCTGAAAAAGGCTGTTTGTTACATAAAACAAGAGACTTTTTATATTTTAGTGTATAATTTAATCAGAAGAATCCCCTTACAATCTAAGAATCTACAGCTTGAGAAAAACAAATTAAAAAGTCATGTCAGCAAAATATTTGAGAAGTGTAGCACCTATTTATTTTTTAGGAAAATGGCCAAAGTATACAGAAGACAGATATCTTACTCAGACTGTTTTAGTTTATTGAATTCTCTGTGCCTTGAAAATCATAGCACAATTCCCTCGAGATGCCTATAAGGATGTATTACATCATAAAGTACATGAAGGAGAGTAACCCATGTTATTAAACTGTCAACATACATTATATTACAATTTGTCCTCGATTCAATGCAAGTGAAAGCCACAATGCTGGCAGGAAGTTTAAAACACAAGGCTATTCTTTAATCATCTAAGGCCTAATACATACTTTGAGGGAAAAATGCTGTAATAATCGCTCCACTACTCCATAGCAGTGCATGTGAATTTCATTGGTTTTGTATAGCAAATGATCAGCTATTACAAGAAAGGATTCAGAAGGATTACCACTTAAAGGCTTTTACTGGCAATGCAGTAGACGTCTCATTTCACAGCATGTGAATAGTAGCTTTGTATTACACTAGCAGGGACAAATAAGTCTTAGACACTAGAATGAGAATCATGTTTAATTTTCCCACAAATACTTAACAGAAGCTCAGACATCATAGTACTGCTGATAACCCCAAATTTCAAACATTATAGAAGTCAGACCGTCTTTTAAAGTCAGAAATTTAGGTAATGCGCAGGAATGTGGACAGGCTGGGTGCTGGCCAGTATTTTCCCCCAACACTATATTTGAGAATTGGAGAAGGGGTTCAAGAAATGGACAAACTGCTACTGGAGATACAGTTTTGGGCTCAAAGATGGTTGGGAGTTCAGAGCTGTGTGTGGTATTAGGCATCGCATCCCGCCATGGCACATTTCTGATGCCTGCTCTTAGAAGGGGTTCAAAATGGAGGCACATAACACTTTCTATTGAAAATTTAACGTGCCGGTAAACAGAAAGGACAGAAGATCAGTGGAATAGGGGATTTGTTTTCTGTAACCTAATGTTATACAGATGGGAGGTGTACACCCAATATATATACAGTATTTGGCATTTGATCATATCAGCATCCATTTGTTCTCCAGTAGTAGTCAGAATAGTATATAACTGTTTGTTACCCACAAAGAAATTCATGGCATATGACCTGCGATTTTAAAAATAGAAATAAATGATTTGCTTTTATCAGTTATCAGATGTGGATTGTCAGTTTGAGCACTGAGAAAACTTGGGTGAAGTTATTAGGAACTTCTGATATAATCTCCCCACACCCACTCCAGTGTTACCCTCTTTTAACAGGGGTGAACCTTGTAAACACAGTGGCATTGGTAAAATAAGATCTAATGGCACAATTCTGCACCTACTGTGTTCTGTGTAGACAGATGTGTTAGACAGGGTTCTCTAGAGAGATAAAACCAAATTCCTGATAATATAATATATTTATTTATAAAGATAATTAGATATACAACGAGAAATGACCTGTTAAATCATATACAGATAAATATATAATACAAGAAATAAACAGTTAAATTAGAAAGCACTACAAATGGCTTAGTGCATCTCACATCCGTGAGAGAGAGTTGAGAGACTAGCAGTCCTTCAAGTCTCTGTCTGATGCCAGATCTTCCTCTATTTGTAGAGAGAGGTAGGCTATGTCAGCACAGCAGCCAATCACAAGGCAGGTCACCAACCGCCAGTCCCCAGCTCCAGAGAAGTCTTAAAGGGACCTCAACTTACAGCGACACAGTCCACCGGCTAGGCGTCCCACAGGTAGTGTAGCCTTTAAATTGAGGCACAGGACAAGCAAGGCAGCCGCACACTGGTCCGATGATCACAGAGCGAGAGACAAGGAAGGCAAGGCTCACCAAGCCATTTATCTCTCTGCCCTCCAGTCAATCCCACCTGCGTTTATCAGCCAGGCTGGCACAATAAACTATCTCAACAGACATGACTGAAATGGCTTCTGTGGTTCCATGTGCTCACACTCTGATCTGGTACCTCATTTCACTCATTTAGCATCGCTTTACAAGTAGTCGGTTAAGCTCCCGTCATGGCTTCTTGCTTTCAACTCCCATTACGTTGATTGCTTTTGACATTTTCTTCCATTCTTATATTGAATCCAACCACCTCCAGAAGTTCTTACTTGTTCCCCAAACTATTTTGTGTTCTGGAGTTCCCTGTGTTTTTCTTTCGTAGGGTTTGTATTTTCCATTTTTATCTTTATTTTGTTGGAATATGTTTTTCTCTCTTCTTCTAGATTAGTGGTCACAGGAAGGAGAAGGGTATTCTTTTGGTGCTTTTGATTTTAACATTATCTCTCTAAACCGAACACTGCCTTATCGTTGGCCCCAGGTAAACAATTTTTAAATAAACAACATGTTGATTACTTGCAGAAAACTTAACTAAATGTAAGAACCAATTTCTTTAATTTTACAGCAATGACTATATACAATCATGAACTGTTTCATGTATAAGCAATCTTGGGAATACATGTTACAATCTGACAAATGGTCATTTCAGTTACGCTGGCCTTTACTGTGTGTCTTGGACCCACCTGGACGACATTCTTCCCCTACACGTAGCCAGAGCCAAAGGCAACACAGCTAGAGGCCTGGTGAAGCTTCCCATTCTCAGACTAACACTGAACTAACCATGAGTTTCAATTTTGAGTTGGTTAGCATGATGATGTGAGTCGTTTCAGCAATCTACTTTATTCAAAGTATTGAAAAACCCTCCACTGTGATCCTCTGCAGTGGAAAATTTCTTGATTTTCCAGCCTCCATAAGAATCAGCATTGTATCCCAGTTTATAATCTCCCCAAAGAAAATAACACAATGTCTCTCAGATTGGTTCTGTTAGTTTTTTTGGTCTTTTGTCACCTATGTAAAGGGAGTTTCTCCCCCTCTTGGAGTTGAACCTAAACAATTGGCAAGCCAGCCATGTGATTGAAGAACTCAATAACCTTAGACATGAGATGGTGTGTGTGTGTGTGTGTGTGTGTGTGTGTGTGTGTGTGTGTGTGTGT
>NW_022111373.1:15486677-15491422 GCF_000313985.2 Echinops telfairi
TGCCTCTAGAATTAGATTCCAGGGGAAATCTGAGTAAGCCACTTAGGGAAAGTAAAAGGGGGACACCTGTATCTGCAATGGGTGTTAAGAAGTGAAGAGGGGAAAGGCGTGGGACTCCAAGTGCTGGCACCCTGTGAAGTCTTCTACAGACTCAGAAGGAGGAATATGTGAAGGCACGTACTAAGACAGATAAACCCAAACCACCGGGTGCAGTTCTTTGGGACCTGTTGGCTCCCTGGTACTAGCAGCAGAAGAGGAAGCCTGGCGACGCTTGGCCACTCTGCCTGTGCAACACAGGGGCAGAGTTCATTTTTATTTATATTGGCTGTCTGCCCCCACGAGAACATCAAGTGTATGTCTCCCTGTTCTCTGAGTATATTCTGGAAGGGACGTAATTGCGGGCATGATGTTCATGGCTACCATGAATGAGTTCCGCCGGTAGTCCACATAGTTAAATCTATCTTCCAGTGATGTGTTACCTGGACTGCCATTCACCTGTTTCCTCCCTGTCTAGTGGTGACTATCAAGCAATACTACTTGCCTGTGGGGCATGAGGAAATCACAGCCAAGGCTATCCTGTGGACCTGCGATTCTTTTACCTACCTCCAACGTGCTGTGCCATAACTTGTGGTCCATCTGTGCTCAAGAGGATGGGTCTTCAACGATTCCCAAGCTAGAAGGAGTCTAGATATCAGTGAAATTCTTGGCTGTTGTGTCAGGGAAAACAATAGTGGTCCCTGGAGCTGTGATTGAGAAGGTCAAAGGTGGGCTACAGTAAAAGTACTCCAGACTTTTCTGGGTATGTTAAGATATTGGGGACCTCTCATTACCCATCCAGCCCAAATCTTGACCTCTCTGTACTGGCTAGTAAAGAAAAGAGTTATATGGTATTGGTCCCTTGAGGCAGAGGCGGCTTTCAATGCCACAAAAGTAGCAGTACAGACAATAGAGGTGTTAGGAAATATAGCCACATGGAGAGAGTGTAAATTAGATGATGCCAGGTACTCTTAGGGGTATGTCTAGGGACAAGGATGGCATATTTTTCTGGGTATTTGGTACCAACTTTGGGATTGTAAAGCAATATGGGAAAACAACTCTGTGTTGTGTACATCACCAAAGAAACCCCAGTGATGGTATACATACATTTACATATACTATCTCATGCAAGGTTGAGTTAAGGAGTTTAGCAAACCATTGGCAGAGACCAGTATACTGACAAAATGACAGCATACCTGCAGTGAGAAGCAACGCGTTGGTTAGTCCCCTGAGTACTGAACTATGCCAGATTCTTGAACACGTAGCATATGTCCCTGCAGAAGTAGACAATCCACAAAGTGCAAACCCACTCAAGCTCCACACTGGGAACCAGGTTTATACTTACGGAGGCCTGGTATACAGATAACTTTGCCCGAAGCAATTATCTCCACTGGATGGCAGTGGCTATCTAGTCAGCTACAATTGATATATGGAACCGTAGCAAGAAAGGTTGGAGCAGCCAATAGGCAGAGCTAAGGGATGCCTGGATGATCCTGATGCTTGAACACAGTCCTATAATCCTGTGCAGGACAGGTGGGTGGTAAAGAAAGAACACACATTGTGGTTAGCACAATTAAAAAAGTAGGACTACCGGGGGGAACCCGTGGGTTCTGTGGATAGGGAATTTACGGAAAGACATATGGGCCCAGGTACAAAGCATGAATATTGTCCTATTTCCTGTACCACAACCCACTCACTCCACTAGGCAATTCTCAGGTGGGTGATCTAGCTGGGCTCCACACTAAACAGCAGGCCCCCACTGAACAGGTGGTGAGGTGGCTCCTTCAGAAGATAGGGCACAAAGGAAAATAGGCCCCGTGAGCTATCACCAAAGAGATGGGACCATCGCTCTCTATGAAGCCAATCAGAGAGGCTTGCCAGGATTTCCCCAGCTGTTTGCTGACAATGTGCAAACCTGGCAACGAGGTAAAGTATTCTATGCAAACACCCTGCCAAATGATGGCAAATGAGTTACATAGGGCCCTCCCTATATTCGACAATTGACTTTATGCTTTTAAGTGCATGGACACAGTCGCTAGCCCACTGCTGCCTTATCCATCTGGCTCTTCCAGATTGTCACTGCCCATGGATGTCAACAGGGACCAGGCCACTTCACTGGACATGAGTGAGCAATGGATCAGGGAATTTCCAGATGCCTTGCAGTGTATCATTGAGTACCAGTAGCAAACATGACCCAGTGCTTATAATTCTTCATCCAGTGATTGCAGAGAACCCTAACACTTCTGGCACAGATGAGGAATGCCCCTTACCTGTTCCTGAAAGCTCCAGCTATTTCTGGTTACCTTTGCCTCAGGACCAAGTCCCTGGAAGGACTGTTGTCTCTCTCCCATGGACATTGCAAATGCTCCTCAGTAGTTCAATATTTCAAACTCTTGGGGAAAAGAGTAAGAATTAGGGGTTTAGGGGGTGGACTTTGGATACGCATTGCACTTCAAGATGACCACTTGAGTTAAGCAGGTACTAACTGTGTGTACTTGTGCCCATCTGGATGATGCCCTCCCCTATAAGTAGCTAGGGTTCAGGGAAGGTGTTAGTTTGGGTACTTTAGAGAAACAAACCCACAGAAACTCATATGTATAAGAGAGAGTTTTATATAAAAGTAAGTGCACATCAAGAAAACATCCCAACCCAGTGCTGGCCAAACCCGCAAGTCCAACATTAGCCCATATATCCAACACCAATCCACAAAGTCCTCTTCCATCTCACAAAACAGACACAATGATGCTGACTGTAGGAGGAAAGCCGAATCAGTGAGCATGTAAGCATCTCAGTGCTGGCAGGGGTCTCCACACGGCTGCTCCAGCACCCAGGACTGCATTGGGGTAGGTCCATGCGGCTTCTTCTCAGAGATGTCTTGCAGGAAGTGAGCCTTGCCAGCTGAAGCAGGGAATTGGCTAAGGCAGATGGACCCTGGTCCGACCATCAGAAAGCAAGAGACCAGAGAACTTGAAAGGTGAGGCTCACTGAGCCATTTATCTCTCCGCCCTTCAATTAACCCCACATGTTTATCGGCCAGGTTGGCATAATAAACTTTAACTATCTCAGCAGCACAGCCAGAAAACTCAAAACTCACTGACATCAAATAGATTTCAACTCACAGTGACCCTATAGGGCAGACTAGAACTGCCCTTGTAGTTTCTGAGACTGCAACTCATGACAAGTATGGAAAGTTTCATCTTTCTCCCAAGCATAGTCAGAGGCACTGTCAATGCATCCAGCTTCCTCCCTTATCAGAATAGCATTGACCAAGCAATAAGTTTATAATTTGGGGTAAACTAGTTTTAAGACATGAATGGTTTCGGTAGTCCACCTCATTCAATATATAAAGAACCTTCCCTGTGACCTTCCTTAGCAAAGACTTTCCTGCCAGACAACAGCCTCTGGAAGCAGCATGGCACCCGGTGTGCAAGGTCAGACTGGTTCTCTGTCAAGATTTTCAATCTATCAACACTTAGTACCTACATGTAGAGACTATCCCCCTCTTGGGGTTGAGCCCAAATAATTCTGATAACTCAGAATCCTAGAAAGTTTCAAAGAAGACAAAGATCGATCAGCTGGAAGAATCTGAATATTTTGTTATTTGTAAGTTCATGAGAATTTTATGAGTATATAGCAGAATGTATATAGCAGAATGTCCCCTTCCTCAAAGGAGTGTCTTTTAAAAGTTCTTTCCCTATCTCAACAACTATCTACCCATACGACAGACACTACTGGGGAAAAAGCCAGCCAACCACTATGATCGTTGCTCTGATTTTAGAGATGTTCAGCTTCATAAGTCTCTAGTTTTCTCCTGGGAAAAAGAAAAAACAAAACAAAAATTCGTATCCAGCCATTAATGTGTCCTGGCTGGATCCCACATCTTTGGCATGAAGAGTACCAACTGAACTCTCTCCTGTGTCTGGTATTAATATACCTTAACATTCATATATCCATATTACTAGGAATATATGTATAATTACAGTAATGGTGAAATGCTTTGTGACAAAATAGATCAGCATATACCTAAGGAATATTTAAAATATGTGGATGAAAAATATGGAATGGACAGTACATTGTCTAATCTTTGAGAATATACAGCAAAAATAATGATGTCAACAACTTGATCTTCATCTCTTTCCTGTCAATTTACACAGAGCATCCAGAAAAGCTTCCTGGGTTGAGGTGAATTCATCTTCCATGGTACACAATTGAACTGGTGATGATATGCAAACATCAGTAAAACTAATGTAAATAATTGCTGAGAACTGTTGCAGAATAACTTTTAGGCATATTGACACCTTTTATAGTATATTATTATAGTATAATAATATAAAATACTTAATGTATATTATGGGTTGGAACCGAGTTGATGGTACCTAACAACAACAATAATATATATGTTTAAATCTACTAGAATTAATTTCTTTATTATTAACAGATTAAATTTATATCATTAATTCTACCAGAATTCCTTTATTTCCCAAGTTTTTAAATACAACACATATAAGATATGTATATATATATATATAAATATAAAACACACATATCATATATATATAGACTGTTGTTAGATGCTGCCCACTTGCCTCTGAGTCCTGGAGACACTATGCGCTCCAGAACAGAAATTTCCATCCTTGTACCACCCACACAATTGTGGAGCCCATTGATGTGACCACTGTGTATGTATATAATCTTCAAAACATTTATGG
>NW_022111373.1:15492449-15505111 GCF_000313985.2 Echinops telfairi
TTCCTGCATTTGACATCATTGCATGTGTTGCGTGAATCTCAAGAGGAATTTATAGACTAATATCAGACATATAGGCTAATATCGGACTTATGGACTTAATCTGGACTGGGCCAGGATGTACTCTTTTATATATAAAACTCTCTCTTACACACATTTGAGTGTCTCTGGATTTGTTTCTCTAGTTAACCCAGTCTAACACAGGCCTTAACCACATGGATTGACACAGTGATTACAAATATATGTGCAAATATAGCAACAATTTTGTTATGTTGTACATATGGCTACTATGAGTCAGAACCAATTCTATGATACCTTAGAACAACAACAATATATTTAATTTTACCACTTGTTTCTTTGATATTTTATTGACTACAGAGCTGTGGTCTTTCCAAACTCTTATAATTTTAAAGGCATAGAGGTTTCCATATTACACTTCACCAGTGACTCCACTTTTTGCCTATTTCAAGACCCAGAAGAAGTAGTTTTGTGATGTCAGGTTTACGTTTGAGTTTTCTTATTAAGGAAAATTCACCTGTGAAATACACATGTCAGTGTTCAAAATTTATGTGCTCCTTTTATGGTGTAGAACTGTTCAGTCCACAAATTACTTCTAGAAGCGAGGCTTTGCTGAACAGAAGTATTTGGAATTTACACGTGCAAAAATTAAACTTGTGTTAAGCCACTGAGATTTATGTTAAGCTACAGAGACTTGAGGCTTTATCTGTCACAGTAGCTAGTGTAATTTCTCTTAATAGAACTCCTTTTAAAAGTAATTAAGCTTAGCTAGAATATAGAAATTTATAGAATCAAGACAACTTTCTTAGTTTAATGATCATAAATGGATATGTCCTCCCCACCTCAGCTATAGATTCCGTTCACAAGACAAGCACGGAGCTATCCTGGATTTTCCCTTAAATCTATTTCTAGCATTGTGTAGCATGTTTTCAGGGTCAAATAAAAACACATATGTTTTTGTGTTTGTGCTATTGAAAAGAGTATGGAAGTTCATAATAAGCAAATGTAGTTTTGCCTGGCAATATCTATGCTTGTTTAATTAAAGATATAAGAGAGAAGAATAAAAAAATGGTGCTATTAACAAGTCCATTACTTTAAAAAATATTTTACATGCATAACGTTGAATGAGCCACAAATAACCAAATATCACAGGTGGATTTTTGTACAATATCTATTTCCATGAATTTCAGACAATCCAATCAACATAGGGTTCTAGAGCCATAGGTTAAAAGAGATTAGGTTACTTCTTAATTCCTAATTGGTGCTACTTATTTTCAACTCAAATAAATGTGTGTATATGTCTATTTACTAACACATATTACTTCCTTCACACATGTTTTAGTGTAGGCTAGAGAAGAATATTTATAGACTAAATATTTTAAACATATAACATATTTATTGATTGAAAATTTTACATCTGTATTATCAAACTTTACATGTAATCTACCTTTTAAAATTATTAGACACAATGTTAGATGCTATGAATTCCTTCTTGAATGTGCAACCATTTATTATATCAGTACATTTTGAACTCTACTTTTGTTTTAAGGAACTTTTATATGAACACTCTTTAAAAAGGCAGTAACATTTTCTCTTGTCTCTGCACATGCTCAGACATAAGTTTACCCTGTCGTATCTAGACACAGATTGGAGGGTTTTATAGATTGAATAATGTCCCCATAGAAGCCATGTGACTATCCTAAGACCTGTACCTGAAAATATAATTCTATTTTTAAAATAATATATGTTGTAAAACATAAATACATACAATATACATTGTATAATTATTACATACATATATTTCCAAACAGAATGATATTTCTAGATACAGGCCTTAGGACAGTTACATTGCTTTTATTTAGAAATATACATGGAATATATGTATGTATTATATACATATATATAGAAAATTTAGTCCTATCTTGCATGGTGGGTGTTTCAAAAAATCAGGGTGCATAGCAGTTGCACAGGAACTCATTATAATTATATTGGGAAATCTGCATTCTTGAAAAAGTTGTACTGTCAAAGAACCAACTTCCCGGAGTGAAGAGAGTGCAACTTTCAGATGCTTCCAAACAACCTTAGTGCCTTCCAGGACCGATAAGTAGAAAAGAGGATGAGAACGTTACATAACCACAGAAAGACATAATATGGTCAAATGTACCAGAGAAATCTGATCCAAAAGAAAACAATGGTTGGCGCCAATGATTTTTCTAGATTTTAAAAATAAAGGGAGTTCTAGTATGATAGTAGATTTGGTGTGATTTAACCATTGTTATAGACTTGCTTCAGCCTTGGCTAATGGAATGATATTGAATTAGGTACCTAGAATCTGCTATATTCAGGTGAGCTATGATTTTTTGTTTGAGCTCATGGTAGTTAGGTACCTGTGACTTTATTTAGTTTTCTGTCTTCTACTCAATTTTATTATACTTTTACTTAGAAATCTATTTTGGTGGATTCAGAATTCCAAAATTCAGAAAACACACCATGGTCTTTGAAATGCATTTGTTCTTTTTTTCCCCTCCATCATCTTATGGTTGTGGTTTAAAATCCATCTGATTTTTATTGATATCTTAATTGATGTTCATTAAAAGAGATGCTATACTACTACTAACTTTGTACATAAGCAGAAACAAACATTAAATAATGGGAAGTGGCATGTCTAGGATGACACACTATGTAAGTGGGAGAATCATGATTTCAATTTAGGGGTTCAACATTCCGAAGTTACATTTATTTCATCGAAAGTTTTTCTTTTTATTTATGTCATATTAACAAATGTAGCTAATTGTGTTAGTTGATGATTGAGTTTTTTCCCTTTTATATTCACATTTTAAAGCATCTCTATGATAGGATCTGTTTAAAAGCTGAGGAAATTAGCATAAAAAGAATACACCAAAACACGGGAGTAGCTCATGGTTGGTACCAAGAAATTTCTCTTTTGTTGCCACACAGACTGATGCAGATAATGTTTTTACCTGGACAGATGTGCTATGGCCAGTAATAGTTGCTACTGGGCAAATTCTGACTGATAGCAAGTGCATGTGCATCAGGGTAGACATTCAAGGAGTCTATGTGTGCTGCATAGGACTTTCAGTAATTTTTTAAAAGAATGAAATAGTGAGACTAATTATTGGCCTTTCCTCATCTGGAGAAAATAAAAATGGTGAAAACTGAAAGACATGGAAATAGTTAGTCCAGAGTATTAATGGATCACACAACTATTAGTGGCTATATCCTTGACATCAGAAGAACTAGATGGTGCCTGGCTATAACTACCGATTCCTCTGAAAAGAATCACATTAGAAGAGTGGGAGAAAAATATAGGACATAATTCAAAGTCATAAACTTAGCCAGGCTTATTGATTGGGTAGAGACTGGAGGAACCCCTGAAACCATTGCCCTTAGTCACCCTGCAGGCCTGGAACTGAACCCCCAGTTGTACTAGAATAATGAATGATTTCAGATCAAAAGGGCAACATTTATCAGAGGACAAAGTTCAGAGGGTTACAACAGAAAGATGAATGGAAACACAGGGAAGAAGTGAGATAAATGATGACACCTTGAGGGGTTGCAATGGAACCCCAAACCGTGTAAATTGTTGAATATATAACTGATGACCTTCTCTGTAAACCTTTACCCAATTCACAATACAACATTCCAAACATAAATATAATTACAAAAAGATAAAAATAAAGGCTGTACATATTTCTGGGCCTTTCTTTCAAAGTGCTTCTGGGTGATTCAAACCTCCAAACTTTCTATTAACAGCTGATTGCATTAATTATTTGTACCAGTCAAGGACTGTGCAGTACATTGGAGTTAATTATCAAGTGAATTAGCACAGCTCAAATGGGAAGTTTTCAAATGGAAGCATTCTTTTTAATTTTCCATTTTAGGAATACTTACTCTATTTTCTACTAGTGCAATTAACTATTTAAAAAATTAATGTGATTCCTTCGGCACCTCATGATCACACAGACTGATGTGTTCTTCCATGTGGGCTTTGCTGCCTCTGAGCTAGATGGCTGTTTCTTTACCTTCAAGCTTTTAAGACTCCAGATGCTATATCTTTTGATAGCTGGACACCATCAGCTTTCTTCACCACATTTGCTTATTCACCTGCTTTGTTTTCAGTGGTTGTGTCAGGAAGGTGAGCATCATAGAATGTCAGTTTAATAGAAGAAAGTATTCTTGCATTGAGGAAGTACTTGAGTCGAGGCCCAATGTCCTTCTGCTATCTTAATACTAAACCTATAAATATAGGCACATAGATCTATTTCCTCATCCTCATATATAAATATATTTGCATATGTACATGTCTTTATCTAGACCTCTATAAATGTCCTATCATGATCCAAATTCTACCTTACAAGTCTGGCTAGACCAGAGGATGTACACTGGTACAGATAGGAACTGGAAACACATGGAATCCAGGGCAGATGATCCCTTCAGGACCAGTGGTGTGAGTGGCAATACTGAGAGGGTAGAGGGAGAGTGGGTTGGAAAGAGGGAACCAATTACAAGGATCTATATGTGACCTTCTCCCTGGGGGATGTACAACAGAAAAGTGGGTGAAGGGAGACATCAGACAGGGAAAGATATGACAAAATAATAATTTATAAATTATCAAGGGTTCATGAGGGAGTGGGGAGCGAGGAGGGAGGGGAGAAAATGAGGACCTGATGCGGGGGGGCTTAAGTGGAGAGGAAATGTTTTGAGAATGATGAGGGCAATGAATGTACAAATGTGCTTTACATAATTGATGTATGTATGGATTGTGATAAGAGTTGTGTGAGTCCCTAATAAAATGATTTAAAAAAATGAATGTGTAGCAGAAAAAATTTGTAAGAGTTAAGTCATCAAGTATATCCTTTTCAAAAGATATTATGTAATCCAGAATTTCAAAGGGACGTTAAATTTGGGCTTGTTGGAAAGTGCACCATTTTTTAAATAGAGAAATTAAACAAAGAAATCAATTACCAAGATTAGTGTAGGGCTTACCCTAAATTAATGGTGTATACTGTTAATGAACCATTGTTGTGAAACTAATAGAGTCAGAGCAGTAAGCTCTCTTCCCAGCACTGTACATATTCTTCTAACATAATCAAGGATGTCGGTATCCAACCATGAAGCTTATATTGATTTGGGCAGTTTGTAAAGCAGTAGGTAAGTAGAGACATCTTCCAGAGGAAAAAATGACATTACTAAGAAAAGTCATTGTGTTAAGCTGGGTTGATGGGAGAAACAAATTGGGTGACACTCATATCTGAGTAAGAGAAAGCTTTATATCAAGAAATAATTATATATCAAGCAAACATCCCAGCCCAGTGCAGATCGTGTCCATTAATCCTTCTTTGGACTCACGCAGTCACAAGCAATGGTGCAGGATGCATGAATATCACTGGCTGGTGGGTGCAAAGACTTGTGGATCCAATGGTGATGAACACATCTCCAGGATGCTGACTGTCATCAGGGTCAACCAGCTGGAAGGTGAAGGCACAGAGAGAAAAAGAGAGAGAGAGAGGGAGAGAGAGAGAGAGTTCATTCCTAGGACTCTCCTTATGAGAAGATCATGCCTACAAAGAGGCACCATCAGGCTGTGACCTGATTGACAGGCTAGCCTCTATCCATACACTTTTATATGTTCAAGTTGACACGACATTACATAACTACCACAGTCATCCTTTTTTCAAATTTTAAAACATGTGTCTCTCATTTGGAAAACATGAAAAAAATACATCCTAATATAATTAATTGTATTGTTCAGGAAAGCAGCTAAGGAAAATATTTATGTATAGGTAGTAAAATAAATATAATAGTTTTGTTTTACAGAATACATTGATTGAAACTTAATTTAGATTTTAAAGCTTCTCTCTAATTTTGTGTAATGTCACACATTTCACACAGAAACTGAGTTTTTTATATTTAATCATAGTTGGAGGTCCTTCATGTTCAAAGAGAATATTCCCGCCTGAATCTATGAAACCTTGCAAGAAGGTCTGCTCAGAATGATGAGGTGCAAATAGAAGCTGTAGCTTCCCTCATTTAATCCACGATGTTTTGAGCAATATATTTTTTCTGTATGTTGGTGGCAAAGCACAGAAGGCTCTTCTTGCAGTGTATCCTGGGGTTGTAGTAGACCTGGTGACTTGTTGATGGGAGGGTAGGGTGTTGAAATGGCATAAATTAGATAGACAAATACAATGTTGTGATTTTTCTGAAATCAATCCAAGATATCATGCCATTAAAAAGAAAAACAAATAAAAACCAAAAATCTAACTTACAGAATCCTAAAGACAATGTAAGCTGTTTTCATATTGTTCTATTAATACAAAGAATGGGATCAAAATAAATTTTCCCAGGAAAAAAATGTTTTGAAAATTTCAACTAATTCTGATTCTAAAACTGAACTTAAAAAAGAAATGTTGGGGGGAAATTAACCCAGTCTTTCCTGATCTTATCAGACACAACACCCTAATAAAAACCGAGAGGCAGGCTCAAAAAAATATCCCTCAAATATTCTGCAATTGAGTCCATGCCAGCTCATAGTGACCCTGTAGGGAAAATTAACAATGCCCTTGTGGGTGACCAAGACGATAATGTTTTGCAGGTGTAGAAATCCCTGTCTTTTCCGCTGGAGTAGCTGGTAGTTTGAACTATGACCACTTGGGTTGTACCCCAATGCGCAGTCATCCCCTTGTAATTCTGCAATGAAAAATGCAGGTAACATAATCAGGATACATAAAGAATTAAAATATTGGTAAAATATCTTCAATGTAATACAAAAGAAAAATAAAAGGAAAATGATTTACAGTTAAATATTTCAATATATTAATGCTCATGTATCCTTATTCTAGAAGATCTATCGAAGCAGTCAAATGCTCACACTTAATCTCAGGCTGTGCACCATCCCCTGCCCCGTCTAGTGGCATTCACCATTACAGAAATCCAAAGGCCATACATTATTTATCCACTTTTGAGAGATTATATGTCATTTTTTATTGTCAATTCTGAAGTGACTTTTGTTATTAGTTATTTAGTTGCCATTATTGAGGGAGCTTACCTGGTCGTTTGATTTCTACTTCATGTGACAGAAAAAAATTAATCACAGATGGAGTAATTTTACATTTTCAAACTATTACAACATGGAATTTACCAAAGCCATATCAAAGCCCCCACCAAATACCTGCCAGTATCGCTACTCAATAGAGTGAAGGCTTATCCAGAAACACATCAGACTGCCCCACTCAGCATGGTTCTACCTTTTCCACCATGTGTTTTCGCATCATGAACTGGTCTTGCAATAAGCCCCAAGCCCCAAGCAGTCCCAGCTCTGTCACAGACTAGTTACGATGCTTGGATGTCATTTATCTCCTTTCTATGTCCTTTTCTCACTTCGTGTATGTCATTATTTGGAATATACTCAAATATTCTCTTCATTAAAAACTGGAGCAATCGATAACACAGGTTTTCTGTTTTGTTGTGTTCCATCAAGTAGACTCTGACCTAGCAACCACTAGAGGTTAGATCAGACCTTACCATCCCTAAAGCAAACTGGTCGACATTCAAGCATTTCAGGAGTAGCATATGGACAAGCACCAATGGTGCTGCAGGAAGAAGTTTAAGCTGTAATGAAAGCAATAGCTAAAAATAAGGGTTCCAGGAATTGATGGAATACCAATTGAAATGTTTCAACAGGTTGATGAAGCACACCAGGAAATTTAGAGGGCAGTTCCTTGACCAACTGGCTAAAATAGATCCATATTTGTAGCCATTTCAAAGAAAAGTGACCCACCAGATTGCACAAATTATATATCAAAATCATATACAAGTAAAAATTTGCTAAAGATCACCCACCAATGGCTGCAACCGTACATTGACAAGGAGCTGCCAGAGGTTCATGGACAAAAGGGATATAATTGCTAATGTTTGATAGATCTTGGCTGAAACCAGAGAACACCAGAAAGATGTTCACTTGTGTTGTATTGACTATGCCAAGTCACTTGACTGTCTGGATCACAGCAAACTGTGGAAATCCTTGAGAAGAGTGGGAGTTCGAGTACATTTGATTGTGTTCACACAAAATCCATACATGGAGCAAGAGGCAGTTATGTGAAGAGAGCAAGTGAATACTGCATGTTTTAATATCAGCAAAGGTATCTGTCAGAGTTGTAGCCTCTCCCCATGCTTATTCAATCTGTATGCTGAGCAAATTATCAGAGAAGATGGGTCACATGAAGATGAATGCGGCATCAGGATTGGAGGAAGGCTTGTTAACGGTCTGTGATATGCAGATGACACAATCTTGCTTGCTGAAAGTGAGGAGGACTTGCAGCACTTGCTGATGAAGGTCAAGGATTGCAGATTTCAGTTTGGATTACAACTTGCTGTAAAGAAGACCAACCCTACAACTGGGCCAATAGGTAAAATCATGGTAAATTGAGAAAAGATTGAAGTTGTCCAGGATTTTGTTTTGCTTGGATACACAATCAATGCTCACACGAATCAGCCGCACAAGACCTCTTTAGAGTATTGAATAGGAAGGATCTTACTTTGAGAACTAAAATGCACCTGCCCCAAGCATTGGTATTTTCAATTGTCTCATCTGCATGTGAATGCTGGACATTGACTGTGGAAAACTGTAGAACAGATGCATTGGCATTTTGGTGCCAGTGAGGAATATTGAAAGTCCCATGGACTGTTACAAGGGTGAAGAAATCTGTCTTGGAAGAAGTACAGCCAGAGTGCTCCTTAGGGCAAGGATGACGAAACTTGGGCTCATGTACCTTGGACATGTTGTTAGAAGAGACCAGTCCCTGGCCAAGTAAAGTAAAAGGGTAGCAAACAAGAGGAAAGCCCTCAACGATATGGACTGACACAGTGACAATGGGCTCAAACATAGAAACAATTGTGAGCATGTTGCAGGACCACACAATATTTCTTTCTGTTAGCAGAGGGTCACTATGGGTTGGGATTGACTCAATGACACCTGAAATCGGCAATATTATGTTTCCGGGGATGTAATCTTTACAGAGCAAGTTGCCCTGTCTCTCCTTCTGCAGATCCACTGATGGGTTCGAACTGTGAGCTTTTTGGTTACAGCTGAGTGCTTAATCATTGTGTCACCCACACGCTGGCTTTTTTTCTAAGGAGGGATTTATTTTCTGGTGTTTCTTGTAGTTGCCGTTCCACAGTCCTCATTCTGCATTTGTTTCCTTGTGTACCATTTTCATCTGTTGAGAACAGATGCTTCTTCAACAAAAATAAAAGGTTGCTAGAGTAATTAAATTTTTTTTCAGTCTATCTATAAATATTCAGTCTTCACCATCTACATTCCTAACATGGTGTCCCGCAGAGTATGCAAAATACCCCAAATATGCCTTTTTGCTCTATGCTCTGTGTTGTGATTCATGGTGCTCACATGACTTCCTTGAGAAATGGGTGGATGGATGACTTTCTGTGTGGGAATACTTGGCTTGGTAGGACTCTTTACAGGGAGCCATGGAGGTGCAATGGTCAAATGCCTGGCTGCTAACTTCAAAGCCAGGGATTCAAATTCTCTAGTTGCTACTTCAAAGAAATATGTGGCAGTCTGCTTCTGGAAAAATCTATAGCGTTGGGAAAAACCCCTTTGGGTTGCTGTACATAGGAACCCACTTGGCAGCAATGTCTTTATTTCATTTTTAATAGGCTTCGTATATGTGTCTGTGCTAAAGAGAATGTCAACAGTTGGAATTTACCATCCTATTCAAGGGAGAAAAGAGCGGACGATATGCTCCCATAAATATTACAGCTTAGGAAGACCTGTGGGAAAGTCCTACAGGGTCACTGTGATTCTGAATTGACTTGAGGGGCTACAATAAAGCCAATCGTGCCTACAGGCTCCCGCTGCAATCTTCTGCCAGGTATTTAACTGTGTGACCATGAGATCCATTCGCTGCAATATGAAATATCTAAAACACTGTATAAATACAAATACATATTGCAAACTAGGTTTCCTTTTAATGTAAGCATTTTCCTTTAAGTAATGTTTAAATTATTTAAAATAATTTAAATAATTACCTTGAAATATTTTAGTCAAGTCTCTAAATGGCTGCAAAGTATTCTGAATAATATTAGGATCCATTTACTCTTCGAGATATAATCTACTTTAAGGCAATAAAAGTATATGAGTCAGATTATATGCTAGTGATTTCTATCATCTAGGGTAACCACCCCCCCTTTCTGACTTCATATTTGGACATTAATTTATAAACTCATATTTGGAGGCACTGACATATTTTTATTAATCATTTTGTCCAATAATATAGAATCTAGTCAGACTCCAACTAATTTATAAATAATTTCTTATGCAAGTGATGGCAGAATTCTATAAATAGGCACTAATTCATGTCTTTTGGGAGGAACCTGTTTTTCTCCAATTGAGAATTCTTTGACAAGAAATAATCCAGAACAAGACTCCCGGAACACTGCTTCCCTCAAGGGACTGAGTGTCCTGTAAAGGTCTCATCGAGGACATTTGAACAGTCATTTCTTTAGGGCACTCAACGGGCTACATAATTCACTTTGAGTTTCTGAATTTCCTGGTATTACCCATCAAATGCCTGGAAAATCCCAGATGACAGAAATGGCTTAATTTTGTTTGATCCAACATTTCTTTAACGTGGTTAACCACTGAAAACTTTTTAAAGGAATATATTTGAATATGTCCTAGGACACTTCAATTGCCAAAGGATATCATTTGGGAAAGGGTGACTTAGTGAAAACACTACGAAGCTGAGTTCTATTCTGACCCACATGAGGTCGCCATGTATCAGAGTCAACTAAATGGCAGCTGGTTTACTGGTTAAGTAGTTTTAGCATTTTCATATTCCTGATGCCTATGACTGTCCTGGACTTCTTCATATACCACTTGTTCCAGATACCACTAAGCAAGAATGATCCTGGACCCTCAGTTGAAGGATAAAGTAGATTTTCTGATAGTAGCAGTACTATCCACATGGGTATTAATGGCTGAAATAGAATCATTAATACTGCACTTCAAATGTATGATATACTTTGTGTGTTGCTCTAGGATAATGTGTTCTTAATTTCAAATCAGTGTATTTAATGTTAAATGCTCAAAAGCTAATCAACAGGGACCTTTAAAAATAATTTTGAAAACACGTCCGAAAAACTAAAATATTTAAGGAAATGGAAGGGAAATTTTAGGATGAAGAGAACAAAAACAAGAGAACCAATGTTGTCGAAAGCACTAGTGAATTCTGCCATTAGTACTTTCAACAGCATTGGTACTCATGCTTGTTTTGGGGCGGCTTGCTTGTTGCTGTGAGGCTGGAAGTTATGTCATAGGTATTTCAAATCCCAGCAGGGTCACCCAAGGTGAACAGGTTCAGGAACTTCCAGACTAAGAATAGACTACCAAGAAGGAATAAGGTGTCTACTTGTAAGGCGCTTGCCACTGAAAAGCTATGAATAGCAGAGGAACATCTGCCAGATAAAGTGATGGAAGATGAACCCTTCAGGTGGGCAGTCTCTCAAAATATGAATTTAATGATCAGGACATTCGTTTGCTGATGGAGGACAACTCAAAATAAGAAACAGCTGCAAACACCCATTAATAATTGGCACATGAAGTACAAGTATGAATCTAGGAAAGCTGGAAGTCTTCGAAAATGAAATTGTATAAAGATTGATATCCTAGGCATGGTATGCAATCCTTCCAGTGTATGTGAAAGCTAGACAATGAGAAGAAGACAGAAGGCTGCTCTCTGCTCCTCCTTGTGCGACAGACAGCCGCCTCTCCCGTTCCCGTGCAGTCCCAGCGGCATCCCGAGACACGATGGTGAAGGTCGGAGTGAACGGATTTGGCCGCATTGGGCGCCTGGTCACCAGGGCTGCTTTCAATTCTGGCAAAGTGGAAATTGTTGCCATCAATGACCCCTTCATTGATCTGAACTACATGGTCTACATGTTCCAGTGTGATTCCACCCACGGCAAGATCAATGGCACTGTCAAGGCTGAGATTGGGAAGCTTAACGTCAATGGGAAGGCCATCACCATCTTCCAGGAGCGAGATCCTGCCAACATCAAGTGGGCTGAGGCTGGTGCTGAGTATGTCGTAGAGTCCACTGGTGTCTTCACCACCGTAGAGAAGGCTGGGGCTCACTTGAAGGGCGGTGCCAAAAGGGTGATCATCTCTGCCCCTTCTGCTGATGCTCCCATGTTTGCGATGGGCGTGAACCACGAGAAGTATGACAACTCCCTCAAGATTGTCAGCAATGCCTCCTGCACCACTGACTGCCTAGCCCTCCTGGCCAAGGTCATCCATGACAATTTTGGCATCGTGGAAGGACTCATGACCACAGTCCATGTCATCACTGCCACCCAGAAGACTGTGGATGGCCTCTCTGGGAAACTCTGGCGTGATGGCCATGGGGCTGCTCAGAACATCATCCCCGCATCTACTGGCACTGCCAAGGCTGTGGGCAAGGGTATCCCGGAGCTGAATGGGAAACTGACTGACATGGCCTTCCGTGTCCCCACCCCCAATGTGTCTGTCATGGATCTCACCTGCCGTCTGGAGAAAGCTGCCAAGTATGATGACATCAAGAAGGTGGTGAAGCAGGCGGCCGATGGTC
>NW_022111373.1:15508804-15526962 GCF_000313985.2 Echinops telfairi
CTTTTAATATTATGTAAAATTTCCCTCACTTTAATTAAACTGACCCCTACTCATAACAAATTCTTTATCACAATCACCTTCACTTGCTGCACATGCCACTTTTAAATCATTGGAAAGCCTTACAGCTTTGTAATAAAGTAAGGCTAAATGAGAACCGTATGTACCTCATCCAATTTAATGACAAATTCTGAAAGACACACTTCAGACTGGATCTTGTTCATAATAGGAGACTGCCAGTCCAAGGTCACAGAACCTCTGCGCTTCTGCTTATGAATGCTCTTCTCCAACTTATGACAGAAGAGATGGGTCGTGAACATGTTTGAGTCCTTATTTGACTTGTTTCACCTTGATGAAGCACTGTAGAGTTGGACTTAATTTATAATGACTTAATCAGTATCTTCAAATGGAAAAATCTGCTCTGAGATACACGTGATGTACTCAGAATGGAGGTTCTCATCTGAGTCCCAATGTTCTTTAATAGTAGTTGGTTAGATATTAGTTTGGAAAAATCACAGAAAGGAAACAAACTTCCTTCTTGTGCGGAAACATCTTGAACTACTTTGCCATGCTTTTTGGTCATAAAAACCCAAACATACTTTGTCAAACACTCTTTCTTCAACTTTAAAACCCATGTGGATAGCCAGGGGGAAAATCTGTATGTTTCTAATTAATTTACACTTAACTCATCAGAATGTTGTTTTCTAAGGGCTTTTTGATGTGTAATACCCCTTATAAGGCTTGCAAATATGGTTTCTCAGCATTGTATCCTTTGAACCGGAAAGTCACATTTTTTCCCCCTTTCTAAAGCAAATGGAATTCAATTCTCAATAGACGTGGTTTAGTTAAAAAAATTTGTCAGACCCACACAAAGTGGCCAAACATGCTCTTGCACTTAATGAATTAGTTTATACCACAGGCACTAGGAACTAAAAGACATTTCCTAATATCTGTAAAGGTTTACTTAAAATGACCAGTGTTGACGACAGTATTTTGTTGTTGTTTGTTATTTTTTAGCAATGGTCTTAGATAAAATAGCATTAAACACACTCATGTGAGTGTCAAGAGGTGCGTTTGTGAGAAAATGCAGAGGGATTTGAAGTATTTTGTCTGAGAAGTGCACATTGGTCTTCATGCTGCCTGTGCTAAGGCTTTACTCAAGAATTATCTCTCTGGTTTCAGCACCAAAGTCAGTGCTGCACATAGGAGTGTGTTCCTTTTCCCTTTACACAAGGATCTTAAAGGAGAGATTACACAGTGACATATAATGACAAACCAAAAGCACAACCATTGACAAATGTCCCAAGTGTGTCAGGTTTCATTATGTTTACACCATTCAAGTTTGTATGAACATTATATATTCATCTAAATACTTTCTTTGATGTTAGTCTTACAAATTCAGTGTTGCTTTCTACCTAATAGCCCCTTATTTCTAGATGTCCACATTGATCACATTGATTTTGAAATTCATTGTATTGTAATTGCTTAACTTACCTTTTAATTGTAGCAAAAGTTCCTTTAGAAGTTTCCCCTCAAACCACATCCTACAGAAAGAAAAAAAATCATGGAGCTGTTCTCAACTCTTATCTGTTTCTAGGACACAAGAATCCTTAGAAATGCTTTTATTTCTTCTACTCTCTGTACCCAACTTTTTCATTTCTTCTACTCTGTGTACCTCAATTCAATCATACAAACCAATTGATTTCTCCCTTTTAATTTGTGGCTCCTGATCATTTATTTTAGCTTTTTGAAAAATAGTTTTTGATTCAGACACAATAGAGACAGTTTACATAACAATTTATTGAATTTGCATGGGGGGAATTATGTACTTTTATGAGACTTTACGAGGTGGTTTACCATTTTGTGCATATACACAATGTAAATAGAGTATATTTGTATAATTAGGCCAGTTTTATTTTAGTCTTTTGCAAGAGAAATTTTTACTGGCAATTTATCACAAAATTGATTGTTTCAGCATAAGGTAAAGACAAATGCACAACTTATAGAATAAAAAACCCTTTTGTTACTAAGCAAGTATATAATTTTTCAATGTATTTAATGTGCTTGTTAGACCACAACTCATTTCCTCTTTTTTAGAGAAAGTTCAGACTTTTGTGGTTTCATCATGAGGTAAAATGTTGGAGAAAACTCAAAATACTACAGACTTATTGGCTTCATAGAAACTGGTAGAATGCCTGAGTCTATGGACTGGAATGGAATTCATCCAAATGGCTCACCTGTAGCTCAATGATAGGCCTATAAGGCAGAGAGTAATACCAGGCAGTATCATTGTGCTCCTTAGAATAGTCAACCATGGGTTCCAAAGGAAAGCATTCACTCCGGCATAATGCTTAGAAGGCAGGACGGGGTGAGAAGGAAAGATGATTGGAAGTGATAAACACAGGGGAGAGTTACACTGGATACTGCCATCAATATCACAAATCAAAATGAGTATGACTTGTTTAAATAGAAAGCCCTTTCCTCAGTAAACTTTAATCCAAATCACAATACAAAGGTAAAAAGAAACAAAACAACTATTTTCACGAAGTTATCCCCCTTATTTTATGATACATGTAATATGTTAAAATAAAAATTCTACCAAGTAGACATTATTCTCACTGTCACTCTGACATTGCTACTTGTTGCCGCCATGACTGTCTGCGGGGCTATTCAGAGCTTTGTGAAATATTAGTTACCCTACATTCAGAGCCCTGGTGGCACAGTGGGTTATGTGTTGGTTACAGCTGGTTATAGTTTGAAACCATCAGCCACTCGTCAGGACCACGGTGAGGCCGCCTACGCCTGTGAAGAGTTGCAGTATTGGACATTCACCAGGGGCCCTTCTTTCTGCTCAGTCCTATAAGGTCTCCCTGAGTCAGAACTGACTTGATGGCAGTGAGTTTTTGACTATTGAGCTGATAATCCAAACTCCAGAATCCCACTTTCTCTCCCCTAAGGGTTATAGAATCATATCTCCCAGTTTAATTATTAGTGTGCGGTGCCTCACATCTGAAATCAACTTTAAAAAAATCATTGCAACAATGCTTAAAATATGTCTACTTTGATTTCGGAGCGCCCTTGGCATGTCTCTCAAGAAAAGAACTTGCTTTAAGAGAACAAGCGCTTTTAAAGACATTCCTGTCCCCCTCCCATATCCCTAGGAGCCTTTACTTTGCAGTCAGCATCAGTCGTGTAGGATGAAGTGATCCTGCCAGTTTTGTCGCAAGCCAGAAGGACATTTAAATAGAGCAGTGCATGTGTACTTTGTCGTCTGATTCCCTGATGAGAACCTAACAACCACTAAAGCACACTTTTCACTGGTGGCAAATTGCTTTTGGGACCCACTCCAGTTCACTTGTACATTATAAACACATTAGTGAGGATCAATTCTCCTATAGGATAAAATGCAAACTACTTTCAAAGAACATGGGGGTACTAAGTGATTACTTTCAGATCAAGTTGAACTCTAATTAGAATTCAGATGAATACGAATTTTGCAGAGAGAAAGAAGGGAGGAAAAAAAATGCTAGTCTTCTATCTCCAACACATGAGCAGAAAGCAATTTTTTTAAAGTTTTAAGGTAATTCCATAAGTTTCTACTTTTTAATTTGATTTGTCATTATGTTATAAAGCAAAATACCAAAATAATTTTTGTCACCCAATCCTGATGCAATATGATCAGCCTCTTAATAATGGCATTAAGTGTATTGTAAATGGGATCATCCTAGTATAAGATGACTAGGAAGCTTTCCAATAGATTAATAACATTGTTCATTAATAGGAATTATTAATACAGACCATGGTTTTAACTCTTAATTTTGTTATATGAAGTGTAAGTAATATTCTACCAGAGCAAAACACCCCCATAAGCTGATGTGTATTATCTGTAAGCTGTATTTTCCAAATGTATATTTATTTTAGTCAGGGCCATGCTTTTGATATGCTAGTCTCTCTTTAAACTGAGGGTGAGAACATGCTATTCAAAACACGTGCTTCGTCCCGGTCAGCTGTATTGTTTACAAGATGTCATAATATCTACACGCTTTTTTCTCATGTGGCAAAAAAGCATTTTACTATGAAGAATAATGCACAAGTCTCACTGGGATACAATTTTATACTTCTAAAAGACAATTAACTATTCACTTAAGTTCAAAAGCTTTCTTTGTGTTTTGGTCTTTTTTTCCATTTTATTGGGAGCTTTTACAGATATGATAACAATCCATAGCTCAATTAGATCAAGCATAATTGTATATTTGCAGCCACCATCATTTTCAAAACATTTTTTTCTTCTTGAACTCTTTGATATCAGCACTCCTTTATCCCCTCCTTCTCCCACACTACCCACCCCTGGAACCCTTATTATTATTAATATGTGATGATGGTAATTATTATTATTAATTTATTTTTAAATAAAATATATTTAATTTATATATTTTATGCCTTCCACTGTATCTGTTCACCTACAATTCTGTTATTTGTTCCATTTGAGTGGGGCTATACAGTCATCATTGCTATTGGTTCCCCCTTCCCCCTTCCTCCCTTTCTCTTCCCATGCCCTCAGGGAATCATGACTCTCATTTCTATTTCTGAAGAGTTTAGCTAGCTTGGATTTCATGCATTGAATGACTTTAATTATACACATGAACATACATATGTCCCACAAGGTTAAAGCATTAAAACTAAGACCATAATAGTAAGGAGAGGAAATATCAAAGAACTAGAAGATAGTTATGTGTTATACCAGTGTTATATTGCACCCTGAATACATCATCCCTTCCACATGGTCCTTCTGTGAGGGACTGTCCAAATATCTTACAGGTGAGCTTTGGGTCTCCACTTGTTCTCCACTCCTTCACATCAATTTGATTGCTTATTTTTGAATTTCTGATAATCCCATTGAATCCTCATAATCACATAGGCTGGTATGCTTCTTCCATGTGGGCTTTGTTGCTTCCCTGCTAGATGGCCACTAGTTTAACTTCAAGCCTTTAAGACCCCGGATGCTACATGGTTTAATAGCTGGGTACCATTTCTTCACCACATTTGCTTATGCACCCATTTTGTCTTCAGGGATTGTTTAGGGAAGGTGGGTCTCACACATTGCCACACTATCAGAATAGATGTTCTTTTACTGAGGTAAGTTTTAAGTAGAGGTCCAAAGTCAGTTTGCTTCCTTTTGTATTTGTATACAGATTACATGTACATATAGAGACCAATACACACCTATCTTTATATATTTACATTACACATACCTGTATTCTGACCTTTATAGATCTAATTTTTACATTCTTACTCTTTCCTCTTTTTCTTTTTTCCTTCTTCTTGCCCTACTATCATGTGTACCTGTCGTTTACCTCTCAGTAATTCTTCTCAGACACATTTCAATTGATCAGACACATCCTCTCCACCATTACTTTTAGAACCTTTGCAAACAATGATGAAACAATGACGCACCTCGTCTCATGGAAAGAGTTGGAAGGTAGCACGCTGAGTGAAGTTAGCCAAGCACACAAGGACGAGTACAGCATGAGACCACTGAGTCAGTTCAGACAACAGAGCAGGTAAACGGGAAAATGTGCCTACCACACAGTTCCTGGGCTGAGGACCAGACACCATGGCAAGAGCCAGACTAAGCACAATATGACATACATAATAAAAAAAAAGAGAGAGAAAAATTTAAATTAAAAAGATGCAGATAGCACTTGAGCGGAAAAACTTCTTCCATCCCTGCTTCTCGTCTGTCTCTATGGCCTGCCGAAGGGTGGGGGAAAACAAAGATGGCTAAGGGGGTTCAGGGCACTAATCGACCCAAGGGGAGGTATTGTCTATGCCTCCACAGGAAAGGGAGACAAAGCAGCTCCTTTACAGAGGACTGCAGGGCCGGCTCCAGCTGGACACGTGATGCCCCCTCCCGAGACTACAAAGTTACCTAGGACAGCCCTGAAGATACAGTGTGGGAAGTGCGGCCTGTCTGACATGCCCACATATCCACACGGGGGCAAACCAAAAGGGGAGCTTAACAGACCAGCCATGGGAGCAAGGACAAGAAGTCCCCGAGGCATCTCCCATTGTAGACTTCTGACTGGGAGGCAGGGCGTGGCAGCATCTGATGGCTGGGGGATCTTCATAAGGGGCCACACTGAAAGTCCAAAGGTGCAACGGAGTGGAGTGGGAGGGTGGGACCAGACCGCTCCATCCTTGACTGCAGGAAGAGCAGTGGGGTGTTGTAGAAGGTGTGCTACTGGGACAAGAACGCTGAGGCCTGAAGGGGTATAAGTGGTGTTGGGTAAGTGGGACCTGGGATATGGATCCCTGAAAGAAAAGGGGATTGGACTGATGGATTAAAACAGGGCCTGCTCACTATTTAACAGGGATACTCATTTACTCGCGGTCAGCACAACAGTTAGACTTGGAACTATTTGTATAGTCTCTCTCTCAGTTTCTCTCTCTTAATCTCTCTTGGTGTCTTTATATGGAAGATAGGCAGGATAAACAATCCCAAGGAGGCAGCAACTGGACCAGACAAACAGTTTTGGAGTGGGATGGAGGTGTGGAAGAGGAGGAGGGGCGTGGGGGGAGGGGAGCCATAAGCAAATATTGACAGGGCCAGAGGTCCAGCAAGGGATCTAACAACTTTCTTAAGCTAGTGTTGTTGTTGTTAGGAGCCATCGAGTTGGCTCTGACTCACAGTGACCCTTGTCACGAGTGTTCTCATGTCGGGGGCTCTTGTTGCAGCATCACGTCAATCCACCTCGTAAGGTCCTTCCTCTTTTCTGCTGCCCCTCTTGTTGGTTTCTCATCACTGTCCATGTAAATGCATCAAAGCTACAAACACGGTATCTTAAACAAAATTTGTTTTAAAATGGAAAAATGTTCAAGTACTGTTAGGTTGTGATAGTATGATGCTTTTTACCTGTCTAATGAAAAGAACAAATATATATATTTACTAGTCGAGCGCTTGTTTTTACCAAGAGAAAACCACTCTAAGAGAGGGCAGTTTGATGTTGGAAATTGAAAAGGTAAATTGCTGTTTCATCAGATAAGTGTCTTTTGTGGGTTAGAAGTGAAAAATATTTTTAATTTAAAAGTGCATTTGAAGATCTGAGCATGCTCACTGTATATCATTTTAAAATCATTAAAGTAGTTTGATTTAATAGCGTGTATCTTTCATACTGATAAGTACTGCACTTTGCTCTGCACAAACTCAGATGTTAGGACTCGATCACTTCCAATCTGAAGAGTTTATAAAAAATGTGAAGTACTCTAATAATTTAAAATTACTCTACATCGCACATGTTCAGGTCTCTGATCACCTTCAAATTCAAGTGCTTATAAAACTGCGCCCATAATTTTAAATTGGTATGTGCACAGCAATCTAAAATTGTGAGAGTGCTTCAAAGTTTTGTAATAAGTGTTTTAATTTAGAAGCAAGTTGAGCAATACTCCAGTATAACTTCAATAAATTATTCAACTGATATAAAAATTTATCCTCTGGAAAGAAAATGACATTATGCATATCAGGGCATGTGGGCTTTCAAATGAATATATATGGGGATGGAGTCACCAAATGTTCAGGAACATTCAATGAGTGAAATGAGCTAATAGGGTCCTGGGTGTTTGTTTTCTTAACTTTGCTCACTCTTCAGGCCTGAGTGTCTGACGCTCCGACAAACATTTCAGTTCCTTTAAGGTGAACAATTGCATTTAGAGGACTTGGTTTTCCACACTTAGCATCTTCAAAGATATCAAGATTTTTCCCTGAAATTATGGCAAATAGCATTGATATGTGAAAAACATGCTGTCTTAGAAATTGAAGGTAGGGATGTAGCAAGAGTTATTTACAGGTGATGTTTTATTGTTAAAGAGATCTTTCTTTCACGTTCTCTCTGAGTATGGTAGTTTGTGGCAATTCCAGACTCGTTTCTTTCTTTGCCTTCAAAGGCATATCTAGCATGTTTTTAATTTTACTCCTGTGGAAATAAAATTATTTTCATTAAGGACTGAAATCCTCTTTTAAACCAATGATTTCACTCCATAGAGACACTTGGATTTTGCTTTCTGATTGTTTATCATTATTATTCCAATGTGTCAGTTAGTTTGATTGCAAACATGCTACCTTCCTACAAAGATCCAGTATCATCCTCCATCTTCTAGGATAACATGTTGTGATGTCCCAGCTACGAAACCCCTGTGTTATGTTTCATTCCCTCTCAGTCAACATGGTTACATTTTTTTGTTCAACCGCACTCCTCAAGGTACCTGTGTTAGTGTGGGTTGAGTAGAGAAATGAATCCAGAGACATTAATATGTGTATAAACAAGAGCTTTATATAAAGAGTAATTGTACATTAAGAAAGCATCCCATCCCAGTCCAGATCAAGTCTGATAAGTCCGATATTAACCAACATGTCCAATACCAATCTATAAAGTCTTCTTTAGACTCATGAAACACATGCAATGACGCCAAATGCAGGAAGATCACAGGCCAGTAGGTGGGAAGTCTTGTGGATCCATGACATTGTAAGCATCTCAGCGCTGGCAGGGGTCTCCATGTGGCTTCTCCAGCTCCGAGGCTCTGGCTGCCATCAGCCTATCTCCATGGGTCTTGTCAGCTGCAATGTCTCTCAGGGAGTGAGCAGAGAGAGAGTGTCTCTCATCTCCAAGGAGGACTACAGGAGTTCCCAGAATCCTCAGGAGAAGTCCATGCCCATACAAAGGTCTCATTGATTATGACCTGATTGACAAGCTAGACTATACCCCTTCACTCTTATTCCTCTCAAATTGACAAATGTTTATATAACTACCGCAGTAACTAAGATGTAAAAGGATTAGAAAAGAACACAGGTGTTTCATTAGAATTTTGAATTTTAGAATTTTAGAAAGTGATGTCTCTCAGTTTATCATTATTCTATAACAGACTGTTCTGGTTTTTAATAAACAAAGTGTGTGTCCCTCAAATACACAATACTAAAAGCAAAATAAAACCTTTGAAGTAGTTGCCATCAAGTTGACTCCAACCCATGACAGGTCCATGTGAATCGTGTGCTTTCTAGGATTTTTGATGACTGTCATGTATTGCCTGGAGCCTGGGTGCTGTTGTGTAGTAAGCATTGGACTCCCATTTGTAATGCCAGTGATGCACACTCCCAGGCTTTCTGAGAGAGAATCAGGAGGCTGTCTGCTCCCATAAAGACTTACAAAGCCTCCAAAACCCTATCTGGGGTCACGATGAGTTGGAATCCACTAGATGAAAGTGAGAATTCTGGTTAACTTTTGAAGGTGTGTCATGCAGCCTTCCTTCCAAAGTGTCTCAGGTGGACTCCAACCTCCCTCTTACCCATGCCACTGAGTGGATTGTGACTCATCATGACTGTGTATACGGTTTCAGAATCTGTAAAATTTCATGGGCACAAAGTGGCTGCTTTGCTTGAACCACCCCCCTTGAAGTCATCAACCCAGCACTTATCCCGCAGCAGCACCACGGCCTTTTGCTCACTGTCATCTAGTCGATCCCAACTCGTAATGACCAGCGAGGGCTTCCTGCGTGGCCTGGATATGCAGACTACGCGGATCCTGCAGCCGTGAAAGAAGACAAGTGGTACCTTCCATTTAAGTGGCTGCTTTGCTTTCATTGCCAGACTTGGTTGTCATCCATGTTTCCCTACCCGGCATGATTCACTTCTATTTCTCAAATCTCTGCAGACACCACGGAAAATAGAAGCCAAAAGGAGGGAAGAAGATAAGGAATCTTCATTCTTCTCGAGTCAATTTTTGTGCATCGAATAAGATGTCTTTTTCTTACCACTGTCAATGACAGACCATCCCTTTAACTGCCCAGCTCATTAGTTATATGCAGAGCCTTAAGATATTGCCCCAAAGATCAATACCCTGATTTCCTTTCCATCTGCCTAGACTAAGATAATTAGGCTCTTTACTTTGTTTTGTGTATAATGAAGGAGGCAATGTAGTGGTAGTAGGGAAAAATGGCTATCTCCCTGTGGTAAATATATTGACATTTACAGACACCGACTGTGCACAACATAGAGAGAGTAATGAGAAATTCGACTGCTTCCCTCTTCCTCTGCTTCCTGCATTAGCGCTGCTGCATCCCACAGTAAATTACTAGCTACAAAGAGAAGGGACTGCTTCAGTACTGACAATTGAGAGCATTTACAATTAGCTGAATTGATTAACCTTTACAAATGCTGTTACTTTATGAGGTGTTTTTCTCAGCCCTGGTTGAACAGTGCGCCTTATTGATTCAACATACTCCTTTACAGAGGCCCTGATTTGTCTGTGACTCCACTAGTCATAATACTTGCCTAGATAATTGCTTCTGCATGTTTTGGGGAGAGCTTGACACAGAAAACTGATTGGCATTATGTAAATGACATCCCTATGATCCTTGGTGCAGCACAACTAAGAGGAAGACTCTAGGGCGTAGGCCTGTATCCCTGCGTGCTTGCATCCCCACATCCCCCACTCTATGGCTGTCGAGACAAAGGATGCTGCCTCTGCACCAGGCTCTAATCATGTTCACTGCCTGATTCCACATAAGCAGAAGACACTCCATAGATATTCTCCTGTATTTTCTAATTTTCATTTAATTTTTCTAAAAATAATTGCACATGCATGTATTGTGTGTAATGTCCTAAGAAATTATTGCATAAAAAGGAATTTAGTGTAAGAATCTTTAAGATTATTCATTGGCATGGAGCGTCATTTCAGTGATGACGAAATCCATACCAAAAGGCATTTTCAAAGCAATCAGTTTTTTTCAAAGAATTTCTGTGCCCATAATAATGAAGATCCCCTAGCAATGTCTGCCTGCCATCCCTTAGGGACCACAAAACGATATGACTTCCAAACACCTATCATTTGATTTTCCTGCCCTTCTTCAGTCCCTCTTTCCTTTTCTGTTGTCCCTTTCCCCTTTTCTTTCTAGCCTTCCTTTATTCTTTGTTTCATGGAATGGGATTTTGATTCTAAAGATTAAAAGCACTTATTGGCTTGAAATTCTACAGAGTAATTCCTTCCACGGTGCTACCTCTGTCCCTTAAATGCTTCCTGAACCCAGAACCAAATATATAATTTGCAAACTGAAAAGTCAGGGCCCCGTGACCATAAATTATTAAGAATATCTAAATGGTATCAGCAGAGCATTAAGGCAATCACAGGGGTCTCTTAAGGTGAAGCCTTGGGTGATTGCACGGACCATACAGCCCGGAAGCTGCCATACCTACCCCTTGGACACTGTTTTGTGAAAAGATTGGGGGCAGCAAGGACCTGAGGCAGTGGCATTTACTCCTTGTCTCAACTTGAATTTAAATTTAATTTATTTAATATCAAGACTGGTTTGCTCTGGATCATTCTGAATTACATATGCTTGTTTTTCTCCTGAACCAAAGCTTAACAGAGTCTGAGCATAATGCTTCATCTCTTCTCCGTAGCAAGAGAAACCAGATTCCAGCACTTTGGAGCAGTTTTAACCCCACCAGAATTTTGAGATTAGCATGTTTGTCACTTTCTGTGTCCAATAACTGATGAAAAACGTTAGTTAAGTTTTATGAGAGTATGATGAGATATTTGGCTTGCTGTGCATGCAAATATATGTGCATTTATCCTAATCCATGTACATATTCAAATATGCTGGACTTCTCATATATATTTGTGCATAAAATAATTGAGTTTATGGCCTTCCAAGACACAGGGACACCCATGGAGGACTACCATTTTTTTCTGTGTGTATGTGTGAAGAATTGCTGTGTGTTTAACAACAGCAAAAAGCCGGGAGCTGTTCTAGCAAAGTCTACAGCGCTCACAGTATGACAAACCAATGAGCAAACAGCAGATGCAGCACAAATTCAGATGTATTTAGCACAGCAGCCCATCAGATGTGTGAATATCTTTTATAACTCAGCTTTGCAAGGTTGATGTATTGCACTATAGACAGCTGATAATGAACCCTCTGAGCAGTTAGAAGTGGAAATACTGAGGAATCAAAATTGTGCTGTTCCCAGTGGGCAAAGAAAGAAAGAAAGATAGGAAGAAAGAAAGAAAGGACGAAAGAAAGAAATCATGTGAAACTTACTTCTTTATGTGCTTGCAAAACAAAGAGAATGCTTCAATTTATATACTGGTGCTGTTGAATTTCTCTTGCCTTTTAAAAATTCCTACTTCATTTTAATTACCATGTGATTCTAAAGTGTCATTAAATAAGTATGAATGTTGCTGCAGTTACAAACGTTTTATGGCCAATACAATGTCTTTCTTTTATGGGATGCATTATTTAGTAATCTTACATTAAGACAATAACTTCACTCATTGTGCTTTCAAATGGCAATAAGCATGGTAAATAGCTTCATTGAGATGCTTCCTGACTCTCTTATTGTGCGTTCTCTTTAATATTCAAGCATTGTTTTTGTTTCTGGGAAGAGTGTATCTTCACTCCACTTTCTGTTCTCTGAGATAAGGAGAACCTTTGTGGTAGAGAACAAGGCACGGAAGGCCATCGTAGAAAAATGCTACCCTACGCCGGTCGCGAGCTGACGATGCACTGCTAATGTTGACTTGATTTCATCAAACGTCCCATTTCCATCAGGAGGGTAGAAGGCTGGCAGTCACTCTAGGGTTAGCAACAGTTCAGCAGCCTTTCAAGGGAGATTTCTACAAGCGTGTTAGCTGCTGGTGCGTCAATTCTATCTGTATGAAATGCTGCCCGGTCACGTGCCCTCTTCACCGTCGCCAGTGTGTCCGAATCTATTGTTTGGACAACTATGTATTTGGAGTGTCTCCTAATCGACTCCTGCTCCCGGCCTTGCCCCCGCCCCCACCCCGCCCCTCTAATTAGAATGGAAAGGGCACATCTTTTAGCAGTATTTTCAGCAATATGCCATTATGATGTTTAGGTTTTCCTTGGCTAACTTTTGGAAGTGGATTGCTAGGTCTGTTTTTTCAGTCTGCTTCAGTCTGGAAGTGTCTCTAAAACCTTTCCACCATGGGCGACCATGCTAGTATTTGAAATATTGGTGGCATAACGCCCAGCTTCACAGCCACACCCATGCAACGACAGCGAAACAAAGTGACAGACATTGATAGTCTACAAATAAGAGAGCTTGAAACAAACTCACACGAGTATAAACTGAACAATACAAAATAGAAAAAATTAGCAACAAATAAGAATCCCAGACCTACAGAATCAAGTCCATTCTGAGTCTGAGTGACCTTACATAGGGACTCTCAAACTGTCATTCTTTATGAGAGCAGAAAGTTTCATGCTCTCTTGAAGAGAGGCTGGTGGATTGGAATCACCAACCTTGACATTAGCAGCCCAATGTCTACCCCAATCACCACCAGACACCCAAACCAAACTCACTGCTGGTGAGTAAATTCTGATTCTCAGTGACCCTAAAGGGTGGAGCAGACCTGGTAGTTTGGGGTTCTGAGACTTTGAATCTTTAAAGGAACAGACAACCTTATTTTTCTCCTGTGCACAATTCATTTCGATGTTTACCTCTTTCCTCTAGCATTTTATTATCAGTGGCAAGAAGAAATCATGTGACCCTTTAAAGTCTGGAATAAAAATCTCATCAGTCAGATATTCCAGTTAATCACATAATAAGAGCTTCAAAAAGTTTAGTGAAAGATGGAATTAATTAAAAGGTAATAGAATTACCTTTTCCACAAACATTTTAAAACCTCCTCATACATGTTCTGCCTTCCACCAAATAGCTGAGAGTAATTCAGATAAATTATTTGCCAGTGCATAAACAACACCACCTTTCCCCCATTGTTAAGTCACATACTAATTTTTTTCTTCTAAAACCTCAACAGATGCACATTTAACATCCACATTCTGTATGCATTCCTTAAGAAGATATAAACTTTCTCTCTATAGCTCTACTTCCTTCTGAGCCGTCACCAGAATTTCCTTTCATGTCCATAATTCTACTAACAACCTCCTCAAAATGCTCTATAATTTATTATTAGGCATCTTAAAACTCTTCAAGCTTCTATCTATTAACCTATTCCAAAATTACTGTTACATTGTTGGTGTCTCATAGAATATGATCTCAATCTTCTACTAGCAAATTCTGACTTAGATTACTAATGCTGCTATAACAGAAACACTACAAGTGGGTGCATTTAACAAACAAATTTATTTTTTCACAGTTTAGGAGACTGTTGTTGTTGTTGTTATTGTTAGGTGTCATGGAATCAGTTCCAACCCACAGTGACCCACTCTACAACAGACAGAAACACCGCACAGCCCTGCACCATCCTCACAATAGTTTTTACATCTGGGCTCATTGTTGCAGCCATGGTGTTAAATAATCTCCTTGAGGACCTTCATCTTTTTCACTGTGCCTCCACTTTATCAAGTGTAATGTCCTCTCCAGGGACTAGTTTCTCCTGAAAACATGTTCAAAGTACGTAAGAAGAAGTCTTGCCTCCGAGGAGCACTCTGGCCATACTTCTTCCAAAACAGTTTGGTTTGTCCTTTACATAGTGGTCCATAGTGTTTTCCATCACCACAATTCGTCTTCCATCTTCCTAATTCAATGTCCAACTTTCACATGAATATGAGACAATGGGAAATACTATGGCTTAGGTAAGACACATCTTAGTACTCAAAGTAATGTCCTTGTTTTTCAGTACTCTAAAGAGATCTTGTGCAGCAGAGCTGCCCAATGCAATGTTGTCTTTTGAGCTTTTGACTGCTGCTTTCATGAGTATTGTGTTAGTCTGGGTAGACTAGAGAAACACATTTATTGTCACTCATATGTGTATAAGAAAGAGCTTTATATGCAATGGCAATTGAATATTGAGAAAACATCCCGGTCCAGTACAGTCCAGTACTAATCTGATATTAACCCATATGTCCAATACTAATCCATAAGTTCCTCTTCAGACTCAGGAAGCACATGCAATGATGCTGAATGCAGGACAATTACAGGCTAGTGGTTGGGAAGTCTTGTGGATCCAGTGGCGTTGTATGCATCTCAGTGCTTGCAGGGGTCTCCACATCAGCCTGTATCGTGTAGCTGGTCAATGAGGATGCCTCGCAGGAACTGAGCAGAGAGAGTGTTTCCCACCTCCAAGGAGGAATATTGGAGTTCCCAGAATTCTCAGGAGAAGACCATGCCCACACAGAGGCCTCATAAGCTATGACCTGATTGACAGTGTAGGCTCCACCCCTTCACTCTTAATGCTTTCAAATTGACAAATGATTATATAACTACCACAAGTATTAATTGTGGAACCAAGCAAAACAAAATCCTTGACAGCTTCAATCTTTTCTCCCTTATCATGATACTACCTATTGGTCCAGTTGTGAAGATTCTGGTTTTCTTTACATTGAGTTGTAATTCATACTGAAATGGCAATCTATGATCTTCATTAGCAAGTGCTTTAAGTCTTCCTCACTTTCAACAAGCAAAGTTGTATCATCTGCATATCACAGGTTGTTAATAAGTCCTCCACCAATCCTGGTGGCACATTCTTCCACACATAAGCCAGATTCTCTGATTATTTGCTCAACATATAAATTGAACAGACACACTGAATGGATACAACCCTGATGCACACCTTTCCTGATCTTAAAACATGCAGCAAACCCTCGTTCTGTTCACTCAACTGCCTTTTGATCCAGGTACAAGTTCCTTATAAGCACGATGAAGTGTCCTGGAATTCCCATTCTCCACAGTATTTTCACAGTTTATTATGGTTTACACAGGCGAATGCCTTGGAAATTGTCAATAAAACACAAGTAAATATCTTTCTGATATTCTCTGCTTCCAGCCAAGATCAATCTGATATCATCAATGATATCACTATTCTATATCCTCTTCTGAATCCAGCCTGAGTTTCTGACAGTTCTCTTTCCATGTACTGCTGTAACCATTGTTGGATGACCATGAGCAAAATTTTACTTGCATGTGGTATCAATGATATTGTTCTATAATTTGATCATTCTAGTGGGTCATATTTCTTTGCAAGGGCCACAAATGTGGACTTCTTTCAGCCAGTTGGCCAGATATCTGTCTTCCAAATTTTCTGACACAGATTAGTAGTGCTTCCCATGCTTCATCAGCTTGCTGAAACATTTCAATTGGCATTCCACCAATTCCTGTAGCCTTGTTTTTTTGCCTAATGCTTTCAGTGCAGCATCATTTTCTTCCTTCGGCGCCATTGGTTCTTGCTCATATGCTACCTCCTGAAACGGTGGAATGTCGCCTAGTTCTTTTTGGTACAATCACTCTGTATATTCTTTCCATCTTCTCTTGATGCTCCCTACTTCATTTGATTTGGGCCATAGATTCTTTCCAGATTGCAACTAGGAGACTGGACATTTAGACTTAGGGTGATGGCTTTAGGGAAAGGCTTTCTTTCTTCGTTGTCTCTGGAGCGAGGCTCTTTTCTCCTGAGCCTGTGCTCCTGGCAATCTTCCTATGGGCTGGCTTCTCGCTGCTCCCTTCTCTGCTTGTGCATCTTTGGTTGCTTAGTCTCTTTTATACATAATGGATAGTGGTTATGCGTTGGGCTGCTAACTCCAAGTTCAGCAGTTGGAATCCATAACCTACTCCGAAGGAGAAGGATGAGTCGTTCTACTTCCATGTGAGTTTGCAGTCTCAGAAATTCACCGGGGCTCTTCTACCCTGTTCTGGAGGGTCGCTATGAGTCGGGATCAATTCTATGACAGTGAATTTGGTTTTGTTTTATACATATCTTCAAACACATTTCAATGGAAATAAACCCTACACTACTCTTTTAATATTAACATAACAAAGCCAAATTTATTATAAATGGGGTAATAACCACAAGCATGGAAATAGGTTCTACAACACTTATTTTGGGAGGATAATAATTCATCCTACATCAGATATCGATTTCCCTTGAATCTGTTTCCTGTTATTAATTTGTTGTAGTCTTTATATTTAAAATCAGACACTCATAGAAACCTCCTAGTATTGATTCTAAATGAAATTTAGAGGACTGTATGGATGAAATGCAATGTAAGCTTCACATTCTATAACAGAAATAAAAATGTCATAACACATGTGCTGGTCAGTCATGTCACCGACACAGATAACAGAATTTAGTTTATAAAGTGGCAATCTGCTCTTCTTCCAAGCTGAGAGGATTAGGAATCATAGGGACAAGCCTGACTTCCGGTCACTAACCAGGAGGACACATTCTTGGAAAAGGCCTGCAAATGCTCTCTCTCCTTTCCCTTTAGTGTTTAAAAATCATGGTAACCATTTTAAAGTCAAGAGACAGCATGCAAACGTTTGGTTTTATTCTTTAAAAATTGAGCTAACAACGGGCCTGCGTCTCCTTGTGGTTACTATGGAGTGCCTGCTGCCTCTGGATGGGTTCGCATTTTCCATCTTTCCCCATGCTCCCATTCTCCATTGCTTGACTACCATTAAACCTGTGTATTAGCTGTTATTTATTATCTGTTTGTCCCGTTAATTTTCTAAGGACCTAGAAATTGTTCTTATTCAACAGATTGCTTTCTTGATGTGACTGCGTCTAACTCTTATCCATCACCTGTCTATCATTTCATCATACTGTGTGACTTGAATGTTGCTGGGATGCTCTGGCACTGGTATGCAATATTATCTGGGTTATATCTGGTGGCTAAGTTCCAGCACAGCCTCCAGAATTGGTCAAACGCACCGGTGAGCTACTTCTGTAAATTAGCCAATGAAAATTATACAGATTGTAATTTATGGACTTTGGACACTTCTTTAGGAAAGATAAATTGCAAGAGGAAGACATCATGCTTGAGGTGAGGGACAATGAGGGCAAGGGGGACTCTCAGTGTGACAAGTTGGCACTGTAGTCATGACAAACTGAACATGCTGGTCATTGTGAGGATGGCACAGGACTGGGCAGTGTTTTGCCCTGTTGTACCTAAGGCTGATTTAAAAAAAAAAAATTTTATTAGGGGCTCATACAACTCAACACAATCCATACATACATCAAACTGTAAAGCTCAATTGTATATTCACTGCCCTCATCTTTCTCAAAACATTTGCTCTCCACTTAAGCCCCTGGTATCAGGTCCTCTTCCCCTCCCCCCCCACCCCCCTCCCTCATGAACCCTTGATAATTTATAAATTATTATTTTGTCATATCTTGTCCTGTCCGACGTCT
>NW_022111373.1:15527341-15550925 GCF_000313985.2 Echinops telfairi
GCCTCCGCTCCACACTCCCCACCTCATTCACTATGGTAAGATTTTTTTGTTATGATGATGCCTGATACCTGACACATTGTGATGCACCGGCTGGTGTTCTTCTTCCATGTGGGCTTTGTTGCTTCTGAGCTAGATGGCCACTTGTTTACCTTCAAGCCTTTAAGACCCCAGATGCTATCTCTTTTGATAGCTGGGCACCATCAGCTTTCTTCCTAAGGCTGATTCTTATGTGGTATAGATCACACACGCGTCCACCCTCCAAGCCTTTTGACTTTATTTTGATACCAACCATCCCTCTGGTGGCACTCTACTTTTTTATTGCATTTCATGATGTGTTTCAATGACTGCACAGAACCCCTAAACAATCTGCATGATCATGGGGTTTATTAGGGTAGTTAGCTGATTACAAAATAAACTGTTCAGGATATGGTTTATTTGTCTGCTGCTCCTTTTTTTCAGTAATGCCAATCGGCACATCTCTCTCAGGTTCTCAGCTTCTCAGAAACATGGCCCCTTGGTCTCTGCCCTGTTTGGGCCAAGTGTTACAAAGTTCCTTTAGTGCTAATAAGCACCCAAAGGGCACCACATTCTGAAATCCTGCTGTGTTTGTCTGGGTTGACTAGAGAAACAAATCCAGAGACACTCGTGTATACAAAAGAGCGGTATATAAAGAGTAATTCTATATTAAGAAAACAACCCAGCCCAGTCCAGATCAAGTCCATAAGTCTGATATTAGCCCATATGCCCAGTACCAGTCTGTAAATATCTATTCAGACTCAGGCAACAAATGCAATGATGTGGAGTGCAGGAAGATCATAGACCAGTGGGTGGAAAGACTTATGGATCCAGTGGCGGTGGAAGTATCTCAGAACTGTCATGGGTCTCCCAGTGGCTTCCCCAGCTCCAAGGCTCTGGATCCATCACTGTAGCTCCATGTGGCTTGTCAACAGGAATATGAAGCAGAGAGAGAGTCGGTCTGGCCTCCAGTGAGCTATCGATCTCCATAGTGCCTCCAAATGATGTCATCAAGCTGCAACCCGATTGACTGACTAAACTCCACCCCTTAACTCTTAATATCCTCAAGTTGACATCAGATTGTGTACCTACCACACCAGCTTTTTGCCTTGCTCAGCTTTCCATATTCTGTGAGCTAGGAAGCACACCTATCTAATGAGGTGGCTTTCACACACTTGCTGACTTGGTGATGGTGTGCATACGGTGCTGGCTGGTTCAATTCACAAGGCATGGCTCCAAATGCAGACTGAGCAGAGTAGGGGTGGGAGGGCCAAGATGTCCCCAGGCATTGGGTGGCTGAGAATAGAGGTTGTCCATGCTGTGGTCAACAAAAGGGTATGGAGTGCAAGGGGTAGGGGAAGATTGAACTTTTCTGGTGTCCAGCCACGGGTCTTTGCATTTATGCTGTTCTGGATAAAAAGAAGCAGAATATCAGTTCACTGTCTTATGAGGATTTTGATTGCAAAAGTTAAAAATGATCATACTGTGTCAGGCCAGATCACAACTCACCTGATCCATCTGTCTTCTCTTTGCCAATTTTATTCTACCTTTCATAGTGGTATTTAATCACCTCTAAATTCATTTCTCCGAAGGTCATGCATGGTTCCCAGTTTCTCACGTTTATCAGTATCATTTGGTTCCTTATGTCTTTGCTTTAGAAGATCTGAGTAGTGTGTCTGCTTAGTCAACCTTCTCGATAGAAGTCCTGTAGAATATACTGCTTTAAAAGATGCTGTCACATAAAGGAGTTTCTTTAAGGTTGCTAAGTGATTAGTTCAACCTGGATGAACTACCTTGGGAGTGAGACCGGTACATTAGAGACCTTCTAGTATTTCCTTCTGGTAGTATAACTATTTTTCATCAGGCTGGTGGTCTTTTTAAAAAGTGAGTTGGGGGTTGGGGAGATGGAGATATACTGCAAAGAAATGGCTGTAGAAAATGTTGGCTTCATACTAAAAAAGTTTAACCCAGTCATTATTAATCTTATTACCTCTTTTAGGTATATTTATGAGGAAGGTCACACCATCGACCTTATACTAGCTCTTATCAATTCAGTATTGTGAATCTAAAGCACATCATGCAATGTCGACAACTCGAAAGAATGGTGATTCTGTGAAGTCAGGGCCCAGGAGTCCTTTTCCTATCTTTCTAGATGAGATCATCAACATCAGTCATGTCCTCTTCTACATATATACAGATATATACAGATATAGGTATATAGATATATATATCATATATATGTTGATTATATAGACGGATAGATAGTCCATGCAAAATATAGGATAATATTTTACATGATTAATACATTAATGAACATATTGATATATACCACATGCAGAATATATGTTAATATTTGCAAGGTTTATATGTTAATATATAATACATGAAAAATATATTCTAATATTTTACATGGCTTATATATACAGATAAATAATACTTGCAAAATATTAACATGACATAAATTTGTCCTTCGTAAATGCTCTCTTGTGAATGTTTTTTGCTGAATTGTAGCATAATAGAAAAGGATGAATTTAGATGTTTGGATTTATAATGATAGACGCTGATGAACTAATCCCCATGACATTAGGAAGACATTGGGTGAGGAGTGCAGTGATAGCAAGCCTGTCACTCTTAGTAGACACCAGAAAGTGTAGTAGGTGGGTTATATCTTGCAAACACATGGTGTGGTGCAGTAGTACACAAACTTTTCCCAGTTGAGTGTGGAAAGCACATTTTCTGGTAAACATTTTGCTGTTGAGCAAAAGTTTGCCCGATTAGAAGCTACTTGGGTGCAGATTCTTATTTAATGTTCAAGCTGTAGTGTTTGACTTTGATTTTCATGCTGTGGCATATAGGTATTATCAGCAGTTATCATTTGATACAGTGGCTTTAAAATTAGACAAAATGAGCAGAATAAGTGCTCTGATTACTTTTAATCAGGAATTGAGGAGCATGCTCTCTGGGCAAATGAGGTACCTGTGGACGCTGTGAAAAGGGAAATGAATCAGGTTGTTATGACTTTGTTCTGTTTTGGTTTTGGGTATTCTTTTTTCCCTACCACTATTATTCCTGTGGCTTATCTGCATATCAGCATATAATGCCAAATAAAAGGAAATACAAAACATAGCTGTGTTTAATTTGAAGAAAAGTTCTCTGGACATGAAAGAATCTCTAGAAAAGAGCCTGATACTTTTGTTTCTTTGTACAAATAGGTTACTTTTTCTCTTTAGCTCAGTTCAATCTGGGCTTTAATCGTTCTGTTGAATGTGTTTGCAATGACCTCTTAAGAAACATGGAATTTTGATATTTCTTGCATAATTATGAAAATCATGATGCCATTTGTTTGTTTTTTTCCTTTTCGTTTTTTGTCTTTGGTTTTGTTTTCTTTGGTTGTTGTTCTTGCTGGGATTTTATTTTTGTTTTTGTCATAACATGGTTACCAAAGTAACCCAGAGTTGTTCATATCTGGTGGACAAGCAGATGGATTCTGGGCTCCCACTTAATTCTAGCTCCTTCCAAAACAAGTTAGTTCTTATTACATGGCCCTGCTGGATACATGTCTTCAAGAAAAGATCTTTGAAGCTTTGGGTGCTACAACAAAGTGTGGAGAAGAAAGCAGATGGTGCCTGGCTATCAATTGGAATAGTGCCCCGAGTCTTAAAGGCTTCTATTCAAACAAGTAGTCAGCTAAGCAAAGCATCAACTAAGCCTACACGGAAGATGCACACCAGCCTGTGTGATCCGAAGTTGACAATAACATAATCCAAAAGTGAAAAAGGGAAAAGTATCAGAGCTTAAATTGTGACCACTCCATTTGTAAAAGGCTAGGGAGGATGGCGGGAACCCAAAATCCATCTGCAAAGTGTCTGGTCAGATTAAACCTCCAGCAGATCCTAGGGTCACAGGCGAGGGGCGTGAACAGCTTTATTATCACTAGGAATCAAGTTTACTAGTCAGGTCTACTGTGGCAAACTTGATTCTGGTGGGTCAAACTATTTTGGCGTCTACCTCCCTTTGACAAAAATCTAAATTTACTCTTAGCATAAACATTTCACACTTGTTCCATGACAGAAATTTCTTCTCTGGTTTGTATTTTTTCTTCTCTGGTTTTTAAAAACATTGTTGGTGGTCTTTTTACTCTTTATTTTTATATTTATATGATTATTATTACTTTCTTCTTTCTGCTTATTTTGTTTGTGTTTTTATGTTTACGTTAGGCTTATCAGTTTGTGAAACCCAGAAGGAATGGGTGAACGGGGAAGATAACTGATGCAAGTGTTTATTGGGAAAGGGGTGTGGAAACTAAGGGAAATTGGGAAGGAAACAATAATGTGGGAGAGGGGAGGGAACACCAGAACTGATGGTGATGATGTACATACAACGCCCCTGAAAAGTGACTTAACCATTCATTATTGAATAACAGCATTTTATGTGAATGGATATATTGGAATGTGTAAGATATGTCAATAAAACTCTTAACCTATTAACTCTTGAAAGTAAATTAAAATAAAAGAAATTGGAATAAAAGAAAAAATAAAATAAAATGCTTTTGATATTTTAAAATATACATATATAAATAAATGTGATTTAAAAATGGAAGTGTATGATATATGAATTTTATATCAAGAAAATTACTTAAAAAAAGAGAGAAAGAAATCAAAGTTGTCCAACTTTTATCACGGGTGACAGAGGAAGAGTTTTTGCTTAGGGAACATTGAGTTTATGTCAATGGTGCTTGAATTATTTGGAAATGGATATCGGTTGTGGTTGTATAACACAGTATAATCATGACACTTACATATACACAGAGACGGTATTGAATTAGAGAGCATTTTGGTGTGTTTATTTTGCCCCACAGGTTAAAAAAATTACACTAATACTGATTATAAGGAAGAAAAAGTGTGCTAAAATTGATTGTGATAATGATTGTTCAACTCTTTTTAATTTGATTGAACTATTGAATTGTATTACATGTGGAAGTAGGGCCAATAAAACTAAAAAATGAAGATGTCAATTGAATGGGCAAACTTAGAACCAAGCAGCAGGATTTTTGGAGTAGAGTTGGGACACATGATGCTGCCGCATACTGACTTTGCTTAGAAACACTGGATTATATTAACATGGAGACTGAGAAATTCACCCTTTATGTATGTTTTTTAAACAATCAATGATTTTTCTGCTTATCAAGTATATAGATTTTTTATACACTTAATCCTCACTTACTGACTATCTTATAATGGCAGTAACAAATGCTGAAATTTGAGAAAACAGTAATGTTGATTGTGATGATTCAAGATATGAGTCAACTTGCTTGAGCCAACAGTAAACTGTTGTTTAACAGTTATGTAATGATATGTAATGATATATTTGGTAATTATGCAATCCTCCATATTGTGATCTAATGTAGTCACCTTTTATTTTTAGATAATAACTACTTTCACATAAGGACCTGACGATTGGAACCTAAGCAAATTAATAAAAGAGGCGTGGCTATAATAACAATTTCTAGCAGCTGACTATGTTTTTTTAAGTTTCTAATATTTTTACAAAAATATTTCTTTTAAATATCATTGTGGTTCTGCAAGATGAAGACTTTTTTTGCCATTTTATAAGTGAAAACCTAAGACTTTGAAATATTCTATCATTTAACCAATATTAAATACCTAATAACTGAAGAATCTGTAACTTGATCATGGTATTCTAACTCCAAACTAAAGGTTACCAGATTTCTTGTGACTGGACACTTGGTGCTTGGAAAGTCTGACGTTGCTGCAGCTCACTAGTCACCCCACAGCAACAAAGCTATTTTTATTTTATTGAAACTTTGCTTATATTTAATCTAACTTGTTATTGCCTGAACAATCCACTAAAAATTGGAGTGTTCTCTCTTCCTAATTCCCTTTCAAAATTGCCTTCCTCCCACTTCATAAAAGAGAGCCATGATTGGCATACTTCCTGAACCTTAATAGTGTCTGTTCCATTGATGTAAAGCATACTTCCCATCTCTAACAAAGAGAGTCTTTAAGTCCATGATTTTGTGAAGAAAGACTTACTATAGAAAAATGCTAAAGGATAATGAAGGGGTCGGAATCTTATTTCACTCAAATGATAAACACAAGTCAAGAAACTATTCCTGAATCTATTCATCAGCTATCTACCTTTTGATTATGTATCATCTATCCAGTCATCCAGCCACAAGTCAAGAAACTATTCCTGAATCTATTCATCAGCTATCTACCTTTTGATTATGTATCATCTATCCAGTCATCCAGCCTCCTTTCCACCCGGATGACTTAGAATAGAATTTAGATAGGAGATAATAGCAACCGAGAGGCCAATTATCAATGAAATTGTTTGATATTCTGCTGTCCACCTACTTCACTGCCATTGACTCAATTCAAGCTCATCGCTACGCTATAGGATAGAATAGATGGCTCCTTTGAGTTTTGTAAATCCTTGTGGGAGCAGACATCCTTAGATTCCCCCCACTGAGCAACTGGTGGGTTTCAATGGCCACATGCTCTGTCCACTGCAGCACCAGGGCTCCTTAAATTTGTTGTAGTAAGGATTATTTAACAATATTTATTGAATTTTCCTGTTAGGTTATTTGTTCAATATGTCCTATAAATTGAATGAGTTAAGTCAACAGATCCAATGTTTTGTGAAACTGTGTTTAAAGTATTAATTCAAAAAAGTCAGAGATTCTATCCTTTGCAAATAATTACATTTTCATTAAACATTTAGTTGCCACTATTAAAATTGTCAGGAGTATGTTGTTTTTCAAGGGTATATGTGAGCAATAATGTGGAAAGACTCCTTCTGATGTATCTTCTATGTTCTAACCATACACTCTAAGCAATCTTGTTTTCCTGCAGTTGTCAAGGTCAATTATTCTTGCTTTTATTGCTCTTCCATTAGTATTGGAATTATGAAATGTCCCTATGACCTGCACACTTTCCAACTTAATGTGAAAAATCTCTTCTTTTAGTTGTAGGAGTTTCAAGGAGCAATAATTTTTTTCTTTACCTTAAAGGTAAAACTTGCCCTCCCTCTCAGTCCCCTACAATTCCTAAACGAGGCAGAGACTTGAACCATTGTAAGCTAAATCCTCTACCCTTGTATGTAATGTGTTATACCAGGGCATTCAGTTATCTGTTCTTGTTTCCTGATCAGTAGTGATTTGTATCATGTGATCAATAAAGTAGACCCGCAAGATGTTTTGCATATTGTCAAGGCAATTGAGCCATACTGTGACAGAAAACATGAAAATTAACATAGGCCTAGGGCAAAGCAGTGATGTTTATCTCATGTGATTGCAAACTGTTTTGATCTGTTTTTAGCTGATGGGGATTGACAAAAGAAAATGAATCCAATTGTAATTGCACTTGCACACCAAATGACAGAGGCTGGGTTTCCCTGTCGTAGAAAAGACATCATCTCCGACACTGATTCATTGACATTTGGCAGTGGGTATATTCAGGGATTGAGCAGTTATATGATGGAGGCCACCATACCTGCATTCTGTAACCCACAGAGAGTGGAACTAACTTCTGAAATGATATCTAGGATGTGGTATTGAATATGATTTTTATTTTTTAGATCATAAAAGAGGAAGGGGAAATTTCCGGGACTTCTGTCCTTCCTACCAAAATAGATCTTCCTCCACAGGTCAAAGAACTAAAGTGATTGATCGTTCAGCATAATAGCTTTTGTGAGTCTATGCAATCATTGTACCTACTGTGATTTCAATTTCAGAACAAACTTGCTTTATCCCCTAATCTATTTATACTCTGTGCCATGGTGAGTAGGATGATGTTTTGGTTGTCTTTAACATTGCATCTAATAGTCTTTGAAACATCTGAGTAGTCCCCTTTCCCTGTGAGCAATGACTCTGGTAAGTCTCCCTTTGAGCGAAATTGAGGGAATAATCATACAAATTTGAGATGTTTCAAGTCTTCTTTGAGAGAATCTGTCCTTTCCTTCAATTAATTAGATCTGCTTCTGGGGACTGCCTCATATCTGGGATAATGGAGCATAATAATTTTCCACTGTGAAAATAAACACCAGGTTTCTGTTCGTCAGCTTTTGACATGGATTATGCTCTATGATCGATTGTCACAGATTTCAGCCAAGATTCTCTGGTTATCATTCTCACTGCCTATTTTATTAATCATGAGGGGACTTCAAAAAGGTTGTGTAAAATGAAATCAAAAGTTAACAGAACTTTTCCATGACCTTTTAAAATCCCTCTTGCATAACTACAATTCTCATGATGACTAAGGTCCCACACATGGCTTATGATGTTCCCAAAGCTTATCTTCTCCAAGGAACCAAAGATCTATTTCTTGACAGAATTTTCCCCCATAAGTCCCAGAGTGTAGAGGGAAACTATACCTGAGTTTTTCAATGATCTAGGGCTCTTTTATTTCATCCAGTGAAGGAAATGATAAAAGGTGATAAAGGCTCGCAATCTATGTTCGATCCTCTGCACCTTACACAACACCAGCTGACTGAGATCCTCCTTATTTATTTTTCCTGCTATTTTGTGTTCTCTTATAGATAGATGAATAACCCCAGATAATTCTCACTCCCATGATGAAGGAAGCTAATTAGAAGCATTCCATGTCATTTGAAAGTGCTCATCATGTACATCACTTATTATATGATATTTTAATAGTCTGACTTTAGTTATTCACTCGACTCATCTGCTTATGTCCCACTTGTATGTCATTTCATCATGCTGTGGAGGTTTGTTGGTGTGATGTTACTGGGAATCATGTCACTGATATTTCAAATGCCAGCAGGACAAGTTAAATATGGTGAACACATTTCTGGGAGAACTCCAGGCCAAGAACAGACTATAACTATGGAGTGGGTAGTCTAAAGGATTAACAAAGGAAAACTTTCTGTTTAATATAGTGCAGGAAGATGAGCCTTGCAGATTGGAAGGCAATGTAAATAAGACTCGTGAAGAACTGCCTCCTCAAAGTAGTCAACATTAGTGACTTGGTGGGGACAAAGTTTTTAGGACATTCATCGCTAATTTGGCACAGTTCAAATGCGAATAAATTGTTGAAAATTTAATAATAATCACAAAATGAAATCCACAAAGCATAAATATGGGAAATATTGAAATTGTTCAAAAACTGAAATGGAATGCATAAAGATTGATATCCTCCACATTAATGAGTCATATTAACATTTTGAATTGGACAATCATAGAGTTTACTATGCCAAAATTGACAAACTCAAGATACACTGTGTCACGTTTGTAATCACAAAGAACATTTTCAAATCTCATTCTATCTTTAACTACAGTTCTGTGATCTATATACCTATAAGGAAGACCACTTAATACAATTATTATTCAAACTCTAGAAGTATACCACTTCAATGCTATTAATTTCAATGTTCAAAGTTGTAACAAGATGCATTTGTAATTATGAATGATTGAGGTGTGTGTTAGTCTGGGTTGACTAGAGAAACAAATTCATAGACACTCATGTGTGGATAAAGAAGAGCTCTATATAAAGCGTAATTGTGTATTAAGAAAACATCATAACCCAGTGCAGATCAATACCATAAATCTGATATTAGCCCCTATGTCTGATACTAGGCTATAATTTCGTCTTTAGACTCAAGCAACACATTCAATGACACCGAATTCAGGAAGATCACAGGCCAGCGGGTGAAAGTATTGTGGATCCAGTGGTGGTGGAAACATCTCAGTGCTGGCATGGGTCCTCATGTGGCTCCTTCAGCTCCAGAGCTCTGACTCCATCAGTGTTGCTCCAAGTAACTTTTCAACAGGAATGTGTGGCAGAGAATGTGTGTCCCACCTCCAAGGAGGAAGGTAGGAGCTACCAGAATCCTCAGGAGAAGGCCATGTGTACACAGAGTCCTCATTGGCTATGATCTGATTGACAGACTAGACTCCACCTCCTCATAAGTTGACATGAGATTATGTAACTGCCACATGGTGAAAAAATGGAAATAAAAGGAAGGATCATTAATTGGAAAATGTGATCATTTGGGATAGACTCAGTGCTAGACAGTACATGATAAAAGTCTGCATTACCATTGACTACTTCATTGCAATGCAACTTTGACTACATGTGGATGGAATACACTAGGATCAAATTGACAATATTTGTGATAGTGATGAGGGATAAGTTCAATGTAATCAACCAAAACAAGGGCAAAGACTGGAACAGATCATCAATTGCTCACATGCAAGTTTAAGCTAATGTTGAAGAAAGTTAAAATAATCCATGGGAGCCAAAATATGACCTTGAGTGTATGCCACCTGAATTTAGGAAACATCTCAAGAACAAACTTTCATATTGAATGGTAAAGACCAAAAACCAAGATGAATTGTGAAATGACATCAAGAACATCATACATGAAGAAAAAAATAATAAGAAAGGAAAAATCAAAGAAAAAGTCAAAAGAGATTCTGAAACTTGCATTTGAAAGTAGACTGGCTTTTAACTCATGCAAGTAGTGATAAAGTTAAAAGCTGCATAGGAAGTGCCAAAGGGCAGCTCCAGAAGGCAAAATAAAATGGTATCAGGAAATGTGAAAAGAGCTGTAGTTGGAAAAATCAGAAAGGAAGAACATGCTCAGCATCTCTCAAGCAGACAGAACTGAAGAAGATTCAAGCATCGGGTGTCAATATTGAAGGGGCCTATGGGGAAAATATTGAATGGTATAGAAAGTATCAGAATAGATGGAAGAAATACAGTCACCATATCAAAAAGGATCATTCACTATCCACCTGTTTCAAGAAGCAGTACATGATTAAGAGTTAATGCAATTGAATGGAGAAATCCAAGTTGCATTGAAGAAGACACTAAAAAAGATATAAGGTCTCTAAGATTTACCTGAATGAATAATAATGTTTCAAAATTTGAAATGTTTCAAAAATTGACTCACAATCGAAGCACTAATTATTCTGCGTTAAGAAATTTGAAAGATCTGTACTCATAATAAGGAAAGGTGACACAACTGAATGCAGAGATGATTAAACAATATTGCTAACATCACACGCAATGAATTTTTACTGAGGATAACTTTAAAACCTATTGCAAAGACACAAGGACTGGCTACATGTTCAAGCTGGGTTCTGAAAGGACATGGAATGAGGGATATTCTAGCTGATGACATATGGATCATGATTGAAAGCAGAGCATGTCAGAAGGAACATTACTTTGTTTTATTGACTATGCAAAAACATTTGACCCTATGGGTCATAAAAATCTGGGTAACATTGAGAAGAATATGAATTCCAGAATACTCCATTGTGTCTGTATGCAATATGTACATAAATCAAGAGGTAATCAATCATACTGAACAATGGGATATGAGTTGTTTTAAAATCAGTTTAGCTGTATGTCAGGATTGTAGCCTTTCACTGTCTGTTCTGCATGCTGCAAAGACTATATAAAGAACAACATGGCATCAGAATTGGCTCATTAGCCACATGTGTTATGCTGACGATACAGTCAGCTTACTGAAAGCCAAGAGGACTTAAAGCAGTTATAGATGAAGAAAAGGACGATTTAGGCCTCAGTATGGATTGCAATTCAATGTAAAAACCTGAAACCAAACTCACTGCCCTCGAGCTGATTTCTATTCATAGTGACATACTAAATTCATAGGACAGACTAAAACTGCCACTGCGGCTTTACGGGATTGAAACTGTTTACAGTAGGATGCCTCATTTCCCTCCCAAATCCTCACAACTGCACCAATGGACATAACTGTGGTAAATAGGAAAATGATCGAAGTCACCAAGGATTTCTTTTTGCATGGTTGTCCAATCGATGCTCATGGAAGGAGAATTTAAGAAATAAATGACATAATGCATTTGAAAAAATCTTCTTTACAACTTTTTTATGTTTAAAAGATCAAAGATGTCATCTTTATGGCTAAGTTGTGCATGACCCAAGAAATAGTATGTTCAATCGTCTTATACATACGTGAAAAGTGGACAACGAACAAGGAAGCCAGGAGAAGAATTGATATATTTGAATTAATATGTCCATAGAGAATATTGAAAGTACCACGCATTGCCAAAAGAATGAACAAATCTGTCTGGCAAGAAGTGTAACCCAAACACTCCTTAGGATTTAGGATGTCAACATTTATCTTACATGCTTTGAACACATGACCAGATGTAATGTGTACCACATTACCACATTACATTTATCTTACATGCTTTGAACCCATTACCTGGAAAAGGACAGGATGTTGAAAAACAAAGTGTCGGTGGAAAAGTGGAAGGCCCTCAAAAGGAGAGATGGACATAGTGGCTGCGGTTATGGACTCACGCATTACAAGAATGGTGAGCATGACGCAGGACCCGCCAGTGTTTGGTTTTGTTGTCATGGGGTAACTTTTCATTGGAACCGACTGGACGGAACCTGAAAATAAGCATTTTCTGATTTATTTTTTGCAAGATATATAGACTCTTCATCTTCATAGAACGATATCAGCAAAAGATGATCAATGCTTAATGAAAATGCTAGAGAAATTTTCAGACCCCGTGCATGTGTATTCCAGAGATTTCTGGGCAACATAACTTCCACATGTAGATGTGTGGCAGAAAAGCCCAAGAAGTCACCTTGGAGTTCCCATCTTTGTAGCTACTGGAATAAAATTAAACTTCTTTCCCCCTGCAGAGTAATAATCCATTGTCCAATTAGTATAACTAACTAATTTTGAACTGAAATGACTGGGATTCTAGGATCAAGCACCTCATTAGGCAATGGCATGGAAACTAAGGGAAAGGATAATTAGACCAAACTCAAGAAGAAAGAAGTATGAAATTCATAGGATGAAACACTAGATTTTATTATTTATGAACAATTCACCTGAGAAACAATAAGTACTGGGTTACAAATACATTAGGAAGTTATTAGCATGCCACTAGCTATGCCTCTAGCAAGCAGTCATGCATAAGTACAATGTAGGTTATAAAATGATTAGCAATCTGCAATATATTTAGCATTGTGCCAATAATTTAAACTCCTTGGGTCTCAAGTTTCAACATTGAACGTTAAACATGTTACCTCTATCATAGCCTATGTCCCATCCTGTTATTACATGTTATAAGTATGCTTTCTCTTCATTGCGGGTTCCTTTCTGCAATTCTAGAAATAGATATTATTCTCCATTTCAATGACTTAGTATTCAAGTAAAATGTCAGTGTATATGTATTAAATGTGGCATCTGCAAATCGATAGTATCACAATAATTCAGGTCGAAGATTTATGGAGACAAAATGTCTTTAAGCAAAATGAAATATAATCACAATTCCAGACAGTTTTAGTGGCAAGCAAATTGAAACACAAATAACATGGATGCAATATTCTGACAGGAATCAGCTGTTTCCTGGGTGTATATTTCAGCATATGGAGAAGTGGTACAGAGAGGCACATTGGAGCTGAATTTTAATTGTAGGGTACACTAAGATTACCCACTGCTATCTATGAATCAAAACTCTTTGCTCTAAATCAGTGTGGGGCAGTCGACAGGACATGTTCAGAGTCAGATGAAAGTAGGTTTACATTTTGGGCTCTGCTATTAGCAACTAACTTTGGGGAGTGCAATTATCTTTTCTGCATCTTAATTTCTTTCTCCATAAAATAGAAGTCATTCCATGCCCTTACAAGAAATAAAAAAATAGTTTAATTAAAATATTTTGGTCCATAGTAGGTGCTTTGCATCTTCATTTTTATTTTTTATGGATTTTACAATCAGCTTAAAAATACACAGCACTCAAGGGGAGAGGGAGAACTACAGACATAAAGGGTTGAATAGGATATTGCTGATTTCATTCCTTAGATAGGCTATGTAAATAGTGTCTTTTCTAAATAAACAAATAAAAATCCCTCCGGATTCCTTAGCCCTCAAACCTAAACAGAGGTCTGAGTGGCTTAAAGGAAAAGGGAGGAAAGTGAAACTGAAAGGGACTTGGAGTCTTGCGACCAACAAGTTCACTTCAAACAATCACACACACACACACACACACACACACACACACACAGAAAAATACACAGCACTGACACATGGAAATAAACAAAACTATTTTGAAATGTACTATCTAATAAGACTCCTCTTTCCATAGATCATGTGTTGATTGCTGAAGATACAATGGAGTTTACATCTTAGTAGACAAAAAAAAAAAAATAGATGAAAACTACCATTATCATGTGTGATAAATACTCCAATGGACACAAGCAGGAAATACTGGTAGAAATAATGGCCGGTGGTGATCAGAAGGAAATCCAATGGCATGGTTACCCTTGGGGAGAGGACTCCAATGGGTTCTTTCTGTTACCAAGAACAGCATGACAGAGAATAACTAATCGAGCAGAGGAGCAGAGCTTTATGCAGGAAAGAGAAAATGAAATTTTGCAAGAGGGAGCATAGGTTCTCTAAAGCAATGCAATAACATCTCCACCTGCAGTTTTCCAGCACCAGTTCTCTGCATAATTTCCTATGTTAATGGGGAACTTGCAAGCAGAGCCTGCACATGCAGTTTTCTAAGAATGAGGAGGACATTTATGGAATGGGCGGGTTTGTTAAGATGAGGTGCACTACAATTTTTCTCCAAGATTTCTGGGACGCTGTGTAGGACTCATTGTGCAGCCCCTTTCCTGGGTGGGCAGCCTCCCTCTTCTCTGCACGGTGAGCTGGGTGTTAACACACACCATCTGGCCTTCCTGTGAAACACGTTAAAGGTAAAGTAGGGAGTTTATTCCAGCATGTGAGATTTACACTCCTGTGTGGTGAGCAGCCCTACCTACCTGCAATTTAAGATGATTAAGCAGGAGGGTCCTTGGGTTCCTCCTGCCTTGATATCAACATGGAAAATATTAATCTAAGTTTAAAAAAAAAACAGCAATTTACAGAAATTAGACCAAACTTATAAAAGAATGTGTTTAAAAGCAGAAGATACCAGAAAGATGATTTAATGATTAACAAAGTCATTTAACGGTGTAGATACCTTATGCAGTTGACACATTTGGGCTAGCTTTAAGCTAAGAAGTCCTAAAGCACTTAATGATGAAGTTTAAAGAACAAATCAGTATGTTACACCTCAATATAAAGAATTTTTAAAACTTCTCACAATTGTATCAATACACAACATCATGACATACAGAGATAATATTAAAGTTGTCAATGATCTCATCTTGCTTGTATCCATAAACAACACCCATTAAACAGCAGGCAGGAAATGAAAGAATGATGCCTGGCGCCCACTACCAACTATTCTGAAAATGATCAAGTTAGAAGGTCCTGGTTAGAGCAGGAGAAAAATGTAGAACAGAACTCGAAATCATAAAGGAGACCAGGGGGACCACATTGTGTTTGAATGTCAGTGAGAGGTGTACATGTGCTCCTTTTCTTTCCCGCGTCATATTCGTTGCCTAGCAACTTTATTTAGATATCAACTTTGCACTCCTGGTTTTCAAACTACGGAATTCTCGAATTTAATTTACGAAGAAAGCAAAAAACTCTGGCTCATCTTGTCACTATAAAATGTTTTGACAGCTTCTCGCTTTTCCATCCCTCATTTTCTTTCTTCTTCAGCATTTCTTTCACCTTCAAAACCTGTTATAACTTGATCTGTCCATTAGACATTTTTGTGATCTTTGAACTGTTCCAAAATGATGATATCCAGTTCTAAATTCAGCTCTCTTGCAATATGGGCAATTGTTCCACAAATCTCTTTTGTCACACTCTCCTGATCAAATACTTATAGCGTGTCCACAACACTCGGCAGGTTTCTCCCATGGCCCTTGCATGCACATCCTCATAACGTTTTTCCAAGACTGCAGCGTTCCCGATACACTAATGCTCTGAAGTGTGGTTCTTAGTTATTCAAATATATTGTAAATTGGGGTATTCAGTAGAAGTAGTTTATGTAATAGACAAGCAATGTCAGATTGTGGGTCGATTTAAATGTCCTTGTTGAGAATAATATTTTCACTTAATGTGATGGTTAATTGCTAGCAGCTTGCCCTGGAATGTACTTGCTAAGTAAGGCCTTCCATGTTGACCATATCTTATGCTTGTTTTTCCTAATTTGCTCTTTAATTTCCAAAGATTTTCTTATTCTCCAGTGTTCTCTGCCCATGTGAATTATTTTCTTAGTATAATATATTATAGTATATTTGGTGTTTCCTTTTGTAGCATAATATTTCTCTCCTTGTTTCTCAATGTTCTCACACAGGTTGTAGAACTTTTGTCCATTTCTCAAAAGTGTGCTCTCTGATCATATAAATACATCTACAAATGAGCATTGTATCTCTTGATTAGATAAAAAAAGATAAATACCATTTGTGAAAATGTTTCTGAGAAAACTTAAATTGGCTATAAAATGCATTATCCATGGTATCTATTTGATATAGCTTAATGTTTAATATTTAGTAACCATTGATTTAAGGAGCTTAAATATTATATATAAAACATAACATATATACTTACATATTTATAAGTGCAGTCACAAGATAGAGTACACACATTATATAAGCATATACATATTTGAAGGGAGAATGGCTTTTGGGGGGGAGTCAGTCAGGAACAGAGGTAACTGAAGAAATAGTGGAATCATTTCTATTTTATGCTTATTCTTGAGTTTGTATCGCTGAGTGGAGTTGCTCAGAGCAAATGTGCTCTTGGTTTTCCTGTTTACTAATTCTGTTCTCTCTACACTTCGTTATGGCATCCATCCATGACAACTGTTACATTTTCTTAAGAAAAATATACATATAAAATGTTTATAAAGGGAGATTTTACAAAATTTTATTTCTGTGCAATGACATATTTGCAACATATATCGCAACATTTTAAATCTTCAGGTTGTAGATTTTCCAAGTACAGGTTCATATGATCGGATAATGATTTAAAAAAAGCCTCAGATACATTGTAATTCTATGACTGAGTTTTGTTCTGGCTTCATTTCAGTAGGGGTGTATGTGTTTTTCTGATCGTTTCAAGGCATTGACACATTCTGGGTTTGATGTGATCATCCAAAACATATTTCAAGATGAACTAGAAAAACACTGCTGAGAGTAGTTTATTTTCTGGAAGAAGTTGAAGAATTAGTGCCATCTCTTAAATGTTTTGTAAAATTGGCTAGTGAAACCATCTAATTCTAAAAATACCATTTTTGGGGTTAGGTATTGAATTATAATTATAGTTATAAATTTGATTGATTTAGCAATTGTAGGATTATTTAGGTTATCTACTTAATTGGGTGAATTTTAGCAATTCCTGGTTTTTGAGGAAATGGTCTACTTCTAACATAAGTTGTTTAATGTATATGGATAGGGGGAGTGCTTAGCATTCTCCTCCTTTAAATGACTATACGTTCTACAGTCATGTCCATTCTTCTATACCTAATACCATAGTTTGTAATCCTTTTCTCTATCATCGTTTCTGTTTTCTTAGGTGTTTATCAATTTTTATTAATCTTTTCAAAGAACCAGATTTTGGTTTTATTGATTTTCCACTATTGGTTTCATATTCATTGATTTCTGTTTGTATTTCTATTTTTACTCATCTTATGTTTGATGTGAGTTTATTTTAACCCCCTTTCTCTAGTTTGTTTAGGTAGGAAGTTATATTATGTCCCAATACCAATATACTATTTTATAATTTAGCAATGTCAATTCCATAAAGCACTCTTTGACTATATCTTACATATCTTGATTTTTTCCCTTGAGTTCAAAGTATTTTCTAACTACCCTTGACACTTACTTTTTGATCATGAATTGTTAGGGAGGGGGAAAATGAACAACTGATACTAAGGGCTGAAGTAGAAGGCAAATATTTTGAGAATGATGAGGGCAACAAATGTACATATGAGCTTGACACAATGGATGTATGTATGGCTTGCGATAAGAATTGTACAAGCCCCAATAAAATAATTTAAAACATAAAAAAAGAAAAAAAGATGTTATTTCTAAAAGTTGTAAGTTTTGTGGTTATCATTTTGGCCTGGATTTTAAGTTTAAATTCATTAATGGTTAGAGAACCTACTTTGCCTGGTTGCAATTCTTTTAAATTTGCAAAGGCTTACTTTATGACCCAGGATAAGATCCATATTGATAAGTGTTCTATGTGCACTTAAAAGGAATATATATTCTAGTGCTGCTGGGAGGAATAGTCTATAAAAGTCAATCAGATCTATTTGATAGTTGGGATTTTCCATGTCTAATAGATCGTTGACCTTTCATTTACTAGTTTTATTGAATATTGAGAGAGGAGTGCTGAACTCTCCAACTAAATTTGCAGATTTACCTATTTCTTTTTAGAGCTCAGTCAGATTTTGCTTCATATGTTTTAAAATTCTATTGTTTGTGCATTGCCATTTTTATTGAGAAATAGGGCTGGGAATAAAACTATAAGAAAAAGAAGGTGATAAATCTGGAATGCTTCTTATACTGCTGGAAAGCATATCATATATTAGATTTACTTGGGATAAAATATAATATTTTATAATGTGATTATACTAATAACCAAATCTGAATCTGTGAAAACCATTTAAATATGAAAAAAATCTGTTTTTAAATATTTTTCAATATGTCATGATGAGAATCTTGTATAACACCTTCTACAAAATAAAAAGAGACAGCCATAACTAACTTTGCCATATGGAGAAAATATGTTTTTTTCTTAAAGTATGATTTTTTGCAAACTAGATTGTAAATGAGTGTCATGAACTGAACATTAAGTGTCTTGCTTTGAAAATAAGAGGAGAAATAACACTTGCCATTTGAAAAAATGAATAATTTAAGAGAATAAATCAGTTCTTTACTTAATATCCTACAAAATAATAAAACAGCATTTCTCTGTAATATATCATATTTCCATATAATCACACATATTTTCCATTATAAAATATTTCATTTTCTACAACTAGTTTTAATGTGATCACTTCACTAGTATCAATGGAATTTAAGTGCTGTTATTTTTGTTTGTTTGTAGATTAATCCACCAATTACCTCTCCTGCATTCAAAACATTACCTTATTTGGGAGAAAGTAGTACTTTATATTTAGTTATTTTTCAATCCTTCTACAGTCTGTGAAATAGTGAGAAGGTTCTACCACTAGAGAATATTTTTTTTAGTCACATAAAACTGCCTCTTCTATCAAAAAACAAAAAATCATAATATTGTGTGCGCCCCTTCCCGATACGATTGCCAAAAACAAATGGGTGTGTAAGCAAATGTTGTGAGGAAAGCTAATGGTGCCCAGCTATCAAAAGATATAGCATCTGGGCTCTTAAAGGCTTGAAGGTAAACAAGTGCCATCTAGCTCAGAAGCAACAAAGCCTGCATGGAAGAAGCACACCAGCCTGTGTGATCACAAGGTGTCAAAGGGATCAGGTATTAGGAATCAAAGGACAAAAAATCATATCATTGTGAATGAGGGGGAGTGCAAAGTGGGGACCCAAAGCCCATCTGTAGACAACTGGACATCCCTTTACAGAAGGGATGCAGGGAGGAGCCAAGTCAGTCAGGGTGCAGTGTAGCAATGATGAAACATACAACTTTCCTCTAGCTCTTAAATGTTTCCTCCCCTCCCCCACTCTCATGATCCTAATCCTAACTTACAAATCTGGCTAAACTAGAGGATGTGTACTGGTACAGGTAGGATCTGGAAACAGGGAATCCAGGACAGATGATCCCTTCAGGACCAGTGGTGAGAGTGGTGATACAGGGAGGGTGGATGGAAGGTGGGGTAGGAAGAGGAAACAGACTGCAAGGATCTACATATAACCTCCTCCCTTGGGGACGGACAACAAAAAGTGGGTGAAGGGAGACGTCGGACAAAATAATAATTTATAAATTATCAAGGGTTCAAGAGGGAGGGGGAGTGGTAAGGGCGGGGGGGAAAAATGAAGAGCTGATACCAAGGGCTCAGTAGAAAGCAAATGTTTTGAGAATGATCATGGCAACAAATGTACTAATGTGCTTGACACAATTGATGGATTGTGTCAATAAAATGATTAAAAAACAAAAACAAAAAAACTGCCTCTTCTAAGGTAGTTGGAATAAATAAGGAGACTCAAAAGCCTCTGAGTATTAAATTTCATAGGGAGATCAATTTTAATACGGGATTTTAATCAAATGTTATTTCCTACTTAGATTTTGATAGCATTTCATTTTAGAAGGAAGCATATTGATCATACTTTATGAATATATGAAAGCAATTATTTATGACCTTTCTTCTCTTATTTTCAAATAACTGAGCACAATTTGAATACCCTACTAACATAAGGGGGAAAAATGCACTATTTACCACATCTTTACAAAATTAAAAAAAATATGCTTTTTATATACATTTGGTTTTTAATTCTTCTTATTGCTTATATATATTAACTTACAATTAAATTATATTTATTTATGATTAAATAAATATACTTTTTGTATATATTATTTATTCACAAATAAAATATAAATTAATTTGCCTGATTTTGGTAAAAATAAGTTTTTAAAGTTCATTATTTCAGTTGTTAGTATGTTACTAATAGGTTTTTGCAAAGCCATAAGTTCTGACTTATCAATAAAGGGTTTTGATGGTATGTAAAACTTAATAAAGATTGTTTTAATTATTAATTTTAAAATAGAACATAGATACATTTGTTGTGTTCAATCTGGCTAACTCTTTTTGCATATCAGGACGAATTTATGATATAGATTTAGAGTTCGGATATCTTTCATTTGCCTATGAGTGAATGGAGATGAATAAGCTGCTTATGAATCAATATTGTCTTTGTATAAAGTTTGTGATTCTCTTTTGAATTAAAATGTTATGCATTTACAGATTGAAATGTGCTCTTCAAGCCCCTGAATAAGTGAATTGACTATTCTTTGGAAATAGGATTTTACTTTGGTCCTTCTTTTTTTCAAAAGCAGATATTACCTTTATATAATTCTCAAATCCCCAGATAAAGGTTTTGTGATTCAATCTATTATTTGCTGACTGTGGCCATGTGATCTCAGGCCTCTGCTGCGCAGACATTTGAAAATTTAACACTGAGAACTTTCTCTTTGCTGGTTTGGTTGTGTGATAAATGATGCTCAGGAAATTACTAAAAATGGATCAAATTTAACAAATATTCACGAACAGTGTTGCTCTCAGTGCCATCGAGTTGGTTCTGACCCTTACAGACTAATGCACAACCTAACAAACACTACCCAGTCCGTAGCGATCTTCAAGATTGCTGCTTCTTCTTATTATTTTAAATTCATTTTATAGGGAGCCCTTATAGCTTTTATAACAATTCATACATCCATTGTATGAAACATATTTGTACATATGTTGTCATCATCACTTTCTAAACATTTACTTTCTATTTGAGTCCTTGATATCATCTCCTCTTTTTTGTCTCCTTCCCTCACCCTCCCATCCTTATGAACCCTTGATAAATTTTAAATTATTATTATTAAATTATTAAATAATTTAATTATTTAAATTATTATAATATATTATTTTAAATTATTATTATTTAAATTATTATTATTATTATCTTACACTGACCGGAGTCTCCCTCCCCACACTTGCTTAGGGAGGTGGGGGTTATGCATTGATCGTTATGATCATTTCCCCCTTCCTTGCACTTCTCCTCCACCTTCCTCTTACCCTCCTGATATTGCTACTCCCATTTCTGTTACTGAGGGGTTTATTTGACCTGGATTCCATGTGTAATTAACTCTTATCTGTACTAGTGTACATGCTCTGGTCTAGCCAGAACTGAAAGGTAGGACTGGGGTCATGATAGTGGGAGGTGAAGCAGCCTCAAAAAACCAGAGGAATATTGTGTGTTTCATCAGAGCTGTACTACACCCGGGTTCATGCATCACTTCCTTGTGACCCTTTTGTGAGGAGATGTCCTGTTGTCTAATGATGGGCTTGGGGTCTCTGCTCCGACCCCCCTCATTCTGAACAATATGTTTTTGTTTTTCTTTGAGTCTTCTAATGCCTGTTACCTGATCCCTTCAACACCTCATGATCACACAGACTGGTGTGTTTCTTTCCTGCGGGCTTGTTGCTTCTCTGCTCAATGGCCACTTATTTAACCCCAAGCCATTAAGACCCCACACACTATAACTTTTAATAGCTGGGGACCATACATTTTCTTCATCACATTTGTTTATGCACTTACTTAGTCTTCAGTGATCATATCTGCAGGATGAGCATCACAGAATGTCAGGTTGTTAGAACAAAGTGTTCTTGCATTGAGGGAGGCCTTGAGTACATGCCCAAAGTCAATCTACTTCAGCGGTTTTCAACCTGGGGGTCACTACCCCTTTGGGGATCAAATGACCCTTTCACAGTGGTCTCCTCAAGACCATATTTCCTATAGTCTTAGGAACTGAGACATCACTCCTCTATTCCTCTCCAGGTGGGTCTGCCAACATGCAGATAAGTCCACATACAGGCTCTCCACAACATGAGGAACTGTATTAAAGGGTTGCGACATTAAGAAGGTTGAGAACCACTGATCCATGTCCTCGATTTCTTGCCATATAAATATATTTACATAGGCCACTACCTTTATTTTCATCAATTAATATATTTACATATGTAAACACCTGTGTTTATACTACTTTCCGTAGCTTTGCTTCCTAGATCTTTCCTGTGTTTCCTTTTACCTTCCTCCTGCCCCACCACCATGTTCGCCCTTCTTGTGCCTCTTAGTAATTCCTCTCAACAAGATTGCTGTTCCAACACCACCAGGATCTCTACATCCTCCTCATTGTTCATTTTAATTCCCTAGTTATTCTCCGCCTCTTCTAGTCTGTTGGTGAGGTCTATTATCTTGTGTTTTGTTTCTGCTACCTTATCTATTAATTATTGTATTTCCCTTTTGTGTGTGGATTTCATCCCTCTATCTTGAATTTCCTCTTCTCTAACATTGACTATTCTGTGTTGCTTCCCTCATATACTGTATTACTCCAAGTAGCATTCTGAAGAATTCCCTTTGTTGCAGATCAATGTCTACTTCTTTTATGAGCATCCTTAGGTTTAGGATTTCATCTGTTGTTGCATTTTGCTTTTCTTGTGTGTTTGTTTTGGGTTTTTTTGAGGGTGTTGAATGTGTTGCTGTCTTTGTGTTGTTTTGGAAGAACCAGGTGCCACCATGTTCCTGGTTGACTGAGAGGGGCTGAGCTCTTTCTCTGTTTGATTGGTAGGAGTGATTTCAGGGACTGCCTGTGGCCTACTACCTACTATGGTTGTGGGTCATGCTTCTGTGTAGGTGAAGTCCCATGGTGACTCAGTTGCTGGCAGAGGTGGGGCACCTTGGAGGGGTGGCTGTAGCCAGTGACTATAGGTATGCCACTGGCCTGGGTTGGGGTAGACCTGTAGCATGGGCACTGGCCTGCTCTGGACCACCTGGTCACTATTTACAGTATATCAAAGATTCTCTGTGGCCCCCCAACTGGCAGAGTCAGTTTTTGGCTTTGGCTGTGGCTTTCCACTCCTGTGGGCTTTTCCTGTTTTGTTATCTTAAAATCCTGGGCTGTGCTCCCTGGATCTGAATTA
>NW_022111373.1:15551458-15552336 GCF_000313985.2 Echinops telfairi
GGGATTATGACCACTTTTAGACAGCAACCTGGAAAAATTACTGCATGTTGCAGGTTTCGAGTCTTAGGCAGGAGGGAGTGGTGGATGATGTCCCTCTGGACCAGGCAGGTGATTAGGGGAGCCTTCAGGCATATGCTGTGAACTTAGAGCATTTCAATGAGTTCTCAGATGACTCCATGGGAAAAAATTGCAGGGGGAGGTCTGAAACACAGACCCTAGTACACTGAATCTATTTTTAGCACCCAGCCTCTCAATATTGGGTTCTTCACCTCTTAATTTTCTGATGCAATATCAGAGCACCAAGTGGGTGATTCTACCTTGATGCCACCTTGACTCCTCCCCACCTAAGATTTAAAACAAAATTCCTATTTTTGACCCCATTGTTACAATCACTGCGTCAATCTGTCTTCTTGAGGGCCTTCCTCTTTGTCAATGTCCCTCTACTATAATGTCCTTATCCAGGGACTGGTTGCTCCTGACAACATGTCCAAATAGCTAATAAAATTCTCATCATCCTTGTCTACAAGGAGTTCTAGGGCTGTACTTCTTCCTAGACAGATCAATTTGTCCTTCTAGCAGTCCATGGTACTTTCAGTATCCTTCTCCAGAATCACAATTCAAATGCATTAATTTTTTCTTGATCTTCCTTATTGAATGTCCAACTTTCTCATGCATGTGAGATGATTAAAAATACCATGGCTTGGGTCAGGTATACATTAGTCCTCCAAATAGCATCCTTGCTTTTCAATATTCTGGAGGGGGAAAAAAGTTCCCCTGCAGCAGATTTACCCAATAAAATGAATCTTTTGATCTCTTGACTGCTGCTTCCATGACTATTAATTTCATCATTTATGCAAGATGAGATCCTTGAAAACTTC
>NW_022111373.1:15552436-15558695 GCF_000313985.2 Echinops telfairi
TTATTAGTCCAGCAGTGAGGATTTTTGGTCTTTTTTACATTTAGTTGTAATCCATACTGGAACCTGCAATCCTTGATTTTAATGAGCAAGTGCTTCAAGTCTTCCTCGCGTTCAGCAAGCAAGGTTATCTTATGCATATATCATGTTGCTAATAAAACTTCCTCCAATACTGATGCCTCATTCTTCCTCATATAATCCAGCTCTCTGATTGTTTGCTTAGAATACAGATTGAATAACAATAGTGAAAGCACACAACCATGTCAGAAACTTTTCCTGATTTTAAGCCATGAAGTACTCCCTTGTTCTAGCTGTACAATTGCCTCTTGATCCATGCACGAGTTGTGCATGAGAATACTGGACTCCCTCGTCTTCTCAAGGTTATTAATAGTTTGTTATGCCTTGATGTTATCAATAAAACACAACTAAGTATCTTTATGGTATTCTCTGCTTTAAGCCAAGATTCATCTAGCATTAGTAATGAGATCCCTTGTTCTACAACCTCTTCTGAATCCAGCCTGAACCTTTGGCTTTTCCCTGTCATTGGACTATTGCAAGATCTTAATCAAAATTTCACTTGCATGTGACATCGATGATATTGTTCTATCATTTTGAGCATTCCATTGGATCACCTTTCTTTGTAATGGGCACAAATATGGATGCCTTCCCAACAGTTGGCCAAAAAGCTATCTTCCAAACTGCCTGACCTAGACAATGAGTGCTTCCAGGGCTTCATAAGCTTGCTGAAACAATTCAGTTGGTATTTCATTAATTCCTGGATCTTTGTTTGTGCCTAATATTTTCAGTGCAGCTTGAACTTCTTCTTTTAGCATCACTGGTTCTCACTCATCTAGTACCTCCTGAAGTGGTGGAATGACAATAATACAGTGACTCTGTGTATTGTTTACATCTTTAGATGCTTCTTACAGCATTCAATATTTTGCCCATATTTATGAATAGTACTCAAAGCAAATAATATGTGAGAGAGCAAGGAAGAATTGGAATTCTTTCATAAACTCCACTACCCTCTACTCAATCTGAAGGCATAGTGACTTTAGTATTATTATTAAATTTATTTAGCATCTGATTATAATAAATATATGAAATACACAATGATAATACTAAACAAAATTACTTAGTACCGGATACAAGTGTATCAGATGTTATTATCATGAACTGCTGTGACCCTCAGCCCTTTCCTACACTGAAGGCCTACCCCTGATCAAGAGCACTCCTACAATTCCATGTTTGTTCAGCAAAATAAGTTTATTTTATTTTGGTGGAAGGGGTTTATATATCCCATTGGCTTGATGAGATGACTAATATAATCCAGATTTTCTCCATTATTTTTAGTGTTGCCTGTCAGACAAAGAAGGACATAGTTTTTGTTTTTACATTTATATTCAGTTTTGGCTTCAGTGACAAACTCTCGATTGTCTATCCTCCCCCACAGTCTGTGTCCCTATGCCCTAGCATTCTTTTTTGTCTCTGATCATTTTCTTTTCAGCAATTAGTATTTAAAGAGTGTGAAAGTACTAGTATTGTGAGTGTTTCCAGGAAAGCATAGCTTTCAGGTTGCTTTAAATCTCGCACTCAAAGTCATGACCAAGCACACCGAGACACACACGTGCATGTGGGTGTATGCAGCTGCCCACCAGCAGATCCAAGCAAAGGGAAAGCTGACAATGAAAGAAGAGGACTGAATGCTTCTCATGGCTTCCTGGTTATTTCCAAGCCATTGTCACACAGTGGTAAATTCTGCAATAAAGAATAGGTAAAAGCTTGAAACGCAGAGGGAGGCCCCTCAGGATAGGATGGTTGAAGTAGCTCAAGGGTACACAGAAGTAGGGGAGAACTGGAATAGAGACAGGAGAATAAAAGTCTAATGAAGCAGAATAAACATAAAAGAGTTTAGAGATCAGCTTTTATACAGATTTAGTCCCTGTCCCTGTGAAGAAATCTGTGTGCATTTAACAACGTGGAATACATGAGGGAGACACAGGATACGCTGCCAGTGACACTTACACGGTCCAAGGATTGCTTCCAGTTGGCAGAGGTTGTAGTTATAGCGAGGCAGTTTGGGGGCCATTTGATGTCTATAAGGGCTGCTTGTAAGGAAAATGTGAGTAAATCATCCGTTTTAGATGTTTTTGCATAAACTTTTAATAAAGCCAAAGTCCCAGACTGGACTGGATCTCTCCAGTTGCTTGGAAAGCAGTGCGACATGGATCATGATGCTGCCTGCGCTACCAGTTTGCCTTTGATAGTCTGTGGAGAAGAATGGACATTTCTCACTAGGCACAAATTAGATTGCCTAAGAAATTTGCATCATAGATGTACATGAGTACACAGAACTGGATTCAAAGTTGGACGCGTGCTTCTTTTCTCATTTTAAACTTTGAAATGTCCAACCATCTTCTTATTAATGTGTATATTGAGTATAGTGGAGTTTGGAGGTTGGTTTTCCCCTCAAGAAAATGTCTACTTTGGAATTACAGCAAATCAATATGTGTTACCAGAAATAGTGAAGTATGCCTCTCCCGGATCCCTTTACCCAATGCAGCCCAAGGTGAACAGAAAGAAGCAGATGCTGTTTTGCATAATGCTGCTCAGTGCGAAGTTTATGTTGCATAGAGGGGTTGAAGATGCCTTCGCTTATATTATGGCTTACCAGCGAAATGGCCTGGAGAACTATACAAAGAGAGAGGCGTTCGGCAAAGAAGAAATGGTTCAATAAATCTGGTGTTTCCCTCTGGACAATGAGTGACCCATAAGCCCAGTCTGCATTGTTGTTCGGTGCCGTGTCAAGTAGGTTCCAATACATAGTGACCCTACATGCAACTGACTGCAACATTGCCTGGCCCTGCGCTATCCTCACAATCATTGTTATGTGTGAGGCCACTGTTGCAGCCACTGTGTCACTCCACCTTGTTGAGGACCTTCTTCCTCACCTTCCCTCCATGTTACTAAGTGCAATGTCCATCTCCAGGGACCGATTCCTCCTGATAACATTTCCAACGTACCTAGGAAAAACATTTCCCATCTTCACATCGAAAGGGCATTCTGGATGTAACTCATCCACAGGAGATTTGGTCCTCCTTCTGGAAGTCCATGGTACTGCCAATATTCTCTGCCAGCGCTATAATTCAAATGCATCAATGCTTCCTTGATCTTTCTTTGTACAAAGTCTAACTCTCACATGCATAATATGTTATTAAAAAATGCCATGGCTTGGGTCAGACACAGATTACTTCTCGAAAGGAAACATTGACTTTTCAATGTTTTACATAGGTCTTGTGCGTCATGTGTGCACAGTGCCATTGTGTTGCATTGTTCAATTTCTGGACTCTTGCTTGTAGGGACATTGATGGGGGATCCAAGCAAGATGAAATCCTTGATTAGTTCAATGTTTTCTCCATTATTTTTCCCATTGTGGTTTTATTTTTATGGGGTTGCAAACTACACTGAAGGTTACAATGCTTGATAATCATCAGCTAGTGCTTCGTCTTCTTCACCTTTCAGCAAGCAAGATTGCGTCAAACACATATTGCTAGTATTACAGGCTGTAATTATGCCACCCTACAGCCGTGATGCCTAATTCTTCTTTAGATAGTCCAGCTTTTCATATTATATGTTTCATATACAGATTACATTAGTATGATGAAAGGATACAACCCTGATACACACCTTTCCTGATTTTAAGCCAATCAGGGTTCCCTTGTATTCATATGAACCTCATGGTTCATGTACAGATTTTCATGAGTACTGTTAAGTGTTCTGGAGTTTACATTTTCTTAATGCTATCCATAGTTTGTTATGATCCACACAGTGAGAGGCTTTTGCATAGTCGATAAAGCACAGGTACACATATTTCTGGCATTTTCTGCTTTCAGACAAACCCATGTGATGTCAGCAGTGATGTCACTTGGACCACGTCTTCTTCTGAACCCAGCTTGAGTTTCTAGCAGCTCCATGTCAATGTGCCGCTACAACCACTGGAATGATCTTCAGCAAGACATGACCTGCATGTGATATTCATGACATAGACACATAATTCTCATACTCTATGCGGTCATTTTTCTTTGGAATGGTCACACATATGGCTCCCTTCCAGCCAAATGACCAGGTACCTAGCTGTCTTCCTGATTCCTTGACAGAGGTAAGGGAGTGCTTTCAGTACTTTATCAGCTTGTTGAAACTTTTCGATGGATATTCTGTAAACTCTAGGAAGCTTGCTTTTTATTAGTGGTTTCAGTGTAACTTGGACTACTTTCTTTCAGCTTGGGATATGCGGAGCCTCTTCTTCTTATTTTCCATAACTCCATGTCTTTTCACGTTTCATTGTAATACTTTACTTTGTCTTTGCCCTTTGGCACTTTCTGTTCAGCTCTTCAACAATTGAGAGAAAGTTTTAGAGTATCTTCTAATATTTACTTTGATATTTTCTTCAGCTCACTGCCTAGAATATGGATTATTGTGCATTCCATTTTGCTTTTGACAACGTAAAATTTTCCTAGATTCATAGTTCCTGTATAACATGCTCTAGTTAGTAAAATATTTTTTGCAGCTTTTTCCCCTTCTCATTTTGAGTCTTATCTCATCATTAAATAAATGTCACAAACGTTTTCTCAAATACTTTTTTGAGAAAAAGCATTTTTTCCTCATGATTATTTTGAGAAGGCAGTTCTGTCTTGGTTGTATCCTGAGTGTATTCAGACCTGAGAGGTTCATCTCCTGACACTACATCTGACAATGTTGTACTGCTATTTATTCCATGTATGTGATGATGATATTCTCCTGCTGTTCATAAGGTTTTCAGTGGCTAATCCCACTGAAGTGAAAAAGCAATCAATCTGTCTCCATCTTCTCTTGTTTCTTGCCCCCTCCCTCCCTGTCATTGAAATGGTTCAGACTCACAGCAACCCTGTTGGACAGGGTAGAAATAGCCCTGTGGTTTTCCAAAACTGGAGCTCTTTATGGCAGTAGGAAGCTTCATTTCTCCCCAGTAGAATGGCTCGTTGCTTCAAACTGCTCATAGCCACTACACTACCAGAGTGCTGAAGTGAATAGCCTCTCCCTTCTTACTAGTCTGTTCTTAATTGTAATGCTCTGCTGAAATCTGTCCACTTTGGGTGATCCTATTGGCATTTTAAATACCAATCATATAGCTTCCAGCATCACAGCACCGTGCAAACCATCACAATAACGCAAACTAACAAACAGTGGCTGTAAGTATTAAGGCTATCTTAAATGGCTCCACATTCCCTTCGATGATATTACTATGGACTTAGTCCCCCTGATTTGGGTAAACGTTTTTGAGTTCATCGTGGTTTTCTCATGGAGCCTTGATTGTTAAGCGCTTCACTGCTTCAGGGGCAGTTTGGACTCAACAGCTGCGCCACAGGAAAATGATGTGCTTTTGAAAAAGACTCCAAACTCACTGCCATCACGTTGATTCCAACTCCCGGTGTCCCCATGGGACACAGTGGAACTGCCCTGTGCGTTTCTGAGCCTGCACATCTTTAAGAAGTAGAGGGCTGCCATTCTTGCAGTTGCCTCCAGAGCTACTTTGAGGGGAAAGTTTTACTCCATTATACAGGGTCACTGTGAATTAGAATCAACTCATTGACCAGGAGTTTGGCTTTGAGTTTTTTGTTTTGTGTATTAGACTACATCCTATCTAAAATCAATCTTATGAGAGCTCTAGCTCACACATTCAAAGAAACATGGTTTATTCCATGTTTGAAATATTCCAAAGAAATTTCTTTGGGTATATTCCAAAGAAACCATTTAAACATTTCTGTTATCAATGGATGGCTTGAGACAGTTTTTCTCAGAGATACACTCATTTTATCTCTTTCTGGTGCCTTAAAAAAAAAGACGAATCAAAACCATGACTTCCTATGCAATCAAATTGCCGGGGCAGTTAAATTCAAGACAAACAAGTCAGCTCAGAAGGTCATGGTGACTGATTTTGAGGATTCCAAAGGAGTAATCTTAATGAAAAACTTCACGAGCTTGGCTATCAAGAGATATAGCGTCTGAGGCCTTAAAGGCTTGAAAGTAAACAGGTGGCCATCTAGCCCAGAAGAAACAAAGCCTACATGGAAGCAGCACACCAACATGTGCAACACCTTTATGTGATCATGAAGGGCCGAGGGAACCAGATGTCAAGCACCAAAGGCGGGTGGGGGTGGGGGGATCATATCATCGTGAATGAGGGTAGCACGTGATGGGGACCCAATGCCCATCTGCAGACAAC
>NW_022111373.1:15559240-15561282 GCF_000313985.2 Echinops telfairi
TAGGTGTGCTTTACATAATTGATGTATGTATGGATTGTGATAAGCGTTGTATGAGCCCCAATAAAATGATTTAAAAGAAAAAAGAAAGAGCTAAAGAAAAGTTAAAATTGCATTGGTGAGAAAAGGCATAAAATGTACATGGCGGAATGCCTTTCTATCACAGTAGTAAGAGCTACAAGAATCTCATTGGGAAACCTACAAGAATCATTCCTACAAGAATCTCACTGGTATACCTTACCTCTCCATACTTCAGCCTCATCTTGCCACTTCAGACATCTTTTTGTTCTCTAAACTCCTCCAACATTCACAGGAGCACCTCTGAATCTCTCAAGTGTCAAACCATTGTTTTGATGTAGTATAAGTCTACACAGCACAGAAGACTTTGTGGAGGGTTAGAGAAGCATAAAACCTTGCCTTCCGAAATGTATAGACCTAGACAGAGGACATGTGAAACAATAGCTTTATATCTTGTTATTTTTCTTTAATAAAAATCTCCTTGTTCAAGAATAGGAACAAATATGGGGATGTAGCAGGACTGGGCCATGTTTCATTCTGTTGTGTATAAGGTCACTATGGGTCAGATCAGACTTGCTGATACCTAACATCAGTCATATGATTTTGAGGGGATGTTTTTTAATTACCCTCATATTAGTAGAAGTTGAGTTTTGGAAGGGAAGGGAGGGAGGTTGTCCTGAATGGGCTGTGCTCTCAAGGTGGAGTTGTAGTTTGTATTTTGATGTTTGAAAGGTAGTTGTTCACATGGGCACAAGGACAAAGAAGTAAATCTAGAACCTGTTAGACATGTTCAACAATTAATGCTTATATCTTCCATCATGGAGACAGTTCTTAGTGGCCACATTTATATTTTGATTTATTTAATTAATTATTTTCCCAAAAGCTACATTTATACCATCCACAAATCCAATTTGATGCTTGGAAGAGATAAGAAATGAACCATATATGGACATATTACCCACTTACTCTGCAATTGAAAGAGTAGTGCCATATCTAGGTTCCTTTTTGACTGACACAGGAGAGAAAATAGAGAACTCTAAAATATCTAATATCATGATGATGGCACAGGATTAAGTAATGTTTTCTTTTGGATGGTACCAAAGATCAACAAGGATTTCAAGATCCTGACGAACAGTAAAGTCAGCATTGGCCTACAGAGAAACCAATAGTCTTCAAAATATAATAATTTAGGTTTTCAGAATGAAGAGAGCATTTTCTGAAGGAGGTAAGACAATATTTTAGGACAGGAGCATCAGCCTGTCCTTGGAATCAGTCTATCATCCATTTTTCTATGGGATATTTTTCTTTTATACCTTTCTTTTTTCTCCTTCCCTTTAAAACCAAGAGATTTTCCTAAACATGACATATTATTCCCATAAAATTTTCTGTAGTATTGCCAGAACAGGATTCTGGTCTGGGATTGAAATCAAGGAGCAAATAGAGGAGGAAGTAAACCAGGAAGTTTTATTGTCCCCATGTGTAATGGTTGTGTTGAGCCACTAACTGCATGGTCAGCAGTTAGAAAGCACCAGCAGCTCCCTAAGTGGAAGATGGGGTTTCTGGTTTCTACTCCTGTAAAGAGTTACAATCTCAGGAACCCCCAGGAGCAGTTCCACCCTGTCCTAGAAGGTCATGTTAGTTGGAATCCACTCAGTGGCAGTGAGTTTGGGAGAAGGCACGTAATTATAAATTACAAAAAATCAATGTAAACTCCCAGGGCAGAAAAATCCTCAATACCCTGCCATTAAAAAGTTAAATTGGATTGGGATAACAGTTGTATGAGCCCCTAATAAAATGTTAAAAAGAAAAAATAAAAAGAAAAAAGTTAAATAAATGCTAGTCAAATGAATTAAATGATACAGTTAGAACGATGATGATTTAGTTGAGTAATCAAGTTTTGACTTTTGGAAAAATCGATTGTTTTGTTTGCTATTCCATCTTTCCCATAAGTGTGAAACATTTTTATTGAATCATTTCAGCAGCTTTTCTCAAAGAACTTCATCTGGAAACATCTGATTGAATTTTAG
>NW_022111373.1:15561523-15572774 GCF_000313985.2 Echinops telfairi
TCATCTCAGCCAATTAAATTTTATAAACAAACCAAAAATAGCCTTTAAAGTAGGATCTATGGATCTGTTATATAAAATCTTTCCACTTCTGTTATGCACTGTTACTAAATTTTACTTTAGTTCAAGTTTACGATTTCTTAACCAATAGATAACTGACTTCCCTCTAACAACTAGGTTACTTAATATCGCATAGTAACACTTAATAGTATAATAAATGTGTAGCCATTTTGGAAAATGTTAAATAGTCTAATGATTTAGTTCTTTAACTCACTCTCATATGAGAAGCTTAAAATGTTTGATTTTTATCCCGCTTCTGCGCAGAAGGAAAAGTACAATCAGAAGCAGAGATGGGGCAAGTTAATTGCTCGAGATCTCAGCAAACCCATAGAATTGAGAGGGTCTGCTCTCAAATTCAGTCTTTATCCAGTTCTTATTTTTCATAAAGAAAAGGCGTGTGTGTGTGTGTGTGTTTCTCTTGCTGCTAGTTTAATAAGAACCACTTAAAATTATTTAACTGCTAGGAAATACTGAGATCTTTTTTAAGCTGACATGATATGCGTAAGTCAGTCAGCTTCATATTTCACTATGGGCTGTATTGTATTTGCAAGTACTCGGGGCATAAAAAAAATTCAGCTTTTAAGTCTGAATTCAATTAGGAACTGCCAGTCATATATTCAACTAGTCTTTGAGCTTTTCTTTTTCTTTTTAACTTCCTTAGACACTCGTATCACCTGCACATATGACCGACCGTTGGGACATGGCATAATACAATAGTAGCTTTCATAGAAGTTTTCATAGAAGCCACACAATGCAAGAGTCACAGACCAAACTAAAATATTCAAATCATATGAATTATCTGATCAGTTTTGAAAATGTAGCAAAAAAGGAAGGGAAAATTCTGATGCCTGTGTAGATTCACACACATGATAGTTGAATACACTTGGCATGAAAGGAGTCGTGTTACCAGATCTTTATCTTCCTCTGCCTCATCGGCCTGCTCCAATAGCGGTATGGTTACAAAGATGACAGGTGATGGTCTGACAAAGTGTCCTCGCAGATGAAGGTGCTTGGATCCATCCCCTGCTTGTTCTATCGGAGAACAGAGGACCTGGCCCAAAGCTGTAAATCACTGATGACTTACCGACTAGACATGGATTTTATCCCGATGTGTCTGGCAAATGTCACATGATATCAACATGGTTACTAGTGATGGGTGATGGGTGCCACGTTAGAGTTAGAGATTACTCAACTCAACAACTCGATTCATTGCCATCGAGTTGCTTCTGACTTGTAGCGACCCAATAGGACAGGTGGAAGAGCCCTTGGGCGTTTCTGAGACTAACTCTTCACAGGAGTCTAAAGTCCCGTCTTGCTCCCGAGGAGCGGCTGGCTGAGCCACTCCTCCATCCGTACTCCTAAGTTCCCGGGGTCCATATTCCTGATAGCTCCACACTGTAGAGTCATATATTCCCTGTTTATGAACATTTAAGGTTTATTTAGTCTTTTCGTCACTTCCCATCAATATCAATCTACTTTGTTACATCATATTTCTCTCGTTCAATACGAATACTGAAATCTCTTTCAATATAAAAGCAGAAACAAACCTGTGAAGTTTATTGTGCTGGAAGTTGGGAAGTTTGAGTTTGGAGTCCACACAACAACACCTCAGAAGAAAGGCCTGGTGAACTACGTGTGAGAGTTGACCATTGACTCCTTTAAGGTGCATAGTTCTACCTTGACACATGTAGGGTTATCATGAGTCAACTGCAGGAAAGGAGACCAACTGGTTTCACCTATTTTGGGGTCTATTCAGGAGCAACCTGAGGCTGTCTTCTCCCGGGATGACTACAGCCTCAGGATCTCTGTGCGGGGTAGCTTTGATTCAGGTTTACTCGGTGACAGTGGGACTTTGGGTTGATACAACAACTAATCTTTACATACCTTGTACATTTTTGTCCAACTCATTTGGTTGTCTTTCTCTCTATAGAAGAATTAAATAGCTTTCCATAATACCGCAGACACATAACAGCCTGCCAAGCGGGACCTTTTATATATGCAGAATTTAGAATCATTGTGTCTTCCTCTTTTCAGATAAAAACAAGAAAAGAAAGATCCACTTGTTTTGTTTTTCCAGTTATTTTAGTATTAAAATGGGGATGGAGATGCTAGAAAATGTTAGCATAAGCGACAACGAAAGAAAACTGTCTAGAAATGACATAGGTAAAATATTCTTCTTTCCTTCCTTCCTTCACTCCAGTTACTAGGAAATTTATAGTTAATATAATAGTATATACATGGTAAATTACATTATATAACAATTCCTATTTACTTCTAACTACACCAGACCACAGACACTGTCGTTGAGTTGATTCTGACTCACGGTGAAACCATAGGACTGAGTAGAACTGCTTCATAGGGTTTCTGAAGCTGAGAATAATAGGGTTTAATAATAATAGAATAATTGAAAAATAGGGTTTCCATTTTTATAGAAGTAGAATTCCTCATATTCCTTTGGCTGAGTGGCTTATGGGTTCGAGGCACCAATATTTTAGTTAGAGGATTACCACTCAACCCACTGCATCACTGGCACACCATCGACATACTTCAGATACTTATAATTCACTTCATTAAACAAGGTAAGATTGTATTTAAAATTATTATTTTTAAAAATTAGCTATCTTCAAGGAGATTTAATATTTTTCTTTAAGTTTTAAAAGAAATTCTAAAGAACCGGCAGAGTTCACAATTAGATTTCTTTAGGTTTTCATATAATCTTATGGAGTGGAAGGAAGCTATTTACTTGAGCCTTTATAGCTAAATGCTTTCCGTTTAGGGAGCTTTAGCACTGTTGAGTATACACTAGACAGCTGACTGGTTGGTGGCTCAAATGTACCAGCAGCTTCATGGTAGAAAGAGGAGGCTTTCTGCTCCACTTAACCTACATAGGGTTACTACGCATTGGAATCTGTGTAACGGCAGTGCATTTTTGTTTTGTTTTTGTTTTTTATTTGTTTGTAAGACCAGCAAGAAATTGATGTTTGAATTATAATAGCGACAAAATATTGAATATATATACCTACACACTATGAGTCAGAATTGACTCAGTGGTAGTGAACAAACCATTGTTGAAAGAAGTACAGCCCGAATGCTCCTTAAAAGTGAGCCTGGTGAGACTTTGAATATGTCATCAGAAGGGACCTGTCCATGAAGAATAACATTTTGCTTGGTAAAGTCAAGGGCCAATGACAAAGAGGCAGATCCTCAATGAAACGGAATGAGAGTAGCTGGTACAATGGATTGAAATACAGTGTCTCACAGATGGTGCAGAACGTGGGAGTATTTCTGATGTATTATGAATCTGAACTGGCTTCACTGGACTTAATGTTAACAACAAAACCCCTCTGAAGGGTTCATTAGCTGAACTGAAATGATAACTAAGACATTTAGTGCATTGTAACTCAAAGTCATCAAGTTGGTTCCAACTCATAGCAACCCTATAGGGCAGAGTAGAACCGCCCACGTGGATTTCCGAGACTCAGAATATTAGCTGGCATGGAAAGCCTTCTCCTTCTTCTGCAGAATGTGTATAGGTTTGAATTGCTGACCTTGCAGTAAGCAGCTCAATAGTTAACTCCCTATTTATCAGCAGCATCAATAAATGGTAGCTATTACTAAGAGAGAGAGAAAATAAGAAATTAAGATGTATTGGTAGATAAACAGTACATTGTACATGAAGAATGACTTTTTTGTAGATAAGTATAAAGTTTAGCACTAAAAGCATAAGATGTTGAAGATAATGCTAGTCCATGATTTCTGCTGACATGGGGAAAAGAGGCATGATATGATATGTCCTTTTGAGAGTGTCACTTCCCTTAGTTACTCCTGCAATTCTATCATTATCGATCTGGTAATATTAAAGACAAAAAAAAAATAACACCGTTAACATAGCCGAGGTAACTTTATCCTTAAGGATAGATGTAATTGGCTGACTTAGAGAATACTATATGTTCTTTGTGTGTGTATAATAATATACTCCCATCATATTGTGTGTTGCTGTGATGCTGAAAGCAATGTCACTGGTATTTGGAATGCTAGCAGAGTCACCCAAAGTGAAGAGGTTTCATCAGAGCTTCCAGACTAAGAACAGGCTACAAAGAAGGTATCAGCTGCCCACTTTAGAATAAGTGGGCTGAAAACTATGCACAGCTTTGAAACATGATCAGATTCTGAGGACCTAGTTAATAGAAACCGAACATTGTCGGTCATAGTGCTGGAGGATAGGCCCTTTGGGCTGGAAAGCACTCAAACTGTGACTGAGGAGGAGCTGCTTCTGCAGTGTAGAGTTGACCACAGTGGGGTAAATCTAGTAGAGCCAGTGGGACTAGAGTCTTCTGAATCCTTATTTGTTGGTGGGGCACAACTCAAGGTAAGAAGAAACAGCTGTAAAAATCTACTAATCATCAAAACTTGGAATGTATAACATGAGTCTAGGAAAACTGAAGGAGGTCAAAAGTGAAGTGGAACACATAAAAGGCTGAAATGGACTAGTATTGGCCATTCTGAACCAGAAAATCATATGGCTGACTGTGCTGGGAAGGACACAGTCAAGAGAAATGGCATTGTGCTTATTGTCAAAAAAGACATTTCAAGATCTGTCTTAAAATACATGCTGTCATGATGGGAGTATACCTAAGCACCTTCAAGGAAATCCAATCAATACAATAATTATTAAAATGTATACACCAATCACAAAAGCTAATGATGAAAAAATGAAGAATTCTACCAACTTCCTCAGTTGGAAATCCATCAAACATGCAGTAAAGATGAGATGATAACTATTGGCGATTGGAATGCAAAAGTGGGAAACAAAGAGGAAAGGAACATAGATAGAAGATATGGTCTTGGTGATGTAAACTAAGCTGGAGATTGAATAATAGAAATGTGGAAGGAGAACAACTTATTCATAGCAAATATGTTTTCAACAACCCATGGACTTCTCCAAACGGAATACACTGGAATCAGATGAACTACATTTGTGTGAAGAGAAGCTGGCAAAGCTCAATATGAGCAGCTAAAACCATGCTAGGGGCTAACTGTGGAAGACACCATCAATTTCTCAGTGCAAGTTCAGGTTAAAGCAGGAGAAAATTAAGACAAGTCCACAAGAGTCAAAATATGACCTTGAAAACATCCCACCTGAATTTCAAGAATATCTCAAGAAGAGATTTGATGCGTTGAACACGAATGACAGAAGACCTGATGAACCATTAGAGGTCATCAAGACCATTGTTCCTAATGAAAGCAAAAGGTCATTAAAAAGACAGGAAAGAAAGAAAAGATCAAAATGGATGTCAGAAGAGACTCTAAAACTTGTTCTTAATCATAGAACAGCTAAAAAAACATGAAATTAATGATGAAGTCAAAGACCAGAACAGAAAATTTCAAAGGGCAGCCCAAGAAGAGAAAGTGAAATATTATAATTAAGTATGCAAAAACAAAGCTCGAATACAAAAGAGAAGCATATGCTTTGCATATCTTAAGCTGAAAGAATTGGGGGAAAAAAGTCAAGCCTCAAATTTCTCTATTGAAAGACTTCATAGGTAAAATATTGAATGATGCAGCAAGCAACAAAAGAAGATGGAGAGAATAAACAGAGTCACCAAAAAGACATCCAACCATTTCAGAAGGTAGCATATACACAAGAGCCAATGGTGCTGAAGGAAGGAGTTCAAGTTGCAGTGAAAGTATTAGCCAAAAACACGGCTCCAGGAATTGATGGAAAACTAACTGGAACATTTCAAAGAGCCAATGAAGCCCTGGAAAAACTTATGCCAGGAAAATTGGAAAACAGCTACTTTACCAACTGACTAGATGAGGTCAATATTTGTAACTATTCCAAAGAAAGTTTAATCAATAGAATTATAAAATTATAGAACAATATGATGCAAGTAAAATAATGCTGAATATCATCCAACAACGTGTGCAGCAGTACATTGACAGGGACATGCTAGAGGTTCTGGCTGGAATCGGAAGAGAATATGAAACAAGGGATGCCATTGGTGATGTCAGATGGAACTTGGCTAAAAGCAGAGAATAACAGAAAGATGTTTACTTATGTTTTATTGACTAGACCAACGCATTAGACCAGGTGGATTACAACGAGCTATGCATAGTCTTGAGAAGAATGGGGATTCCAGAATACTTTATTGTGCTCCTGCAGAATTTGTACATGGATTAAGAGACAATTGTGCAAACAGAACAAGGGGTAGTGCATGGTTTAAAATCAGGAAAAGAAAAGTGCTTCGCGGTTTTATTATTTCTCACCATATTTATTCAATATAGATGCTGAGCAAATACTTAGAGAAGCTGGGTTCTATGAAGAAGAAGGCAGAGTTAGCGTAGGAGGACGACTTATTAACAACCTGTGATATGCAGATGACAGCACCTTGCTTGCTGATTTAAGCACTTGCTAATGAAGATTAAGGATTGAAGCCTTCAGTGTGGAGTACAACTCAAAATAAAGACCCAAATCCTCACAACAGGCCTAATAGGCAACAAACATTATGAGAAATGGAGAAAGATTGAATGGAGAAAGATTGAAGTTGTCAAGGATTTCCAGTTTCTGGGATCCACAGTCAATGCTCACGGAAGCAGCAGTATACAGATGCAACGCTCATATATTCTAAGTGTATGTATTTTGACACTACTGTGAATATATTATTATATTGTAGTATATCATATCATATTATATATAATTCTGAAAACTCATATTATAATTATTTACTCATAGTATAAAAATGAAATTTATTTTTAAAATATTGATCTTGTAACCTTGCTAATTTCTCTTATTGAATCTTAGAGATGTTTATAAAATATTTGGATTTTCTAAACAAATATTCATGCTTTCGTTAATTGTGTGCATGTTTCCATCAGTGTACACTTAACTTATTTTTCCTATTTTACTGTATTGGCTAGAATTTCTGTTAAAATTGGATAAGATAGGTAAGTGTTAGCCTTGTTCCTAATTTAATAGGTTATATGGAATAGTGTATCTTTAAGTAAAGTGTTTCATAGCTTTAGATAGTTGATTTTTATGATTATGGAATAAGTTATCTATTTCTGGTTTGTTGGTAATTTCTACCATAACAGAGTATTGAATTTTCTCAAGAAATTTTTCTTGTCTGTTGTAATAACCACATGACTGTTGTTTTTATGTGGGTTAAGATGGTGATTTGGATTTATTGAATTTTGAATGTTTAACCAACTGTTCATTTCAGGAATAAATCACCTATAATTATGATCCTATATTCTCTTTTTATGTCCACTAAAATATGGCTTGATTTTGAGAAATTTATAAAATGTAAGAAAAATTAAAACATTTGACTTGTAGATTAGGAACAGCTTTATTTGAATTAAAAACGCTGTCACATATGATTAGTAAAAAGATTAATTACTAGCTCATTACTTGATTTGTTGTACGTGATCTCTACAGAGTCAGAACTAACTTGATGGAAGTTGATTTTTGCAGTTGGGATAATATATGTAGCAGATGATAAATTGCAACTTTAGGAATCAAAATACAACTTTTAATAATGAAATTCTTATGTATGACTATAAATAGAATACTCCTAATGTTTACAATGTACAGATATAACTGAACAAAGATGTATGGATAAAGAAACAAAGATTAGTAGAGAACGAGATAGGATGCTTATTCACATATAATAGTTCACATATTATTAAGATAAGAGTTTCTTTCAAAAGTTGGTACATCCAGATAGGAACTGGAAACACAGGGAATCCAGGACAGATGATCCCTTCAGGACCAGTGGTGAGAGTGGCGATAGTGGAGGGTGGAGGGAAGGTAGGGTAGGAAGGGGGAACCGATTATAAGGATCTACATATAACCTCCTCTCTGGGGGATGGACAACAGAAAAGTGGGTGAAGGGAGATGTCGGACATTGTAAGACATGACATAATAATAATAATTTATAAATTATCAAGGGTTGATGAAGGAGGGGGGAGCAGGGAGGGAGGGGGAAAATGAGGAGCTGATACCAAGGACTTAAGTGGAGAGCAAATATTTTGAGAATGATGAGGACAACAAATGTACATGTGCTTGACACAATTGATATATGTATGGATTGTGATAACAGTTGTATGAGCCCCCAATAAAATGGTTGAAAAAGAAAAGTTGTACAGTTTTAATCTGTACAAGTCAATTATCCATGAATTTTATTCAAAAATCCTTTCATATATATATATATATATATATGTTTTCCTCTTCTTAATAGTATTTAAATTCTGTACCATTGGCTAGATGAAATATATTACTATTAAAAATACCAACTATCCCATGGAGATTATTTATAGTATAACACTGTCCCTAAAATGAATATACAAAGAAATTTTGAGCTTGCACTTCATTGTAAGACACAATGTAAGAACAATTAGTTCTTATTATGTGGTTCTGTTCAATACGTGGCTTCATGAAATGATCACTGAAGATACGGGTGCTGTAGTAGATTGCAGTGAGAAATCAGAAAGAATAGTAACTGGGGTCTTAAAGACTTGTCTTAAAATAATCAATCATCTAGGTGAGATGTCAGCGAAGTCTGAATAGGAGAACCACAGCACTCAGTGTGATCAAATGATTATTAACAATAAAATCTACGGTCAGTGAGGGAGACTGTATTAGAGGTTAAATTCTGAGCATCCACTGTGCAGAGAGCTATGGATGGCAGTGAAAGTCCAAAATTCATTTACAGGACCCCATAGAACTAAGCCTCCATTGAATTCTCTTGGTCCATTGATGAAGGATGTAAATAATCTTATCCCCAGAGTATACTGGAAGTGGAATACTGCAAATATAGTTAGGTTAAAATTTAATATATTACTATTTGCTTTTCCTTTTGAACTATTTTTATCTTGTTCCAATTTTTGTTATTTTCTGCTATCTTTTGGATTGAGGTTTTTCCATGTTTCATTCAGTTATTGTTGATGGGTTTTTTTATTTTTGGTATGATTTTCTTCTTACGAAGTTCAGGATAGATAAAAATATAGAGGCAGCAACTAAATTGATAGCTCCTTAGGTTATGACTGGGGAGGCTGGAGGGAAATCAGAGGTAATGAAAACAAGAATGAAGAAAATGTTCTGAAACTGATAGTGGTAATGAATGCACAACTCTCCTTAATATATTTAAATGACTGAATTATATGAGACATGAATTGTATGTCCATAAAACTATTCTAACAAGAAATAAATCTTTTTTAAAAGTTTGTGCATTGGTAAACTGAGATTAATGTATATAGTTTATATATCTGAAATAATCATTAGAAGAATAGATGAATAACTAACCAGAATTGAAAATAAAAGAAAGCTAGGATGTTAGTAAAATGCTACTCATCTTTCAAATCCTAGATTTAATAGGTATTTTCTTTAATTTATAGATCAGATAATAGTATTGCATTTTTTTTTGAATCAGTAAAATATCCACAAGAGCAGCTAAAATCTGAAAAGGTGATTTTCAAAGAAATGGTCCTTGGTGTATGAAAGGCCGTGCATAACACTGCTTCTCATTATGAGCCATTAAGTTTATTTTATTTTTAATAAGCTTATTTCTTAAATAAAAATTATGTGGTTCATAATTAAGTTGGGAAATGGTAATATAAATGTAATTATAAGTACAACTAATATTTTACAATAATGTACTAGGATTTGTCAGAGTTCTGCATATAAAAATCATATATGATTTGTTAGGTTTTTCAGTTTGATTTTTTTATAACAATTGGCATGAATTTGATATGGGCATTGATTTTTGGAAGAGGCAATATTCAAAACTCAGTTGAGAGGGATAAACATCACATAAAATATTTTTTCTCTTTTATTTTCTTTTAACGTCCATTAATTATATTTTCATGCCAGTAAAAATTAGTGAGATTTTGGAATTAAAGAAATGTTTTTTTCAATGTTGTTTCCATCTATGATTAGTTATGGCTTTTGGCTATTTTTTTATGTTTCTCAATATCCTGATCCACAAAATGGGATTTTACCAACATTCATATAAATTGCAGTCTATGCTGACTATAATAATCAATGCAACATATTGGAGGGGCTTATTGTATACATATGTCCTTCTTTCTCTCCTACTTTTCTTTTATTCCTATACTTTTTCCATCTAAAAGACATATTCCTTTAGTTGGTCCGATAATATTTTACAATTGTTAGACTTTCCAGGCTTTGTTGAAGTGAATTCATACTTTTGCTTTAAAAGTATATGAATCAAGGAGATGAATTATACAGACCAAAACATTTGTTAAATTATTCTTTAACTTATTCCACAACCAATTATTATGTTTTGCTTGATAGGACTATTTAGTCTGTGTGTTTTATTCATTCTTACTACACATTATAATAAAAATAACTATTTAGATATAAATGCAATCACAAAACAGTTTTATGCTTATATACTTCTATAAGTGTAATGAATTGTAAAAAGTACATTTTGGATTTGTGAACATTCTGTTTGATGGTCTGTGTATTTTCTGGTTGGGTGAGCTTTCAAAGGGATTCTTCTAAATATTTATCCTTTGTAACTACTTTGTAATATCAGTAGTTGGAATAACACAACTATTTTGCTAAAAGTATGGATTTTAAAAGTACTTTCTTTCCTTAATCCAGTTTCAATTTTTCCATTTTCTGTGCTCTTGTAAATCACTTTAAAGTACCTATGGCAATGGTATCAAGCAGTTGTATCTCAGACTTGGTTTAGGCAGGCCTAGGAAAAATGTTATCCACAGAGCTCTCCTAAGATGCTCTAAACTTCCTGCCAAATTAGGATCCACAAAAGAATAAGGGAGTTTTAAAAGCAACGCAGAATGTATTTTCTACAGATAACCATGTATTGACTTGCCATTTGAATATACAGATAATATCATTGGTAGCCAAATATATTAGCAACTTAAAATGTTACTTGGTGAAACCTTGGCACACACACACACACACACACAATCATATCATTGTGAATGAGGGGCAGTTTGGAGTGAAGACCCAAAGCCCATCTGTAGGCAACTGGACATACCTTACAGTAGGGTCACAGGGAGGAGATGAGCCAGTCAGAGTGCAGTATAGCAACGACGATGAAACACACAACATTCCTCTAGTTCAGGGGTCTTCAAACTTTTCAAACAGGGGGCCAGTTCACTGTCCCTCACACCTGTTGGGGGGCCGGACTATAGTTTTTAAAAAAAA
>NW_022111373.1:15573568-15581011 GCF_000313985.2 Echinops telfairi
GGGGGGTATAAATACTTTATTGGTAATCATGTTTCACAAAATAATACAAATCATAAGTGCACAACCTCAGGCATGATATTTTTTCTTCTCCATTAGCATATCCTAATCTTTTGATTAAGATACTTGTTAAGGTATGTAAAATTGACTGTGGTGAGTTAGCTAATAAACTCGAAGCCACTTTTTTCCCCTGTATTTGTTCACAAAATTGGAAGTTTTCAGTTCTTCTAGCTGTGAGTTGCAGTGGCATAACCCACACTGTCTTTCAGAAGAAGTCAAATACAACTTGAAGGTTGTATTTCCAGCCTACAGCAAGACACAGTTTCCTTTTGTTATCACTGCTGTTATATAACCCCTCAATCATATTGAAGACAATCTGGGAAAAAATCATTTTGACTAACTAAATCTGGATTTCCAATTTTGTTGAAAATTATCTTTGAAAAGAAAGTACAAAATTGATCAAACCTTGACCTGTGTTTATGATATATTGCACCTTTGTGTCTCATGTAAGCCACTTTCATAAATCCAATGTTAGGATCAAGGATTTGGGGCTTTGGTAGGGATTACAACTCAATGTAAAGAAAACCAAATTGCTCACAACTGGATCCGTAGGTGACATAAAGATAAATGGTAAAAAAGTTGAAGTTGCTGAGAGAATTTCATCCATCTTACTTGAGTACACAATAATGCTCATGGAAGCAGCAGACGCAAGATCAAATGAAGCATTCTAATGGGTAAATGTGCTGCATAAGACCTCTTTAAAGTGTTGAAGAGCAAGGATTGACTTTGAGGACTAAGGAGTTCCTGACCCAAGCCATTGTATTTCCAGCTGTCTCATAGTCATGAAAGTTGGACACTGAGTAAGGAGGACTAAAGAAGAATTGATCCACTTGGCTTTGGGTGCTGGTGAAGAATACTGAAAGTGGTACCACAATTGCCAGAAGAACAAACCCAACCGTCCCTGGGAGAAGTAAGGCCAGAGCGCTCCTTAGAAGGGAGGTTGGCAAGACCCTCTTGTCCCATACTTTGGATGTGTTATCTGTCAGGAAAGACCTGTCGTGGAGAAGGACATTAATACTTGGTAAAGCAGAAGGGCAGTGAAGAAGAGAACGACCCTCAGAAAGATGGATTGACACAAGAATCCATGGAATGGATTCAACGTAGCAACAACACACCCAGAGGTAACAGCACTGAGGATGATCCCAGACTGAGCAGTGTTTCATTCTATTCTACACTGGATCACTGGGAGATGGAACTGATTCGATGGCACCTCAAAACAACACCAAATATTAATGTGTAATATATATATATACAGAATCAAATAATATTTGTTCCAAAATGAGAAAGATTTACTGAATAACAGCAAAGAAACCATAACAGTTTATTAAGCAAGTTGAGTTGCTTTGTTTGGTTCACATTCTCTCACAGAGGCTCAGGACAATGTTTGGGAATCTAGGGTCTCAGAAGAAAAGCCATACAGTCAAGGCCATGCGACACCCATAATTCTGCTCCTCCATTCTGTCACATCATATTCGCATTAATGAGGTCACCTCGTGACTCAAGGGACATTCTGGAGTGCAGCCATTTTATCTGTGTTTTAAATAGGAATGGGCTGGAAATGAAGAGAGGCAGAGAAAACTAATTTTCTTTAAAGAAACTCCCTACAGCCTCGACTTGCAACTCATTCAACATCCTTGGTTATAAAAGAAGCTGGAACTTTTAAATAAAGCCAGGTTTCTTTTAGTTAAAGAAAGAAAGAAAGAAAGAGAAAGGAAGAAAGAAAGAAAGAGAGAAAGGAAGAAAATGAAAAAGAATGGTAATAGAAAGCAGGTAACTATAGTTTGACACATAAAATAGCAATTGATAGAGTGAAAAATACAATAATATTTAGAAAATCTATTTTTGAGGAAAACAGAGAAAGTGATTGTAGCTAAAAATCGATGCAAAAGCAGCATTGAGTTTCAAACTTAATCAAAGAAAAATGTAATAAATAGAGGTATAAGGACATAGCAAAAATAAGAAGATAATTAAAAGATATAACATAGGATGGGAAAAATAAAATGAAATATTGTAGTATTGTATGATATGGCGTCCACCACTTGTCTGTCAACTTGTCTTACTGTGGTGGCTTGTGTGCTGTTGTGACGAGGGAAGCCATGCCACTGGCATCTAGAATGCCAGCCAGGTCACCCAAAGACAAGAGCTTTCTGCTGAGCTTCCAGCTTAAGAACTGACTATGAAAAATAATCAACTGTCCAGTGCAGAGGATGTAGCCACTGACAACCGTAGGCACAGAACTGAAACACGGTCAAGTCCGGAAGGCCTTCAGAATGGAAGCCGAGCATTGGTGGAGGCAGTGGTGGAGGATGGGCCCCTTGAGTATGACCGCACTCAAAATGTGACTGAGGAGGAAATGCTTTCTCAGGATAGGGTCCACCACGGTGACGGGAATGCAATAAAGCCTGTGGGAATAGAATCTTTTGGATTTTCATTCACTAATGGGGCACAATTCAAGGTAAGAAACAGACATCTCCTGATAATACGAACTTGGAATGCACAAAGTATGAATCTAGGAAAATTGGAAGTCATCAAAAATTAAATGGATGTTGACAGAGAATACAGGAAATATGTTTGCTTGTATTCTATTGACAATGTAGATTGTGCAGATTAAAGAAACCACAGATTATAGCAAGCATTACAAAGAATGGGAATCTAGAGCAGTTAATCATGCTTACGCAGAACCTACTTGTATACATAGATTAAGAGCCAATTGTTGGAGGAATACAAAGGAATATTGAGTGGTTTGAAATCAAGAAAGGTACATACAAGAATGTATCCTTTCATCAATTTATTCAATCTGTTAGCTGAACAAATAACCTTAGAAACTGGACTATATGAAAAAGAATGTGACCTAAGGATTGAGGAAGACTTTTAATACAGACGACACGAACTTGCCTGCTGACATCAAAGAAGACTTGAAGCACTTACTAAAAAGAGACCAAAGACTACAACTTTGAATATGGGTTCCATTTTAACAGAAAATAAAAATTCTCTCAACTAAGTCAATAAGCAACATAATGATAAATAGTGACATTTTTAAAGGTGCCAAGGTTTTCATTTCACTTGAATGCACAATCAACTCTACTGGAAGCAGCAGTCAATAAACCAAAAGACACTGCTTTGGGTAATCTGTTGCAATCGATCTCTTTAAAGTATTCAGAAAGTTGAGCTGTCACTTTGACAATTAAGCTATGCCTGATCCAACCAATGGTACTTTCAATGGCCTCCTATGCATGTGAAAGCTGGACAATGAATAAGAAAGATTGAAGAATAATTGATGTATTTGAATTATGGCATTGGTGAAGAATATTGAATATAACCAGAAGAATGCACCAATCCTTCTTGGAAGTACAGCAATAATTCTCTGTAGAGCAGTAATTCCCCTTACAAACCAAGAAGGGAGACATCTTATGTACTTTGGATGTGGTGTCACGAGGGACCAATCCCTGGAGAAGGGCATCATGATTGGTAAAGCAGAGGGTCCGCAATAAAGAGGAGTACCCTGAAGGAGAAGGATTGACTCAAATACGGTGAGGGTTGTGACAATGGCTGGGCGTTTCCTTCTGTTGTACTTCAGGTCGCCATGAGTCAGAATTGGCTTAGTGACATCTAACAAGAACTATGATTTGTAGCCATCATGATCTTAGGTGGACTGCAGAGGAAATATATTTTTCTCCCTTGTCATTTCCTTTGTTCTGTTAAATCTGAATTTTAGATCAGTTTCTCTCCCATTGTATTCTGAACACAAAGTAATTCAACAAGGTCTAGCTGTTGATAACCAAGCATATATTAAAAGATGGAAAGCATTAAGCTGTGTGAGTGTACATATTCATAATAGCTGTCTAACTAATGTTTTTTCCTTTCAGTAGACTAAGCCACACTGTGTATTTCCCATCCAACTGATAAATTATAAATCACTTTTTAATATCTTTTTATCTGAACAAAAAAAATCATTTGTATTATAGACATGTAAATTTAACTTAAAACTTCAAAACCTAGTTTGAGGCTTGATATTGTGGCCATAAATCATATACACTAACATTGTAAGTGAGAGAACTGTAACATTATATTCTCTGGGCAAGGTTAATAGATTCAGTTCAAGTCTAGCAAGAAATTGTAGCTGACACTTTCCCATTTCTTTCTGAAAAGCCCTTATAAATCCTCAACTTCTAAATTAGACTGGATTAGGTCCCAGTAGAGAAAATCCTAGATTTAGTGTTTTTAATTTCCTAAGTTACTGAGTAGGAACCAACTTTATAACTGTAGTCAAATATGACTTGGGTACTTTAACAGTTAGGTTACTTTAATATTATTAATATTATTATTATTATTCCCATTCAATTCCCATGTTAAAACTAGTAATTTTAATAACAACAAAGCAAAAGTCATGATAAAAGTAATAATAGTCCCAATTTAAAGAGGATGGGTGGGGGGAGCCTGTCAATTTGGTTTTCCTGGGCTAACAGTGGAAATAAATATAAATAAGAGTTTTATGCAAGACCTTTCCTGATGACTAAGCGAAACGCAGCAAGTCTAAGACTTTCATTTTAGACTCAGAGCTCCCCACCCTCCTAACAGAATATTTACATTCTGCGGTGGCCTGCTGCTTACGTCTGTCACATTCTCCTCTGAGAAATGGCACAATGGGCAACGTTAAACTCCTTCTACTCTGGGGTGGGGGGTGGGGGCATGTATTTGTACCATAATGCCCGGAGGCTCAGAAAAAAAGGCTCCCTAATCTAACCTTTGCAGGAAGAGTTTTTCTGCACGCCCTCTGGCCATCAGTTGCGGGGCATAAAATGTTCAAAACACTGAGCAGCTCTAGGGATGAGTAGAAACTTAATGACCTCCAAGTCAGGGTGTTGGAGAAGTCTTCGCAAAGTGAGAGTCTGTCTCCTTTCCATTTGCTGGGATGATTATGTAGTCTTCTTTCCAGATGCTTGACATGGTTTCCATGGTCACCCTCTTTTCAGACGTTTCTGTGGAGATCGTTATCCCTTTTACCTGCTTAGTTAACTCCTGGAATTGCTTTTCTTCATTTCCGTCTGTTGCCCAAGTCTTACTAGATGGCCGGGTCCTTTAGGAGAGAGATCCACGCTTTACTGGGTATCATTTCAAATCTTCTCTCAATAGGTCCAGTTTATCTATCTGCATTCTGCCTTCTTTATGCACTCTATTCTTTAAAAACTTAGTTAATTTTACAAAGATAAACATTTAATAACACTATTATTATAATGAAAAACAAAAATCCTGTTTATACACCAAAAGATAAGATGACTGTGTGGAAGCCAGGAACAGGGACGGGAGCAGGGAGAAGGGAGGGAAAGAAGGTGGAGTCAGGATGGAAGAATGAGGAGGAACGAGGAGACCCCTGCATGGAGGATTTCATGTAATAGTTGCGCATTTCGTTTCCCGAGATCAGTTGTGTAAATATAGCTAGTGTGCTTCTTTTGCATTTTCTTCCTTTAGAGTCCTATGCCTCACACCTAAATAATTGTCTGAGTGGCTAGAGAAACATAAAAAGGGAGGAAAAGTAAAACCGAAGTGGACGGAGGATTTTGGAATCTTTAATGATAAGCAACTTCCTTTTGAACAAATAAAAAGTTTAAAAAGACAATCACATATACTTTTATTATAGTTGGTATATTGATTTTTTAAACCTGGGTATAGAAAATCTTTTGTTGTTATGACTATCAGTGTGGATATATATTTTTAAATAATAAATGTCTACTGAAAAACTGCACAAAATTTAATTGACAATCTTTTTGGTGTCGTTCTCTCGTGGTCTGTCCACCTCCTCGCAAGCAGCCTGGGCGTGCCATTTACTGGAATGGTCCTGATACTTTCTCAATCAGAGCTTAAGCTTCGTTAGGCACAGGATAATACCTTTACTACTTTTTAGTTAATTACTTATCTGTATACTGTGCAAAGAATTTGGGAAACAGAACCGTATGAAGAAGAACATGGTATAAATATTAGAGGAGGTTCCATTAACAACCTGTACTTTGCAGATGACACACCTTGCTTGCTGAACGTGAAGAGGACCCGAAGCACTTGCCAATGAAGAACAAGGATTTTGACCTTCAGTCAGGATTACAACTCACTGTAAAGAAAAATGAAATTCTCACAATTGGACCAATGAACAGTATCATGGAAGATGGAGAAAATATTGGAGTTGTCAAAGATTTTCTTTTATTTAGATCTACAATCAATGCCCATGGAAGCTGTGGCTATGATTAGGTGCCCTCTAGCCAATTCCAGCTTATTAGTGCGTCTAACTGCATCAGAACAAATACAGCCTGGTCCGGTGCCGTCCTCACAATGAGCTCGTTGTTGCAGTTGCTGTGTGCATCCGTCTTGTCTTCCTATTCTCTCTGCCCCGCTATAGTTCCTAGGATCAGTTCCTTCTGGTAACTTGTCCAAAGGAAGTGAGACAACGTCTCACCATTCATACATCTAAGGCTATACTTCTTCTAAGATAAACTTGTTGGTTCTTTAGGCAGTCCATGCCACTTTCAATATTCTTTGCCAGCACCATCATTCACATGATCACTTCTTCTTCCATCCCCCTTATTCAATGCCCAACTTTCACATGGTTATGGGGCTGTTGAAAACACCATGGCTTGAGTAAAGCACACCTTAGTCCTCAAAGTAACATCTCTTCATTTTGAAATCATGTGCAGCAGATTTAATCCGATACAATGTATTTTTGATCACTTGACACTTGTTTGCACAAGCAATGATTGGGGATCCAAGCGAGATCAACCATATTTTTCTGCCTATAATCCAGCTTCCCTGATTATTTGCTCAGGATACAGATTGAGCAAATATGATGTGAAGATATCACCCAAGACACAACTTTTTTCATTTTAAACCACACAACATCCCTTTGTTCTGGTTGAGCAACTGCCACCTGAGCCACGTGAAGATTCCCCAGGAGCACAGGAACTGCTCTGGAATTCCAGTTCTTCTCAAGGCTATGATCCACAGGGCCGAATGCCTTTGGACAGTAACACACAACACACAGCAACACACAAGCTTCCACCATATGACTGACTTACAGAGAAGTGGTGGCCCATGGAAACAGAAGTCAAGAAATCAAATATATACTGCACTGGACAATCTGCTACTCAAGACATCTTTAAAGTGTGAAAGAGTAAAAATATCATTATAACTCTTGTCATCTTTTTACTATTAAATATAGTTTTGTGATAAACATGCATGTGCATATATCTGTTTGTTTTTTTGTTTTTTATATTATTGGCTATCTGCCCAGGGGACAGATTCAAGGTCATATGCTATTTCTATTCACATTTGTTTAAGGAAGTGACATACTGTCTTCCATAATGGGTGTACAATGCTCCACTCTCACCAGCAGTGTGTGAG
>NW_022111373.1:15585715-15596752 GCF_000313985.2 Echinops telfairi
GCCCTCCATCACCAAAGGTCCTCAAAATAAGCATATGCATCCTTGAACCATTCTCCAGATCAAGGGTTACACACTTTTGAGACAGAAGAGCCAATCCTTTGCTGGCAAGAATTTTATATTTATTTGAGAGCCATAAATATATTTTGACAAACAAATGAAAGCGCCGTTATTTGAATATCCTTTAATTTTACTTCAGAGCCACATGTATGCACAGAAAGCACTGCACGTGGCTCAAGAGCTGTGGTCCACTGACCAATGCTGTAGGTCAGACTACGCCACCCACCTGTGGATTGATGTGCAGTGAATGAAACACTCATCTCAATCGAAATGGTGAAAACCCAGAAACAGAGGAGCAAATACAGTGCCCTCAAAATGAGTCTGCAGATCAAAATCCTAAAATTTATTAGCTCATGTAATGCTAAGACAGGAAAAAACATAACTGGGGCATAAGTGACTTTCTATAATATTAGTGATTAGGAGGAGTCAGACCAAACTTTAAAAAATATATCTAGATGAATAAAAGATGAATATTATACAATAACAAGTTCTATTCATTTTCTTAGACTCTCCGGAGTTTGTAAGTCACGTATTTCAAAACGCTCAGTAACTGTTACTGCTCTTGTACACTATAAAGTTTCAGGAAACTTATCCATTTGTTTGTGAGTAGCTATTGTCCACTTTCTAACTACATTGCAAAAAATAAGGATTTTGAAAAGGCCATTAAAAATAGTCTGCATTCCAATCTACAAACCCAAATAAACGTCTGATTTAAAATTATAACATGAAATTCAGAGTATTGAATTCTATCCCAAAGTAGGTATTCATGCCCTGTTTCATCCAGAGAGTAGTGCATTGTACCCCAGTAATACTGTACTTTGCTGTTGTTCGTTGTCACGAAATCACTTCTTACCCATGGTGATTGTATGTGTGCAGAGGCTACGGTTTGCAAGGCTGCTAATTTTCAGAAGCAAATCAGCAGACCTGTCTCCCAAGGTGCTTTTGGGTGGGTTCCAATGGCCAGTCTTTGGGCTGCTGGCGTAGGACTTGACCTCTTGTGCCGTCCAAGAACTTCATTCATCTAATAGAGACCCTAATTGCCCCAGTAAGTCAAATAGAAAAAAGATATTTCATTTTAACTTTTTATTATGAGTTGCATAAAGGTTTATGGAGCAAATCAATCTTCCATTCAACAATTTCTGCACATTTTGTTTCATGTCATCAATTGCAATCTCCACAATGTAAGAGCACTCATCCCACTACTAAGCAATAGAGATTTAGAAGAATGAAATTATTTGGAGCCTTTCCATACCAGTCCCTAACTGAAAAAATCAGGACCTTCTTTCCTCCTCCCATACCCCCCCAGCCCCTGGAAGAATACTCTGTGGCATTGGCTAGGATCAGAAAACAACCAAATACATGTACAACAATGACTGCTTCACTCAGAACACACACACATGTGTCTGACAGTCTTCACAAGTCCCTTAGAGAAATCTGATGTTGAAATCCTTGCAAGGATAGAATTTCCTGGAAAGGACATCATTCACATGATGTCTGTCTCTGATGAAGCTGACAAATACAGTAGAAAGGGAAAACAGAAAAGACATTAGTTTGGTTCTGATCGGAAAAGCTGCCATCAAGCTCAAATTGGCTGACAAGGCAAAGAAAGAGCTCACCGAGAAGGCAGGTCCTTTCCCCTTCGCTCGATGGACTTCATTTTCTTTTAGTTGTTAGATGCCACTGATTTGGTTCTGACTCATAGCAACCCTATCTATAGCTTAAATACTCACATATTATCATTAAGGAACCAAATTTAGCCAATTATAGGTTAGCCATAAGAAAATACAAGAGTAAAGTTAAAAGGCTTGACTTCTTTGACTCCATTGTTGTGTGGCTTCAGATAACTCACTTAACTTGCTGGCTCCAATTTATCAAATAGATTAACTATACATGTGGCACTGCATGTGTGTGGGTGGGGGAAACCTGCTGTGACAATTGTGAAACTTTGAATGTAATCTAACAAAACGGGTGAACTCGATAAGATTTTACAGGAACCAGTTAGAGAATCTTGCCCATCTGTAGATGTATAATGTTTGCATGTCTCCTTCCTATTACATCTGCAACTATAAATACAGTTCTAAAAAAGAAGTGTGTCCTTAATAAGAAGTAAATTAGCCAATCTCAAGGCAAAGAACAGCAATTAGCAAACATAAAATTGACAGAGATTATTCTAGTGTAACAAATTCAGCACATAGGGATAGCAGTGTATTTTTACCACTGTTTCTCTTATCCCCAAGATCTTTCTAATGCGGTAACTGCAAACCTAAACATCCTTAGTCAAGTTATTACCTCATTTCAGCCTGAGCACCCCCACCATTACCAACAGGTTTGTGTGCCCTTGGGTCTGCTTGCTCTGCTTTTTTTTAATGCAGCAAAAAATCATAACTCAATATCTTATCTCTTTGTCAGAAAAGAGGCAACAGACAATAACATTATTTTAATTAAATGTAGCTGTTTTGTTGTAGGTGCAATAGAGTTGGCTCCTAGCCATCATGACCCAATGCACAACACACCCAAACACTGCACAGGACTATGCCATCCTCACAATTGATCCCATGTCTGAGCCTACTGATGCAGCCACCATGTCAATCCATTTCCTTGAGCGCCATCCTCTCTTTTATTGCATCTCCATTTTATCAAGCATGATGTCCAATCCTGACAATATATGCAAAGTATGTAAGGTGAGTTCTTCCATTTTTGCCTCTAAGGAGCACTCTGGTCATATTTATTATCCAATACAGACCAGTTGGTCCTTTTAGCAGGCAATAGGACTTTCAGTATTGTTCTCCAGACCACAGTTAAAATGCAGTTTCTCCTTCTGTCTTCCTTATTCAATGTCTATCCTTCACAGGCAATAGAGAATACCACGGCTTAGGTCAGGTGCCCTTTAGCCCTCAAAGTAACATCCTTGCTCTTCAATACTCTAAAGAGGTCTTGTGCAACAGATTTACCTAATGCAATGCATCTTTAAAGTAGCAGCAGATACTAATATGAGGTTACATGTCTTCGTTTTTGAGTCTATCAGTGAATCAGTTTATCATTGTTGTTTTCCCACCTCCCTTTCCCAGGGTCCATCCTCACTGATGACGAGCAAATCCAGGGAAGGTAGACATGATAAGCTCGACCATAAGCCATTTTCCCACATGGCCCTATAAAATGTCTATTCTAGAAAACATTCCAGGTGTAGTTTTTGCCAGACAACATTTCAAGAATAAATAAAGGTTAACACTTTCAAAGACCATTTTGTAATAATATCCTCTGACAATGGTTTACTTATGTTTCAGGGGAAATACTTTAACTTTGTGAAAAAGATTATAAACATTAATTTTAATCCACATGCCAGCAGAAGGTGAAAATATTTTCATCCTAAACACCGTTTCCCTGAATCACAATATCAGCTACTTTCCTAGTGAAGAAAAATTAGAGACATATATTTCATATCCACACTTTGAGATCAAGCTAGTCTTTACTTTAAATCTAGTACAATCAAAACAATAAAGTTTGTGCTCCATTAGATAATCCATTTGATCTAATCCAAGTAATTTTCTGGTCTTAATTTTTCTGTTCTGCTTGCTTTTCTACTCTCAAAACAAAAGGCACTGAATCATGCCAAATTTCACTAATGCACTCCTACCCTAGATTTGCTCAGATGTTTTTATCTAACACCCTCTCAATTCTTGCTGCTTATTGAGCTACTCTGGTCCTCACAGCCCAGCTGCAGGTGATCTGGATTCGCTCCCATTCTCTTCACTTAAAATTGATCTCAGCTTCCTCTCTGCTCTCGTGGCATTTTTGGGTACATCTCCCCAGGCACTCCTCAGAGGCTGTTTTTTACTTAGATAATTATGTTTCCAATGGCTTTGCTTGGTATGTGTTTTGATCTTTAAATCAAGAGACCCTGGTTTGTTCATCTCTCATCCACGGAAAACACCTATCAGAGCCTGGACCTTTGTAAAGGTAAATTGACCAAGGAAACTACTTCACAGATAAGGGGGAGTTAAAGAGAAAGAGTGTTCACAATAGCCAAATGTACATCGAATTGATGAGTGGATAAATAAAATGTGCCCTTCCTCTGCAATATCATATATTATTCAGTCATAAAAAATGAAGTGCTGATATGTGTTATACAATATTATGCAAAGTGAAATTAGCTGGATGTGAAAGATCACATAGTCTAAATTTCCATTGTTTAAAATGTCCCAAATAGGCAAATCTGTGTAAATCAGAAAACAGATGAATGATTTCTAGGTGTGAGGAGAGGGCTGAATAAAATAGGGAGTGGTTGCTTAGTAGATACGGCGTTCTCGTTTGTGGCGATGTGAAAGTTGTGGAAGTAAATAGTGATGATAGCTGATGTACTTCATGCCACTGAAATGCATGCTTTAAAGGCTTAAATGGAAAATATTACACAACATACGTCGTTTTATTTGGCCAGAATTATAATTTTTCATTATTTTAGAAGTAACTGATAAGATGGATGTTTCTCTATTCATACTCACACTTTCTGGCTAATAGTCATAAATAAGAAAATTTGTAAAACACAGAGCTCCAGAGAAGTATATTTGGCCAAAATGACTATCAGTAACTCAATATTCATAGTTTTAGAGTTTATACAGCAAAATAAATCACCATTTAACAATTTCTATACATACATACAGTTCAGTGACATTGGCTACATTTTGCAGATTGTGTCTGCAGTCTCATTATTTCCATGCTAGTTGCTCCATTTCCATTAATCTGGCTTCCCTAATGGTGTAGTGGTTATGTGAAGGGCTGTTAACCTCCAGGCCAGCAATTGGACACCACCAGTCACTCTGCTGGAGAATGATGAGGCCTCTGCTCTGTAAAGAGTTACAGGTGTGGAAACCCACAAGCTCAGTCTTACCCTGCCCCATAGGATTTCCATGAGTCAGAATTGATTGGATGGCAGTGAGTTTGGTTCACAGTCTCCCATACCCATCCTTCTAATCTTTGCTCTAGGACATTGTTGACTGTTTGGACACCTATAGATTATTATTCTTAAGAGAATAGTGTTCCCTGGTGTTATTATTTATTTTATGAACAAATCTGTTATTTAGCTAGGACATTACCTCTGTGAGTAGTCAGTTCAAATTTGAAAGGTATCTCATGGTGACAGTCCCAAGGTACCACTAACCTCTTTTGATCCAATAAACCTGGCTTCATGCCCGCCCACACCTCACCCTCCCCAAGAATTTGAATTGTGCTCTGCAATTTTCCCTCATTCTATTGCTCCATCTAGTCTACCAGAATGAGGTCAGAATGAGGAGCAATGGTCTCTGGATACGAGTCATTTTGTTCTCCCGAGAGAAGAGGCGGTGGTTTGTGTGGGCAACCAGACCTCCAGAGTCGTTTCTTCCTTGTGTCTTTACTACCGTTTTGCTGCAGATGTACCTTAGATGGCCATAATCAAGCTTTGAAGATTTCAGACATTACTGAGCAAACTAAAGTGTGTAACACGGACTCTATAAATTATGTTGTACCAATTGACTGAGCTGCCCCACAAGACTATGGTCATAGACCCCCAAACCCAGTGTACAAATCTTGTGAGGAACTTTGTGCTGGGAAGTGTCTGGCACTATGAATTATAAGTAACTTTTTTGATGAAAATTATTTGGAGGTTACTTGTCCATGGTTGTAGTCTCAAGAAGGAGTAATATAACCTGAGCTCATTGTCTATTTCCAGGTTGTCATTTTTATGCATCATTGCTATATGTTATGTTTGATGATGTCAGTCTATGGCTTATTGACCTTTATTCCCATGTATCTAAACTGGCACTTGCCATTTAGCTCAGGACAACAACAACAAAAGAAAAAAAAATCAAAGAGAACACACTGTCAGTCAAAATCAGAACTATTGTGCAAGGACGTGTACATCAGGATCATCTTTTGTCACTTAATATGAATTGATTACATTATGGCAGAGAAGCTGTTTCCAGCTCTGACGTGCCCTGAGGAGATGCATGGCCAAAGCAGATAGGAGACACTAGAAAGCAGAAGCAGAGGAGAAGGGGATGGAGAAGCAGAAGAAAGCGAAGAAGAGAGAAAGGGAGAAGAACAGCCACAACAGGAGGGGAGAGTTTTGCAGGACGTTCTTTCCACTGTATCTCCTTACACCTTCATAAGCTACAAGACGTAACAAGGAGAATCATTTTAATACAGTTATACAACTTGTTTTCCTCTTGATTTTGTGCGCATGATATTTCCCCTGTAAATCAGAGTTAATGATAAGTCTTATTGCAAGGATGTAGCCTGGAGTGATGGACTAGGATGGTTACAGGTAGAATGCAAAGACAGAGAGAGTTAATGTTTTTCTTCAGGCATTCAAACCAGGATTGACTGCAAAATAATAATTGTACAAGTCATGAATTTCAGAGAGCTCCATTTTTAAGAACTATTCTCCAGATCCTAATATTTCCATTAGTGTGTCAATAACCAGGCCAATAGAAATATAAATTTTGTATAGGGTCACTTCTGATCTGGCTGTTGAAAAAGATAGAAATGTTATATTTTGATTCTGAGATATTTGGAGGCTTCTGACAGAAGTAGAAGATAAAGTGGTATGTGCGTATGAATCTGAGATATTAATGGTGGAGGAAAGCCTAGAGAAACTTTGGTCAGCTTCATGTTTGAAAGTCTAAAAAAATCTTTCAGATTATCTCTCCCCTTTACCTATCTAGGAGGTGACAACCCCCAGGTGTAGTTTGTGGCATAGGATGGACACAATACCTCGATTTTCTGCCACAGAGTGGGTAGTGGGTTCCATCTGCTGACCTCGCAGTTATCAACCCAAACCATAATCTACACCACCATGAGGGCTCTTAAATGAAGCTTTTTTTTTTTAGAAGTAAAACAATCTCCTGAAGAGTATATAGATTGAGGAAAACAGTTTTGACAGCCTAGTTAGGAGTGTATGCATTGAGAGGCAATGTTAACTGGAAATCACTACCTGGTCCTAAAATAAAATTGAAAGTTGAAGGCAACAGAAAATAATGAGAAAGGAAACACGGAAGATGGGGAGGGATAGAGAGTAGAGAAGAAGGGGAAGGGCAGGAAGGACACAAAAGGAAGCGCTGTATGTTGGCTATGTTCTCCAGAGAAACAAACCCGGTTGTGTTTAAATCTATATAAAAAAATAACTTTATATTAATAAAGTGGCTCGTACAGTTGTAGGAGCATTGGAGTCCAGTCTGGTTCAAGTCAATGGGTCAGAGGCTAAGTTATAGGTCTTCTTGACTCATATAGCGGCCTGGGTTGATGAACCAGGAAGCAAGAAGATGAATCAGGAAGCAGAAAGACCACAGGGTTTGGAAATAAAGGGAGATGAACCCAAGGTCTATAGGTCAAACGTCATGGCACAGAATCAAATGAATCCTAGGTTGGAAAGCAATATTGCAGAACATAGTTTTGAGGGTCAGCAGACAACATGGCAAGTCAATGAGCCAGATGTGGGATCATGACCAGAAAGAATAGGAGACTTCTCGCAGGATGTGCTTAAATAGGAGTGGGCCACACCTTAAGGAAAACTCCTTTTAGTTCTCTGAGACCCATGGCCCAATTACCATGGCCTGATTAATGTGGAGCACTCCACTTTAAACTTTCCACAACTATCTAATTGTTCACACATCCTCTCATGGAATTGATTATGTTGTGTTAGATAAATCATGGGGGAGGCTTCAACTGCCAAACTAATAAGAATATTGGCTGAGCCAAGTTGACATAGAACCTCACCATCACAAGAAAGGAACGGAAGAGAAGGGAGGTGAGGAGAGGAGATGAGAAGAAAAAGAGGCTTTCAGGAGTTACACCAGATTTAAATAACAACTGCTAACACCAACAGGGAAACAACAATTATTTTTACACACATCTTGGAGCCCCAGATGCTGATGTGTTGAAGGATCTCTTCATACCTATTGCCAGGAAGGACGGTAACCCTCACCTGTCTCTGCCCAACCATTCAGCATTGGGAAAAGGATTGTATAAGGGTAGTGAAAAGCTAAATGAAAATCACTTTTTTAAAAAAACCTAAATTAATAGAAACCCCACTGTTCATAGCAATGGTGACATAATTATTTAAGAAATGAAATAAAGAGTTTCTGTTTTATTGAATCTTCTGTAGGTAGCCTGATAGTTTAGAACATTGAGAAATATAGCCTTCACACTTATGAACATGCTGGCCATTAGATTTGGCTGATATAACTGGCTGGGAAGATGTTCTGTTCTTCCAAAACTTCCTCTCACCTAACATTTTCAAATGAAGCTGAGCTTCATTGAATAAGAGAAAAGGAATTACAATGCTTTCCTGCTGGAAGCTTCAGCACACTTCTAAAAGGCATTAACAGGAGAGTCCTGGGTACTATCTCAGAATTGGGGGAAAATTCTATCTGAAAACCAATAATCTTTTATCTGCTTTCTTTTCCATTTAATTTTTCTTATTCATTTTCTCCCTGTATCATTTCCCTATCTCTCATTTTTCTTAAAGATGCTTCACATTATTTCATCTTTCCTTTCAGAAGTCTGGTGTTCAATGCTGAATAAAAGAGACCCACACTTGCCTTTTATCCCAGGCTCTATCTCTTGCCATATTTTAACTCCTGAAAGCAAAGACACAAAATAAGGATTTGTATGAAGCAAATACTTTTTAAATAGATATATTACTTATATATGAGATAGTAATTTTATTGAATTATTATCAGATCACTAATGTCTTCTTTAGCTAAGTTTTATATTATCGTATCACTAATGTCTTCTTTAGCTAAGTTTTATAAATGCATCTGTCCTATGTAGTTATCTATTCAAGAAAGTTCTCTGAAATATAAGACTTCATTTTCTGGCTTAAATATTGAAGAAAGCTTTATGGGAAAATGTTAGCAGATGATTGAAATATAAAATATCCAATGCTCATTTTGTCATGCAGGATCCATAATGTGTGCCTATGATTTTGCCTTAGAGCTCTCTAGGTAAGACAGGTGCTCTGAAGTGGTTTCGTCTCATAGCAATGTTTGCGTGTATGAAAAATATTGAGGGTAAGTGCTCTGAGCTATCAATACAGGTACTGCAGTCATCACCTGAAGGTGATTAAAACATTATTGAAAAACCTGAATAGATCAAAAGTTTTCTGACTTTACTTCCTTAGAGAATCTAATTCAATGGAATTATTTTATGCACAATCCATGAATTATAATGCAAAGATGGATACAAATTGTGAACATATTTAAAGAATAAAATTCGCATGAAACAACTGAAAATTTTAAGCCCCACCATATTTTTCTGAGAACCAGAACAATAAAAGATTAGCAAATTAAATGGGCACAACGGAATTTCCAATAATAAATATTCTATACTACAAATAGAAAGGTTTCAAAGGCAATGGACAACACGGTGTAAACATGAGCAAAAAAAGATACTAAACACGAGCAAAAAAAAGACACATAAAGTTCAAAAATGGTTTGAAGTAATTCCTTGGCTTAGGCTGTGAATTATGATGAACTTTGATGCCGCGGTAAACAAAAATGCACTGCACTCCTGTACTCGCCCAATTTTTTATACATCTGCGGCTACTTCACAATAATTTCTAAGTCTCAGTTGAACTAATGAAATTCAACTCAAATCCAGCTTCTATACCCAACACCCAACCCAGTCCTATCCCTCTCTCATATACAAGTCTGAATGACATGAAGGTTACGAAATTACAGTTACAAGCAAACCGAATGAAAGAAAATCAGTGCCCAACCAGAAGAAAGCAATACCACTGCCCAGAGAATTCTTTCTGAGTTCAGCCTTGTGGAGAAAGGGACAAAAAAAAAAAAGATAACATTTCTTCTAATTACTATAATGTGCTTCTGGGACTATTGTGGAATCTATAACTCCTGCTTTTATCTACTTAGATAATCTTAAGTCATTGTATTCTTAAAGTTCAGGTATATTTTTGAATAATGCCACAAGAATGTTGCTGATGTTTGCCACTTATTTTATCTTCATCTAAATCCTCTAGCCTGCATTTCCACCTTCAGGTTCATTAACTTCCTCACAGATGTATATCTAATTGATATATGGCCTTGCTTATCTCACACACAGGTTTGTTCTTTTGTTAGGTTATGCCCTGTACTCAAATAGATATTTTCAGGCTGGATCCTGATTAGCTAGGGGCATTTATCCTAAAACACACCAACTGATATGGATGATGTGATCCACTGGCAGGAGAGGATTCTAATCAATACATCAGTTGGTAAAATTTTAATCTTAAGAATGCTGCATGGTTTGGCATAATATTTATCTGAACTGAATCTTAGAGAGAATTGAGGATTACTTATCTCTTCTCATTAGCATAAAGAACAAATAAATACCTTGAGGAGAAAAAAACACTTTTAAATAATCTTTCAAATTGCATGTGACATTTATTTATATAACAATTCCTACTGTTTACAAAACGATTTTCTTGTTTTCACATCACTTATTGTGATATATCAAAGAAGTTATAAGAGTAGAACAGAAAAGCAAATCAAACTCACTGCTATTATTGTGTCAATTCTGAGACATAGGCACCATATGTAGAGTTTCTGAGGCTAAAAAACTTTAAAGGAGCAGATAATCCTGCCAGGCGGACAGGTGGGTTTGAAGAGCTGATCATACCTTTAGAAGTCCAATGCTTGCCCTGTCAGTGTAAGAACAAGTCAATTAAACACTTAAGAAAAGGAACATATAAAGATCATGTGACATTTCTGTGAATGGTAGTTACTGTGATTTATTCCGAGATTTTAACCCTGTGCTATGGGCTTAATCTTTCAATATCATGATATTTAAATTTGTTGACCATGAAAATCTCTTGGCAATATTTTCTCTTCCTTGACTATTTCTCTGCTAGACAATTTGTTAAGTAAACATTTGATGTGTATCTAGTGTTAATGGACCAAAAAGACTTCCCTGGATGGTGCACACATCAATCCTTATGGACACCAGTCT
>NW_022111373.1:15597986-15599210 GCF_000313985.2 Echinops telfairi
TGAGGAGTGCTTCATTCTGTTGTGCACAGGGTCACTGTGCGTTGGCATGGACTTGAGGGCATATGACAACATGTCTTTATCTAGACCTCTTTAAATGCCCTTTGCCTCCCAGGTCTTTCCTCTATTTCCCTTGACTTTCCTTCTGTCCCACTATCATGCTCAGTCCCCATCAGGATTTCAGCAATTCCTCTTTGTTACATTACCCTTTATGGTAGTAGAACATCTCATCTTTATTTTGTGGAGAATATAGTAGTTTAAAATTGTTGATCTTGTGGTTAGTAGCCCAATGAATGAGGCATTATAATCACTAAATTTAGAGATGAGAAAATTGAAGAATTCTACCAACTTCTTCAGTCTGAAATTAACCAAAGGTGCAATCAAGATGTGCTGATAATTAATGGTGATTAGAATACAAAAGTTGGAAACAGAGTAAAGAACACTAATTGAAAAAAACATGGCCTAAACTGGAAATCATATTTTAGAATTTTGCAAGACCAACAGTTTCATCATTGCATATATCCTTTTTCAATAACATAAATGACAACTATACATGTGAATTTCCCTAAATGTAATACATAGGAATCTAATTAACTATATCTGTGGGAAGAGACCATGGAGAATATCAATATCAGCTGCCAAAATGAGGCCAGGGCCCAACAGTAGAACAGGCCATCAATTTTTCATAAATAAGATCAAGTCAAACTTGCAGAAAATTAGAACGAATCCATGAGAGCCAAAATATGACTTTAAGCATATGCCACCTGAATTTCTAGAATATCTCGTGAATAGATTTGATACATTGAAAACTAATGAAAAAAGACCAATGGGATGACATTAAGAACATCATTCATGAAAAAAGCAAAGGTCATTTTTTAAAAGCAGGAAAGAAAGAAAAGATCAAGGTGAGTGTCAGAAGAGACCCTGACTTTGCTCTGGAAGCTAGAGTGTATGGAAGAAATGCTTAACTGAAAGATTTGAACAGAAAATTCCAAAGGATAACTGAAGAAAATAAAGTATTTGTACAAAGACCTGGAGTTAGAAAACTAAAGAGGAAGTATATGGTCAGCATATCTTAATCTAAAAGAACTGAAAAAAAAATTCCAAGCCTGGAATTGCAATATTAAAAAATTATATGAGCAAAATATTGAACAATGAAGGATTCATTAAAAGAAGATAAAAAGAATACACAGTCATTGTACCAAAAAAAGGAACTTGTCTGCATTC
>NW_022111373.1:15600042-15601298 GCF_000313985.2 Echinops telfairi
CTTCAGGAATTGATGGAATACTAATTGAAATATCTAAACAAGCTGATGAAGCACTAGAATCACTCACTTGTCTATGCCATGAATCTGAAAAACAGCTACTTGGCCAATTAACTAGATGATATCTGTATTTGTGACCTGAGATAGTTAAGGTTTATTGTGCCAAACTGGCCAATAAACACATGTGGGAGGGGCAGAGAGATAAATGGCTCCCTGAACTTGTCTTTCTAGTTCTCGGGTCTCTTGCTTTCTGATGATCGGACCAGAGTGCAGCTGCCTTAGCCAGTTCCCTGCTTCAGCTGGCAAGAGTCACTTCCTGCAAGTTATCCCTCAGGTGAAGCCTCATGGACCTACCTTGATGCAGCCCAGGGTGCTAGACCAGCTGTGTGGAGACCCTTGCCAGTGCTGAGAAGTTTGCACATTCACTGATTCATTTTCCTCCTGCATTCGGTGTCATTGCGTGTGTTTTGTGAGATAGAAGAGGTCTTTGTAGATTGCTGTTGGACACATGGACTAATGTTGGATTTATGGACTTTGGCAGCACTGGGTTGGGATGCTTTCTTAATGTACATTTACCCTTTGTGTAAAACTCTCTCGTATACATATGAGTTTCTGTGGATTTGTTTCCCTAGTTTACCCAGACTAACCCATGACCATTCCAAAGAAATATGACCAAACATAACTTGGAAATTATTGAAAATGTCATTAATATCACAGCAAGCAAATTTGCTGGAGATCATTCAACAAGGGCTGTAGCAGAAGAACAAAGAATGCCCAGAAAGTCAAGCTCTATTCAGAAGAGGACATAATGGAAGTAGGGATTGCTGATGTCAAATGGATTTTGACTGAAAGCAGAGGGTACCCGAAAGACGTTTATCTTGTTTTATTGACTATGCAAAGGCATTGGACTATGTGGATTATAACAAACTATGAAAACCATTGAGAAGAATTTCAGAACATTTCATTGTACTTACATGGAACCCATAAATGGACCATCAATGGACCCATGTGCTTATATGGAACCCATAAACGGCAGCAGTCATTCAAACAGAACAGGGAGATACTACATGGTTTAAAATCAGGAAGGATGTCAGTCAAGGTTGTATCCTTTCACCATATGTATTCAATTTGCATGCTGAGCAAATCTGAGAAACTGGACTATATGAAAAAGAATATGGCATCAGAATTGGAGGAAGGGATGTGCACATGAAACAAACGTGTTTGGTGAAAGTGAGGAGTACTTGAAGAATTTGCTGAAG
>NW_022111373.1:15601710-15603273 GCF_000313985.2 Echinops telfairi
ATTGAGGTTGTCAAGGATTTCTTCTTACTTGGATCCACAATCAATGCTCAAAGAAGGAGTCAAGAGATCAAAGAACACATTGCTTTTGGTAAATCTGATGCACAAGACCTCTATAAAGTGTTGAGTAGCAACGATGTTACTTTGAGTACAGAGGTGCACTTGGTTTTGGATTACCTCTTATGCCTGTGGAAGTTGGATATTGAATAAGAAAGACTAAAGAAAAATTAATGTGTTTATTAAATTATAGTGTTGATAAAAACTATTGAGAGAACCATGAACGGCTAAATAAAGACACAAACATTTGTCTTATCAGAAGTACAGTCAGAATGCTACTAGAGACAAGGATGGGGAGACTTGTGGATTGACAAGGGCGGACTGACGCAGTGCTTGCCAAGATGGGCACAAACAAAAAACAATTGTGAGTATGGTGCAGGACCACTCGGTGCTGTGTTCTGTTGTACAAGAGGTTGCTATGAGCTGGAATATATTTGATGGCACCTAAAATCAGCATACTTTTATGGTCACTGTGAGTTTTAATCAACTCAAGGGCAGTGAGTTCTAGTGTACAATTTATGCGCTTAATAATTGCTGAAAAAATGAAAGAGTGAGCAGTAGGAAACCTGGACTACTTTTACTGATCTCAGAAAAAATCCTGGAGGAGAGGAAGCGGTCTGAGATTTGGGTCAACTGGTTTAATTACAAACTAGAGCCATCTTCAACCTTAAAATGGACTATTATTTTTGCCTAGTCTAACTCTTTTCCAAATATGTATTCCAATTAGCTGATTAACTCACAAAGGTCAACTTTGGAGCACAGCTAAATTGTTCTATGCAGAGGCTAGAAATGTTCTTGGCTTCATAATAAGTTTTTCTTCTTATTGATGATACACACTTTATCATTTACTTGTACCTCCTTGCAAGGTGAAATGTTTCATTGCAAGAAACTAGCAGTGTCAATAAGGGTGAGGGTTCCTGTATCCTGTCTGGCAGTAATCACTTGCATGACTAGACTAGATAGACACAGGTTATGACAATGGCTTGCAGAAAAAAATTAGCATGAGAACAGTCCTTTTGTGACCATGCAAAGGGGTCAATAAGTACATTATTTTAAATTAGCTAGGTGGACTAGTGTGGTCATTAGCTGGGTCGAATGTTCCTATTTCATGTAATTGTTTGCTGCACCTGAATTAATTTGAGTGTTTTAAATCCTGCATATTAATTCTATGCTGCAGGATGTAAAGCATTGGACTAATTCTTTTAATATTCTCTAGCATAAACACCTTAATAAAGCAACAGCTTTATAATTAGTTCTACTTACAGGCTGGATATAATTTACTAGTTTTACAGCTCATAAGTTACCACAACTTTTTAATCACAGTAATTATGCTTTTGAATGTAACCATAAATAGGCTTTTTGAGTTTATATCAAAAAAAGAAACCAAGAGAGTGAAAATCAAGAGATTAATAAAATTCAATATATGGATACACTTTGTACTTTTACGGCAGCTCAAGATCACTCATCCTAGGCTATTGAGCTGAGAAGGTGATTTTTTTTCTTTTAAGA
>NW_022111373.1:15603373-15605408 GCF_000313985.2 Echinops telfairi
GCTTTATCCTTCATGTGTTCCCATCTGTGTTGGTTTTGTTTTATGTCAAGATTTTAGGTAGGGGTGGTGTCCACACTTTCCATCGGTCACAGTCTGATGATGCCTCTTTGGGAATGGGGCCTTCTTATAGGGAAACACTGAGAACTTCTCTCTCTTGCTCCCCTTTGCCCTCTTTCATTCCTGAATTTTGCATCTGTCTCTGAGGTTTCCAGCCCATATGCTCTGCCATCTCTGGAAGCTGTGGCATCCTGCCATGCTCCTGTCAATGTCGGATTCACAAAGTCCAGCATACACTGGCCTGTGAACTTCTAGCTTCCTGCTTTGCCATCCCATTTTCTGCCAATGGTTATGTGAGTCTGATAGTCTCCAGTTAGCATCTACCCATGGATTTGAGTTGGACTTGGCTGGGCCAATTCCTTGGCATAAAGTTCTTTATACATATATACATGTGACTGGCTTTGTTTCTCTAGAAAGGTCAGCCTAACACACGATTTCTCAAAACAGAATTTTTTTCTGATAAATCAATCAATATAGGAAAGTCAAAAATGAGAAAACTGGAATTATCTCCATCCTTACCTTTGGTGGAATATCCAATGACAGTATAAATAATCTTCTGTGCTTGTATAACAATTGTTTTTGTCCCAATTTACCAATTCCGTTAGATCAGTTATATAATTTTTATTAATTAATCATAGGTGTGTTAAAGAATTACCTATGCTCAGTAACTAATACAAGCAATACTCCAAGTCTCTCTCACGTCTTAGAACTCTTAATTCTAGTGCATTATGTAGCACACCATACCCGACTTCCTGTCTGTAAACTCACATAACTCTTTATGCCTTTCTTATGCAGTTAATAGGATGGTTTTCTTTCTTTTTCCTGATAAAAGTGTATTTCCTTAGTTCTTTGGAGAAAGGGATGCATGACCACTTTCACCCTTTTAAAAATCTTCTTTACTTAACCAAGAAGGAACCCTGGCGGCATAGTGGTTATATGTTGGGTGACGACCTCATGGTCGGTAGTTTGAAACCACCTCCTGCTTGAGGGAGAAAGACAGGACTTTGTCCTCCCATAAATAGTTACAGTCTTGGAAACCCAGAGGGGGTCTCCGTAAGTCAGCAGTGACTGAATAGCAGCGAGACCTAACAAAAAGCTGGATTATTTGAAGAAGAATGTGGCATCATGATCGAAGGAAGGCTTACTGACAACTTTCCATACTCTGATAAAACAATCTTGTTTGCTGAACATGAAGAGGATTTTCAGTACTTACTGATGCAGGGCAAGGGTCGCAGCCTTCAATATGAATTAGAATTCAGTGTCAAGAAAACCAAAATCCTCAAAACTGGTCCAATAGGTAACATAATCATAAATGGAGGAATGATTGAGGTTGTCAAGGATTTCTTCTTACTTGGATCCACAATCAATGCTCAAAGAAGGAGTCAAGAGATCAAAGAACACATTGCTTTTGGTAAATCAGATGCACAAGACCTCTATAAAGTGTTGAGTAGCAACGATGTTACTTTGAGTACAAGGTGCACTTGGTTTTGGATTACCTCTTATGCCTGTGGAAGTTGGATATTGAATAAGAAAGACTAAAGAAAACTTAATGTGTTTATTAAATTATAGTGTTGGTGAAAACTATTGAGAGAACCATGAACGGATAAATAAAGACACAAACATTTGTCTTATCAGAAGTACAGTCAGAATGCTACTAGAGACAAGGATGGGGAGACTTGTGGATTGACAAGGGTGGACTGACACAGGGCTTGCCAAGATGGGCACAAACAAAAAACAATTGTGAGTATGGTGCAGGACCACTCGGTGCTGTGTTCTGTTGTACAAGAGGTTGCTATGAGTTGGAAAATATTTGATGGCACCTAAAATCAGCATACTTTCATGGTCACTGTGAGTTTTAATCAACTTAAGGGCAGTGAGTTCTAGTGTACAATTTATGCATTTAATAATTGCTGAAAAAAATGAATGAGTGAGCAGTAGGAAACCTGGACTACTTTTTTTTTTTAATTTAATTTTTTTT
>NW_022111373.1:15605508-15608553 GCF_000313985.2 Echinops telfairi
AGGGAGGGAGGGGAAAAATGAGGACCTAATGCCGGGGGTTTAAGTAGAGAGAAAATATTTTGAGAATGAGGAGCACAATGAATGTACAAATGCACTTTACACAATTGATGTGTGTATGGATTGTGATAAGAGTTGTATGAGCCCCTAATAAAATGATTTAAAAAAAAAAAGAACTGAAAAAAAATGTTTTTTAATTAAAAATTTAAACCAGATATTTATATTAAGTAAAGTAAAATCAATGATTTAAAGCACTTCATTGAAGCTTAGTAATATTATAAAACAAGGGCTTTTTGTTGCTAAACTGAAATTGGTAAACATTATTGATTGATTAATTTAAGTGTATCATCACTTTTTATATATTTTGCTCAAATATTTGTTGAAATTCTGGCAAATGTTCAACATGTTGATTTTTCTGAGTAAAATTCTTGAAAAATAGAATAAGATTTTTGAATTTTAACTAAAATATCTATAATGATATGCAATAGCATGTAGTTATGCATGACATATGTAGATTTAGAAGCCTTCATGACTTAGTGCTTATGCATTGGGCTGCTAATGACAAGGTCCACAATTTGATACTACTGAGGGAGAAAGCCTTTTTGCTTGCTCAAAGAAAGGGCTTTCTACTCGCTTAAAGATTTACTGTCTCTGAGACTCACAGGGGCAGCTTCACCTTATTCCACTCTATGTGTCACTAGGAGTCACCATCAACTCCACAGCAGTGAATTTTTGACTGTAAATTTGTGTATAATGTAAATAGGCACACCTTATAATATGAGGGGCTTCAAAAAGTTCATGGGAAAATTGCATTTTCTTTTAAGTCAATTGTTCCTTGCACCTTTGAGCTCCCTCATATAGTAAAACATGTGTTTTCTGGTGTCTTTGAGCTGACTCTGATTCATAGCAAATCTGTGTATGACAGAAACAACACTGTCTAGTCCTGCAGCCACTGGGTTAATCTATCTCCTTCATGGTCTTCCTCTTTTATATTGCCCCCTTCTACTTTAACAAGCATGCTGTCCTTCTCCAGGGACTGGTCTTTCCGTATAACACGCTCAAAGTATGTGCCACCGAGTCTCTCCACTCTCCCTTCAAGGGAGCATTCTGGCTGCACTTCATCCCAGACCTATCTGTTTGTTGTTTTGGAAGTCCAGGGTGCTATCGGTGTTTTTCACCAGCACCATAATTCAAAGGCATCAATTTCCCTTATTCGGTGTCCACCTTCCACACTTGGATAAGGCATTTGAATTTTCTATAGCTTGGATCGATCGGTGCGCCTTCATCCTCACAGTGGCATCTTCACTCAGAAGCACTTTGAAGAGGTCTGTGCAGCAGATTTCCCAACACGTGTCATTTGGTCCCTTGATTGTTACTTCCATGGACATTTATTGTGTATAAAAGCAGAATAGAATTCTTGACAACTGCAATTGCTTCTCTCTTTATACCTATTTATATCTGTTGCCTATTGGTCCAGTTGTGAGGATTTGGGTTTTCTTTACATTGAGTTGTAGTCCACATGGAAGGCTGAAATATCCATGATCTTCATTCACAAGTGCTGCAAGTCCTCCTCAATTTCAGTAAGCAAGGTTCTCTCATCTCTATATTTCAGGTTGTTAATAATCCTTCCTCCAATCTTGATACCATGGTTTTTTCATATAGTCTTTTATTCCCCTGATTTTTGCTCTGCATACAGATTGGATAGGTATGATGTAAGGATATACTCATAACCCTGCTGCATACCTTCTGACTTCAAGCCTTACAATATTCCCCTTGTTCTCTTTGCACAGTTATTTATTGATCCATGTGCATATTCCACGTGAGCACAATGAAGTATTGTGGAATTCCCATTATTCTTAAGGTTCATTATGATCCGTACAGCCTTTGCATAGTCAGTAAAACATAAGTAGAACTCTCTCTGATATTCTCTGTTTTAAGGCAAAATCCAGCAAAATCAGCAATGATATCCCTTGTTGTACAACCTCTTCTGAATTAAGCTTGAATTTCTGGCAGCTTCCTGTCAATGTATGGCTATAACTATTGTTGAATGATTTTTCAGAAAAATTTTAATTGCATGCAATATTAATAATATTGATCTATAATGTATGCATTCTGTTGGTCAACTCTTTTTGAATGGGTATAAATGTGGATCTATTTGAGTTGACCAGGTACTGCCTTTCATATTTCTTGGCATAGAGGAATGAGTTCTTCAGGTTAAGATATGCTGAGCATGTTTTTCCATTTTGGTCTACTACTTCCAGGTCTTTGAACATTTCATTGTAATACTTTATTTTGTTTACTACAGCTACACTTTGGTACTTTCTGTTCAGCTCTTTGTCTTCATCATTTCTTCCATTGCTGATTTCATTTCAAGAGCAATGTTGAGTCTTTTCTGACATCCACTCTGATCTTTTAATGACATTTTACTTTCTTCATATATGATGTTCTAATGCTCATCAGAGCTCTGTCATTAATGTTCAATGAGTTCAATCTATTTTTGAGATGTTCTTGAAATTCAAGTAGAATATACTCAAGGTTTTATTTTGATTTTGTGGAAATGCTTTAATATTCTTCAACTTCAATTTGCTCATGAACCATTGAAATATAGTCAATGGTTATATGCAGTACTTTATTTATACCACTCTAATTCAAAGCACTGATTACTCTGTAGTTATTTTGGCCATAATGAATCCTGTTGACTATAAAGGTAGACAAAATTATTCAAAAGTTTGTAGGATGGGTCAATAGTTTTATGTAAGCACAATTAGTGTGAGGGTTCCCCTGGACTGTTGATCTTGTTAGCTGCTGTCAGACTCATAACAATCCCATGTGCAACAGAATTAAACACTGCCAACTCTTGCATCATTATCACTGTTATTATTATGCATGAGCCCACTCTTGCAGCTTCTCTGAGTTTGTCTTGACAAGGTTCTTCCTCTTCGGGGCTAACCTTATACTTGACTAAGCAGGACATCTTCCTGTCCAAACTTATCTCCTGATAAATTTTGGAATATAGGAGACAAAAATCTTGTCAGGTTTGTATCTAAG
>NW_022111373.1:15608653-15610428 GCF_000313985.2 Echinops telfairi
GTTGTATGTTTCATTAGTGCTGTAATATACCCTGACTGGCTCTTCTCTTCCTTTTGACCCTTCTGTTAGGGGATATCCAGTTGTCTAGAGATGGGCTTTGGGTCTCCACTACACATTCCCCCTCATCCACATTGATATAATTTTTTTATTCTGGGTCTTTGATACCTGAAACCTGATCCCATCGACACCTCGTGATCACACGGGTTGGTGTGCTTCTTCCATGTGGACTTTGTTGCTTCTCAGCTAGATGGCCACTTATTTATCTTCAAGCCTTTAAGATTCCAGACACTATATCTTTTGATAGCTGGGTACCATCAGGTTTCTTCACCACATTTGCTTATGCACCCATTTTGTCTTCAGCGATCATGTTGGAAAGGTGAGCATCACGCAATGCCAGGTTATTAGAACAAAGTGTTCTTGCATTGGGAGAGTACTTGAGTAGAGGCCCAATGTCCATCTACTACCTTAATCCTTAACATATAAGTATATGTCCATAGATATATTTCTCTATGGTTATATATAAATATATTTACATCTTTACATGCCTGTATTTAGACCTCCATAAATGCCCTTTGCATAATATTTCTTTCCTCTAACTACTTTTACTTTCCTCTTGTCTCGTTGTCATGTTCCACCTTCATTTGGGTTTCAGTAAGCCCTCTCGGGTTACATTGTCCTTGAACAAAGCCTACAGGCATCCTATGCTCTCCTCACCATCAATTTTAGATCATTTGTTGTTCCCTTGTCCCTGGGTTTGTTAGCACCCACTTCCTTTCCCCCTGCCTCTCCCTCTTCCATGTTCCCCTGGAACCATGGGTCCCATTGCTTTCTTCTCCAGATTTCCCCCCACGTACCTTATCTATATAAACATGCAGAGACAATAATAAGCACAAAAACCTGACAGAGCAAGACAAAACAAAACAATGAAAAAAAGAAAAAAGAAAGAAAAAGCCTATAAATAGTTCCAGGTCTGTTTGTTGACCTTTACGAGTGTTTTCTGGTCAAGTCTGATAGGATGCATAGTTCTGGCCCCAAAGTCCATTTTTGGTATTCCCTGGGGACTTCATTGCTTGGCTCCCCTTGCTACTCAGTTTCATGACCTTAGTGTTTCACCTATTTAAGGGCTTTTTAATTCTGGACTTCTTTTAAGATGTGTGTGTGTGTGTGTGTGTGTGTGTGTGCGCGCGCGCTTGCTTTGATACTTTCCATATTATTCACCACCATCATCATTTGAATATCTCAGTTCCTCTGTAGTCTCCTTTAGTCATTGTGTAGCTCTCATATGCTTGTGAGGTCATTGGAAATATATGGTTTCCATCAGGCACACTTCATTTCTCAAACTGACATCTTTGGTCTGCAACACTTTAAAAGTATCTTGTGAAGCACAAACCTCATTTAATTTCCTGATTGTTGCTTTCATGAGTAATGATTGTGGAGCCAAGAAACATGATATCCTTGACAACTTCAATCTTTTCTGTTTATCATGATGTGATACATTGGTCCTGCTGTGAGGATTATTTTTTCTCTTTCAGTTGCAATCCATGTGGAAGTCTCTGGTCTTTGATCTTCATCATCAAGTGCTTCAAATACTCTTGAATTTTGACCACAAAGGTGTGTTATCTGCATAAGTCAGGTTGTCAATGAGCTTTCCTCTAATCCTACTGCTTCTTTATATTATATTGTGGTTAAATCAAGTAACTCTTGCTCATCATAATGTTCTTATTGTGTAAAATGTTTGCTATTGTGGATTTTTGGAGTGCTAAATGATTACACAA
>NW_022111373.1:15611716-15620759 GCF_000313985.2 Echinops telfairi
TCATCAAGACAAGCTTCTCTGCTTCAGTTCACCAAGGAGGTCATTTGGACTATGCATCCTGCTTTACATTTCCAATGTTAATTGTGGTTACAAGTCTGTCTTGTATGGCACATTCCTCCTGACTGCACTCTCATTAGTTCTATATTGTCTGGTTTTACTCATTTTTAAAGTATATCCAAGTTTCTACACTCCGTGTCTGTGCTTTCTGGGACTCAGGGGCTGCCAGCCGAACAACTTCCTAACACTGTAAACTTTATCTCTGTGTTTCCTTGAGTAAAATTTTTAAGCCTATTTCTAATGGAGGACACTGCGTCCCTGGGAAGTTTATCCTGTTGTTTATCTCTTTAATATATAAACTGCATCTGCTTTCAGATGACTTAAGTAATATTGTTATTCCTATGAACTACTTTCAGGTCTTTGTCACTCCTTGCATTGTGAAAATCTTTAATTTTGGGACTTATACTTCCTAACCCTGTTATCATTTCCTCTTCTTCTTGGATCATTTAAAAGCCTTTGGGCAAAATCATGTTTATTTTATGCAGGTTTTGGAAACTGGTTCATTGTCAATCTTTCCAATATCAATAGTAGTATAATTTGTGTTAAAATTAACAACTTATAGTGTTCCAATCCATATTCCAGTCTTTCAATCCCATCATCTCCTCTCTTCAGTCGTAAATTTCTATTATTATCCCTAGAACTTGTCATTGCCGGTAGTTGCACCTCACTCACAAGCTCATCTTCAATTGCTCCGGTTTCTGATTCCCTAGCCCTGACTCTGACTTAAAAAAAAAAAATCAATTGTCATCTACATTTCATTAATCCCAGCTCTATTTTGGAGACAGAATGTTTTCAGAGATCATGTCTGAAGATGGGCACCTTGATTAGCAGGTGCTGCTCAAATTATGACTGAGGAGGTGCTGCTCTCAGAGTTGAGCCCACCGGAGTGACATGAATTGAGTAAAGCCCAGGGAATATAGTTTGGGGGATCTTCATATGCTGATGGGGCACAACTCCACATGAGGAGAAACAACTGCAAGCATATGCTAATGATCAGAACCAGTGGTGTGCGAAGTATGAATCTGGAAAAATTGGAAGTTGTCAAAAGTGAAATGGAAAACGAAGATTGATATCCTAAGCATTGGTGAGTTGAAATGTACTGATGTGGGTCATTTTGAATCTGAAAAACATCTGCTTTACTGCATCCTTCAGTATGGTTAACAACTCAAGGTAAAGAAGACCCAACCCTTCAAAACTGGACCAACAGGTAACATCATGATAAAAGGAGAAAAGGAGATGGAATGACAGAGTGGCTGAAACAATGGGCTGGCGCATAGAGACAATGTGAGGGTGCCCAGAACTGTGGAATATTTGATTCTGTTTTGCATAGAATCACTCTCTGCTGGAACTGCCTCGATGGCACCTAGCAACGCCATTTCTATCTGATGATTACCCTTCAATCCCATTACTTCTCTCCTGATTCCTGAAATCTCATCAGGCCTCATGAGCATGACTCTTTGGGGTCCATTTCTACTTAATTGGCCCTCATACTTGATGTCTTCAGCTTCAGGGCCTCTGAGTTTCCTTTACCTCAATGCTTGTTTCTTGAATGGTCACTCTACAGTTTCTTATTACCCTTCTGTATCTATTCAAATATCATCTTTTCATATAGTTACTTACTGAATTTCTTATTTAAAAATATAACCCACTTCTGACAGTCCTTATTCTTTTTACACTTCATTCTATTTCCTCAATCGCATAGTACTTATGACCAGTTGGCATATTATGCATTTAATAATGTATAGCATACCTGTTTCATTCAAGGGCATCAAGTAGATTCCAACTCATGGCAACTCGATAGGGTAAGGTTGAAATGGTCCTGTGAATTTCTGAGAATTTAAGTCTGTATGGGAGCAGACAGCTTCATCTTTCTCCCAGGGGGGAACTGATTGGTTTAAACCACTGACATTATGGTTTACAGCTCAATGAATATACCACTATGCCATTTTATTAATTTATATATCTATAGAATCCAGAATGATGGATGGCATAAAATGATGTTCAAATAATACTCCAACAACTGGTTAAGCAATTAAGGAAGATAACTGCAGAGGTATAACATGGACACATAACACACATGCTATAAATCTAAGCTCAATTACCATACTCATCATCACATGGCTGACCCATCCTCATTTCTGCTGACTCTTCAAATCTAAGATTCTCAATTGCATATTCAACCATGTCATAATAAAAAACCCTATCTCTATGATAATTTTTATACTTAAGAATCTGAGAGAGAATTCTAGAGCTAGAGGAATATGCCATAAATGTACGGTATATTTTTTCTAGAATTTAAGGCAAGGAATAAAGTAGGAGTGCTTGTTTAACCAGTATAACAAGCTGTGGCTTTAATTCACAAACTTCATTCTTCTACACATTTTATAAATTTATGATCTTGACAGTTACATTTTTTTTGTTATTGTCTCTTTTTGTTACTAACTATGAGTGGGAAATGAAGCAAAAGGGGATAAATTGCTAAAATTCCACTTTTATCTCTTTTGATTTCCTTACTGGCAAAGCATTATCTGGTCAAGAGAGACATCCTTCTGCAGCCATTTGGGTGGTTTTCTTTGTTACAGGAAATCTTTTATTTCCTTCCAGCAAAGAAATGAAACAAATTGATATGATCCTTTTATCCCAGAGAAAGGGCACAACTTTTTTATTTTCGAGGTTGTGTGATATTTTTTTTTAACTGTAAAACATACCCTGCTATTGAAGCTATAATTATATGCACTTGTCAATCAGTCTTAACCTACTACACTATGGTTATGGCATTTTATCTTTAAAAGGAAGGATTAAAGGCTTTGCATGGAATGAAGTTACACACAGGGAAGTATAATGCATGTCATTAGCTATCTGGGAAGGAGAAGAAAGAAATGGACAGAGACAGTTTACCAATATTAGATTTCTCGCAGACATTCAAGATGTATTTAAGACTACCTACTAATGCTGTGGGAGAATTCGACACTGTGACTCTCGTGTTGTTGTCTTGGACATTATTTAAAAGAGTTCCTTCATCCAGAGGTACCTAAATCAAGTTTGAAAGGGATAATATTTTACAGTAAGATGAGGAAAAGAAAAAATCACTTTAACATAGGTGTTATGCCAACTTCAGAGAGGATTTTAAATGTTATTTTCTTCAAACATGCTGTATTTCTCTGGATGCAGTTTTTATGCACCTGGAATTATTTTAGAATATATTTGCTCCTCTTTGGGTTTCTGAACAGCACCAGGAAAGTTAAGAAGAAAAAAACAACTCAGAATAGTAGACAAAAGGAAGCCAAAACTAATGTGGTTAATCTACTTTCTAAGAAAGACTGCTATGATGTAAAGGAAAACTGTTCCATATATATACATATATACGAATAACACATGAGTCACTGAGACTCAAGAACCAGAATTGTATCTTAAGACCTCAAGAATCAAGTTTTTGAAGTAAAGTTTACTGATCTGCAGAACAATTAAATTCTATTTAGAAAAGTTAAGATAATTACTAAAGTTATCCTGGGCAAAACTATAGCCTGCAATTCCTCTGAAATGAATTTTGCCATTGGAAAAAGTGTCCCATCTTTAAAAAAAAACCTGAATATCTTATTTGAAGTTTGTTTTGATATCAAAATTTACAATAGTCACTTTGTCTTTCCTGTGAGGGTTTTTAATTCAAACAAACAAACAAACAAACAAACAGAAAAACAAAAACTCTACAACCAACAAAGAGACTACATTGTATTCAGTTGCAAGAGATCTACCAACCTAGAAATAGATGATGGAGAGAAAGAAGAAAGAGGAGGTGCAAGTTGATTCGAGATTGTATTGAGGACAAGCTAGAAAGACTTTCCAATCTACTTTACCTTTCCATGATATATTGATTAGAAAGGTAAACTGTGACTTGTAAAACCAATGCCTATAGTTTTGGTAAATCTTTGTGAATTAGGCAGATGCTCAGGTTGAGCAAGCTGATGAAGAGGATCTACCAGTTCTAGAATATATTTAAAAATCAGAAACAAAAAGAAAATTCTTATCAGGAAAATAGGTAAAATAATCATTAGTGTTCTGGCTTTTAGGTAGAATAATAAGCTACAGTCAGAGTCCGTTGGTGGTAAGTTCCCATTAAAATATCTGCATTTAGTTGAAACTTTCACTAAAGTAGTACTTCAATACCCTTTTCTTGTTCCCTTTGTTTCTCTCAGTTTTATTGGGAACATGATATAGTTAGAGTAACAATGAATTATTTCCTTTTATTTTCATGGTTTAGTATAATTTTTCCTTCCTTCAACCTTTCGAAAGCTTGTCAATTTCTTTACCATCTATAGACCACACTTTATGGAATGACTTCTTCCCACATCCCAAATCAATACATAACCAATTAAAGCTTGAGTCTCTGGTTCATTATACAATTGTAAGATAGTATTGCTCTAATTCCACATTTCCCTAGTTTGCCTTTTACTCTTGGAGTTGACTTTTATTTTTTTCCTGGGTTAATTCAGCGTATTAGAAACCACAAGAATGTGAAGCATAGCGGTATTATCAGGATGAAATGGGATTACCCATGTGGAAATTTTAGCCCAAGGCATAATTGAACACTCAGTGGCCAATAATTATGACCTGTAATCATTGTGACTTTTATCTGTATAATCTCCACGACTTTCTCCATCTGTTTTTTTTATATCTTTAGTTAAATATTTTGTCTCCTACGACTGTTTGTTAAATGTTGTATGTTTGGATCCTATGAATGTGCTGCTTTTGGGTAAGTAATGGGCTGCTAACCATAAAGTCAAGGTTCACACCCACCAGGAGCTCAGGAGGAAGATGATGCTATCTGTTTTGTAAAGCTTTACAGCCTCAGAAACTCTCTATAGGGTCTCTATGAGTCAAAAACTCTATATAAGGTTTCTAAGAGCCAGAAGGAGTGTTGGTCACATGGGGTTTATGTGTTGGGGTGCTATCTGAAAGATCAGCGGTTTGAAAATACCAACTCCACTGAGGAAAACAAGAGAGCCTTTATACTCCTGTAAAGAGTTACAGTCTAGGAAACCCACATGAAAGAGTTATATCCTGTCGTATGTGGTCACCATGAGGAAGAATCAATTTGCTGTCAGTGAGTTTGAATTTTGTTTTGTTTTGAAGAGTCAGAAATAACTCAATGGCAGTAGGGGTTTTTTGGTTGTTGTTTTCTGTTTGTTTGGGTTTTTCCCCTTTCTTTCTTTTTTGTTTGATACCAAATTCACTCACCTCCATTAAACCAAGTTTGATTCCTAGCTACCCTGTTGGACAGAGTAGAACACTGGGTTTCCAAGGCTTCAGATCTTTAAGGAAGCAGACGGCCTGCTTTCCCTACAATGACATTGCTGGTTGATTTGAACCACTCACTTTGTGCTTAGTAACTCAATGTGTAGCCTACTATGCAACTAGAGTTCTTCGTGAAAGTTCTGTAGGACAGGAAATTTCTGATACACTTATTCATGCACTGTTGATATCTTCAGAGCTTATAATTTGGTATGTTGTAGGTGAGCACTTGCTGAATGAACTAACGATAATGAAATATGGTATGTGATATTGCAGCCAAATACCTAGCTACCCTGAGCATAGTCTTTGTTTTCAATGACACTCAAATTCTCTCTAGCCTTCTTTCCTTATGATAGCAGGAGAGAAACTTTCACTTCCATTTGGCAGATGAGTTCATTACTCTGTAATGGGATAATGTTTTTGAAATGGTAACTAATGGCTTTTTATTTTGCATTTCTTAGAAATTCCAATTATTGACATAAAGTCTTTTTCTTTTATAAGAGGTGATTCCATTCCATGCCTAACCCTCTCTAAAATCCATGCACCCTCTACCTCTTCACAATTGTCCTATAATTTCTTTTTGACAAAACAAATAGAGAATAACCTACAAACCTAGTTGGGCTTTTTACTCCCATGTGGTCACTAGTTCTGATTTCTGTGCCAGGTATCATCTAACATCCCCAAGGTGCTATGAACCAATTACTTTTCCAACTCCATTTTGTAAATTTCTTTTCTTGAATCTCTTTACTTTCAACCAGAATTATTTTAGAGTGATAATGCACCCCCCCATGCCCTCACCACCCCCCACACACTTTCTTTCTTCTTTTTGCATTGTTAAAATACATTTTTTCAAAAGGAGAATTATTTAGAACCATAAGGTTCCAGCTCATCTCCAGAGCCTCATTGGGTTTATCAGCAGGTGAAATTGGTGGCAGGTTTTAGGATGTGAAGGAAATGGCTGACTTCCCTGTCAGCTGTGTCAGCTTCCCCTCTCTTCATGTTCTGGTTCATTGCTCACTCCCTGCCTTGTTGCCTTCCAATTGGACTCTGGGGCATCAAGACAGTCAGTTACTTCGAGGATGCTCTGTGATTGGCTGTGCCACATTGCTGCCAGAATGCTGCTTGCTGCCTATGTCCCTCACCAGTGCATCTTGATTTCCATGTGTTGGCTAATTGTGCTTCCAGAGAAGATCAAAAATGCTTCCTATTTCAACTTCCATATTTGAATAATAACATAAAACCTTTCTCCTTCTGAAATGGCTGTAGCAAGGGAGCCAGAATTACAACATCTGCATCACAGGAACTTGATTCTCTGGTGATAATTCATGCTAAGGTGATCCGAAGACCATCATCCCCACCCCAGATAAATAAATAAAAACAATGGTTTGAGTAGGGGCATATCAAGATCAATGGGAATGAGTATTAGGAAGTCAAAGTAAAGTTATTTTATTGACTGAAAATAGAAAAGTAAGAGATTAATTTTAGGTTCATATATTTATTATTTTCTCCGTAATGCAAAGTGATGTTATTATCAAAGCAATGGAAAGCAAATGGCATCCAAGGTCTGTGTAAAGTAGAGAAAGATGTAGTATGTTTAGTTCTGGGTTGTAATCATGTATACAGAGCAATGATAGGCAAATTAATGTAGTCCATCTCAATGGTGTATCTAAATAGCTTATTATTAGAATTATTATAGAGAGCATAGATGTTTGGAAATTGTTTTAAATGTAGCTACAAACAGATTAATTGACTCAGCTGTAGTGAGGTCAGTAGTCACCCGAGTTGTGACATTTTATTAGCAGAGTAATTTAGATGTAGGAGAATGGGCCTCTAAACATCCCTAGTGCTCTCTCAGCCTTTACGCTATTGATGTAGTATGAACAAGATTAACAGCTTAAAAAAGAAACTGCTTTCTATGAACATATGAAATCAATAGACCAAGACAAGTGAATAGTTTCATCTTTGATTTGGGCTTTCAGTTCACATTTCTGCTTTTGAAATTCTATAGAGCTGCTTAGCTAAATCCTTACACAAAGAAACACAATTTAAACTATTTAAAGGTCCATAGAATCTGCCTTCCTTGGGAAAAATTCTCAGTGGCCTGAATAGTAACATGTGTTTAGGCTCTGAGGGTGATATGATTCAGTTTATAATTGCTTGATTTTCTCCACTGACTATCTAAATCTCTCTTTGTACCTATTAGCAAATATATGTGTTATGTCCATTAATTTTCATTCTGATATGAAGAGCCGCACATCATTAAGTCAAACAAAAGTGACCAGAGGAAACCCAACCTTCTTTTAACCCTGCTGTTTTGGTGCAATTTGCATAAACATTGCAAGTTTAAAGGCACCTTCTTTAAAATCATCCCCTGTACTCTATAAAACTATTAATTGAGTAGTTTTTTTAAATCATTTTTGCAATTCTCTATTTTAACATAAATTCATATGTGTAACTATATGATATAATGTGGTAAAACTCTGTATACTTTATTAATAAAATAAATATGTATCATATAATGATGGTGGTGTTATGGATTGCCCGTTGAGCTGCTAATCTCAAAGTCAGCAGCTCTTCAGAAAAGAGAAGATTTTCTACTCCCATAAAAAGCTCCGGTCTCAGAAACCCACAGGCAGTTCTACCTGTCCTACAATGTTGCTGCGGGTCTGAAACGACTTGATGGCAGTGAGTTTGGTGGGTCTTTTAATAATAATTTCATAATAAAAAGCAAAGGAAAAGCCTACCAGTGGAATAAAGGAGCCTCAGGGAAATGTGATGGGCTTTTAACTGCAAGGTCAGCAGTTCAAACCCACCAGCTACTCCATAGGAGAAATATAAGACTTTCTGCATTTTTTAAATAATTTTATTAGGGGCTCATACAACTCTTATCACAATCCATACATACATCACTTGTGTAAAGCACATTTGTTCATTCATTGCCTTCATCATTCTTAAAACATTTGCTCCCCACTTAAGCCCCAGGCATCAGCTCCTCATTTTTTTCCCTCCATCCCCGCTCCCCTCTCCCTCATGAGCCCTTGATAACTTATAATTTTTTATTTTGTCATATCTTGCCCTGTCCGATGTCTCTCTTCACCCAATTTTCTGTTGTCCGTCCCCCAGGGAGGAGGTCACATGTAGATCCTTGTAATCAGTTCCCTCTTTACAACCCACTCTTCCTCTACCCTCCCAGTACCGTCACTCACACCACTGGTCCTGAAGGGATCATCCGCCCTGAATTCCCTGTGTTTCCAATTCCTATTTGTACCAGTGTACATCCTCTTGTCTAGCCAGATTTGCAAGGCAGAATTTGGATCATGATAGTGGGGGGAGGATGGGGGAAACATTTAGGAACTAGAGGAAAGTTGTATTTTTCATCATTGCTACATGGCACCCTAACTGGCTCATCTCCTCTCGGAGACCCCTCTGCAAGGGGATCTCCAGTGGCCTACAAATGGACTTTGGGTCTCCACCCTGGACTCCACCCCATCATTCACTATGGTAAAATTGTTTATTCTGATGATGCCTTATACCTGATCCCTTCGACACCTCGTGATCGCACAGGCTGGTGTGCTTCTTCCATGTGGGTTTTGCTGCTTCTGAGTAGATGGCCGCTTGTTTACCTTCAAGCCTTTAAGACCCCAGACACTATATCTGTTGATAGCCGGGCACCATCAGCTTTCTTCACCACATTTGC
>NW_022111373.1:15621758-15629774 GCF_000313985.2 Echinops telfairi
CAGCTTCAGAAATGCACAAGGACAGAATCCACTCAGAGGCACCAGCAATGTGCCAGTAGACCATGTGCAATTCAACCATTTCATTCATTCTTTGCAAGTGTCATGGCAGTTGCTTGGGCTAAATCAAATGCATCTGTTCCAAACATCTATCACAAAACATATGGAGATCTCTAGCCCAGATTAGTTTCTCTTCCAGAAGGATGACTTTATAATGAAACACAAACTGAGTAAGTTATACTAAATGTAACAGGATAACAAATGAAAAGAGAGAGAGAGCGAGAGATAAAGCAAGATAAAGGGGTGAGGGGATGAGAACAATACAGGGTAGTTTATTTTAAGTAATAGGATGCTCAGGATACACTTTATTGAAAAGGTGATATTTGAACAAAGAGAAAAGGGATTTTTAAACAGGGAAACCAGGATCCAGAAAGCGGTGTGATTTGTTAAAGGCCACATGGGATCATGTGTCAGCGGACATGGAGCTGAGCTAAGCCAGTGTGCTGTTTAAGCTCTGGCTGCCATGGTACTGGGTCACATTTTATTCATAATTAAGAAGGATTTGTCATAGTAGAATTACAGAAATGTCAGTAACAAGGGTTGACAAAGGAGGGTCAGGAACTGGTTCAAGTGAAATTAAAGTTCAGAAATCAGGAGGTTAACAAGGCAAGACACATAAGAAGCAGACAGCTGTCGAGCACAGAGCTATGGCACTGGCTAGTTGATACTTATTTCAGACCATTTTGTCCTGTGAGCATTAGGCTCTGTACACACGCCCACTTGAAATCCCATGGCACTCAGTAACTCTGCTGGCTGACATCTCATTGTCTTGAATCCTAATACCCTATTTCTAAAATGACCTAGTTTCCTTTGTTTTTAGAAAACCCATTTTCTTCTAAAAAGGTCCAGTGCCACCACCTCCCTGATGAGTCTTTATTTATTCTTCTTAGTACCCTGAACTCACATCTAAAATAGCACTCACAACATTGCGTCTTTTGCAGGCTTTTCTATTAGCCAGATCATAGATCTGTAATTGTCTTCCCAAAATCATTTTATTGGAAACTAATACAGACATCATATCATCCCATAGTTTAATCACATAAAGCAGTATTGTACAATTGCTACCACAGTCCATTCCAAAACATTCTCTCCCTTCTTGATTCCTTGACATCAGCTCCCTTTTATTCCCACCGCCAGTATTTGTTTTATAATGTTGTCTAGTTGTTTCCAACTCATGTTGTTGTTATCATGACATGCCGTTGAGTCCGTTTCAACTCAGATGATCCTTTGCACAATAGAATCGAACACTGCCTGGTCCGGAACCACCCTCTCAATTGTTATGCTTGACTCATTGTGCATCCACTGTGTTTGTTAATCCATCCGCTGACGGTTTTCTTCTTTTTGGTTGACCTTTTCTTTTACCAAGCATGCTATCATTTTAAAGGCTTTGTTCTCACCTGATAACAAGTCCAAAGTATAGGAACCAGTCTCCCCAACAGCATTTCTAATAAGCATTCTGACTGTACTTTTTCTAAGACCTTTTAGTTTATTCTCCCGGTGGACCACAATAACCTCAATATTCTTTACTAATACCACATCAAGCACATCAATTCTTCTTTGATTTTCATTATTCATTGTCCAGATTTCACATGCATGTAAGGCCATTGAAAATACCATGTCTTGGGTCTCACATATGTTGGTCCTCAAAGTGACACCTTTGCTCTTCAGTATTTTAAGGGCTCTAATAAAATATGTCTAATTTCTTGGTTACTGCTTCAATGAGAATTGTTTGTAATCCAAACAAAATGAAATCCTTGACAACTTCAATCTTTTCAGCATTTATCATAATGTTGTCCAATTGTTAGGATTCTGATTTTCTTTGTACTGAATTGAAATCCATACTGAAAACTGAGTCATTAATTTTCATCAGCAACTACTTCCCTTTCAACAAGCAAGGTTGTGTGATTTGTATATCATAGGGTGCTAGTACACCTCCCTCCAAACCTGATGTCTCATTCTTCTTTCCGTAGTCCAGTTTTCCTCTTTTTTAGGTTCAGTATACAGCTTGAATAAGTATGGTGAAAGTATACAACCCTGGCACACACCTTTCCTGATTTTAAGCCATGCCATATTCCCTTATTCTGTTTGAATAACTGACTCTTGATCCAGGAACATGTTCCACATGAGTATAATGAAGTATTCTGGAATTCTCATACTTCTCAATATTACCATAGTTTGTTATGATCCACATAGTAGTATGCCTTTGAATAGTCAATAAAATACAAGTAAATATATTTCTGGGATTCTCTCCCATAAAGATTCACAGTCTCAGAAAATATGATCTTTTGGTAATTACATAATCTATTGCCAATTTGAGACTATCAAGAGTGAAGGGGTGGGGTTTATACTGTCAATCCCGTCACAACTTGATGACCTCATTTGGAGGCACTAAGGAGATAAATAGCCCTGGAGCTGGGGGAGCCACGTGGAGACCCACATCAGTGCCAAGATGCTTCCACCACTACCAGATGCACAATACTTTCCACCCACTGGCCTGTGATCTTCCAGCATTCAGTGTCATTCATCGCATGGCTGTGTGAGTCTAAAGAGAAATTTATGGACTAGTGTAGATATATGGGGTAATATCAGACTTATGGACTTGATCTGGACTGGACTTCTTAAGGTACAATTACTCTTTGGTATGAAATTCTCTTTTACACACATATGAGTGCCCATGAATTTGTTTCTCCAGTCTACCCAGATTAACACATTGGAATCAATTCCGTGGCAGTGTATAAGCACCATATCCAGTTTATATTGGTTTTGCTAGCACCTGTTATCCAAGAAGTATCTGGTAAATGGAAATAAGTGAAAGCTGGGATCCATGAGAGGAGTGCTGGTGGAATATTGGGTTACATGTTGGGCTGATAATTGCAAAGTCAATAGTTTGAAACTACCAGCCAATCCAAGGGGAAAAGGTGAGGTTTTTAACTTCCATAACAATTTACAGTCTCATCAACCCATGTGGGAAGTTTTAACCCTTCCTTTAGGGTCCGTATGAATTGACTTGATGGCAGTGAGTTTGAATCCATGAAGGATCTGTAAGTCACTGTTACATATTATATATCTCAGGAAATAAATACCAGGGACATGAATACTAATGTATGTATGTATGTATGAATATGGTCAGTGATGTATGTATGTATGTATCCCAGTGGAGAGAGGAAATACACTTAGAAAAGGTAGAGTAAGGAGGGAGAAATCTTTAGAACGAAACATATTTGGTCACCATACTGCTGTTAGTTCCTTGTCTATAGCTCTAAATATATTTTAGATGGTTTTGATCAGAATCTCTTCCAATTTTTTAATTGAATATCTAATATTTTAATGTAATGATTCATTCATTAATTCAAAGATATTTCTTTATAAGCTTGCCTATAAACTAGACTGTCTAATAAGAACTGGGGTTATAAAAATGAACATAACATAGGGGGAAAATGACTACAATTGCTCATACTGCATTGTGGTATGTACCAAGTAAGAGAGGAATGGAGCAAGTAAATAAGTAAGTATAATCTTACTCTCTCTTTTTCAATAATGTTTACTATAAAGTCACAACTACTCATATATAATCACAAACCTACTAATACATGGAGAATTATAAACCTCTTTACCTCTGTTATCTCCTCTACTTTGCCCAATTTAATTTAATCAGCTGTTTGGGAGTTGAGTTTACCTCTTCTATGATATGATGGTGGACTCATGTTCTGAATCTCTGTTTTCTAATTTATGAAATAAAGATAACAATGATAAACAAATTCCATGAAGAACATTTTTGAACACCTAAATGTTTAGAAACAATATATTGCATTGAGTAAATCTGCTCAAAATCTCTTTGAAGAGCAAGTCCTCATTCTGAGGACTAAGGTGAGCCTGCGCTAGCATTTTGGAGACATAGCACTTTGGATTGTTTCATATGCATGTGAAATTTAGACAATGAATAAAGAAGCCCTAAGAAGAATTGAAGTATTTGACTTACGGTGCTGATGAATATTGAAGCTATCATTATTGCCTAAGGGGCAAACACATAGGTTTTAGAAGAAGTACAGCCAGAATGCTTCTTAGAAGCAAGGATGAAGAGACTTCTCATGTTCTTTGGACAGGTTTTCAGGAGAGATCAGAGCTTGAAAAAGGACATCAAGCTTGGTAAAATGGAAGGGAAGGGAGAAAGCAGAGACCCCCGTGAGATAGATTGACACAGTAACTGCAACAATGAGTTCAAATATAAAAGTTGTGGGGGACAGACAACTAAAAAGTGGATGAAGGGAGACGTCGGACAGGGCAAGAGATGACAAAATACCCATTTATAAACTATCAAGGGCTCATGCGGGAGGGGGGAGCGGGGAGGGAGGGGAAAAATGAGGACCTAATGTCGGGGGTTTCAACGGAGAGAAAATGTTTTGAGAAACGATGTACAAATGCGCTTTACACAATTGATGTGTGTATGGATTGGGATAACAGTTGTATGAGCCCCTAATAAAATGTTAAAAAAAAGAAAAAGAAAAAAAAAGTTGTGGGGATGCATAGGACCAGAGAGTTTCCTTCTGTTGTACACAGAATTCCTAAGAGTTGGAACCCACTTGGTGATACCTAACAACAACAACAGCAAAGGTATCCTAGTGGTGCAATAAGTTAGATATTGGGTTACTAACCACAGAGCTCACTGTTCAAACAGGCTGTGTGCGCCTATGAATAGGTTGACCGGTTCAGCAACCCTAAGAAGCACTTTTACTCCATCTTGCAGGCTTGCTATGAGTTAGAATGGATTCAATGGAAAATAATTTATTCTTGTTACTTTTATTACACACATATATAAAGTTCTAAGGGCATATCTAAGAGACTTTAAGTCATGTGATATTCACTTTATTATATTCTCATCTTGTATATCAAAACATTAAAATCTAAAAATCATTGTGGCTTTGAAAAATGTATTTCATTTTGATTATGTCCAAATCCGTCAAACATTTACACTAAGGAGAGTGGACATTATGTCAGTGACTTCTAAGACTAAGGCTCTTCTGTTAAGAGTAACTGTGGTTATGTAATCCTATCTCTATTAGCATATGAGGGGCACCCCCCCTAGAAATGATGCTCATTTGTTTGTTTGTTTGATGTGAGGAGGATAATGCATTTGGAGTTTGTTCCACCAGGTAAGACTGTTAATCAAGCTATTTACAGGTTCTGAAAAATTGTGTAACAGTGTGTGACAAACAATGCCTGATTTGTGGCATATGGGTTACTGGTTTTGCAAAAACAATACACCTGTTCACACAACCATCTCTGTGTGCCAGTTTTGGGTGAAAAAACAGCATACCCCTCTTGCCCCTGCACCTTATTCACCTGACCTCACTCCATGTGACTTCTTTTTGTTTCCATGAATTAAGAGGGACATAAAAGGACAGCAATATGATGATGTAAAGAGATGAAGAAAAAAATGAGGGAGGTGTTGTTAGTCAGCCAAACAGATGAGTTTGAAAAATATTTCCAAGAATGGAATCACAGATTTGACAAATGTAGTAAGTGTAATGGAGAGTACTTTGAAGGTGATAAGGTGGTTTTGTAAAAAAATAAGATAAATAAATACCATATATACTCTTGCATAAGCTGAGTTTTTTTCAGCACATTTTTTAATGCAGTTTCTGTGGTAAAATTCAGTGCCTCACCTGATAATCTGGTCAGTTTATACTCAAGCATATACAGTAGCCTTGGGGGGGAGGGGGAATCCAATTTTTTGAGTACTCCCTCACGTTTTATGAGTCTGACCATATTGAAAATAACTTTTTTGCTTTCTGTTATGGGAACATATTCCTCAAAGGAATGTTGTTCCCCACTAAGTCCATTGTCCCTGGCTGCAGTCTGACATATCAAACCTATATGGCAGGGCAGCATTGCCCAGAGCATTTCCAAGGCTGTGAATCTCTTATTGAAGCACACACACTGGCTTGTCTTTCTCCCACCAACAGCCTGGTTGGTTTGTATTGTTGACCTTAGGGGTTGTTGCCAAGTTCTTTAACCATTGTGCCACTAGTGTTCCTTTGTTACTTATTAGTGATGTTTTACACATTTCAGAGGCTGTGTTTCTATGTGTACTTGCCATATTTTATATATATTCTGCCAATTAGGACACAGAGGCTTAACTATGTGACTGAATTTGTGTCTTTAAAATGTTATCCCATTTCACTGGTGAACTGAAAGAAAACAGAATTATAAAATAAGAAGTCCATTTTCTAGAGGTCAGAGAAAAAATTAGTACAGTTAGTGACAGTGCAGTGAGATATATTTTTAAGCCTGTATGGCATACATTAGAGTGCTGGGACAATTTATTTAAGAAATATTTCTTTAAAGTGGGATGAGTTATACATCTTATGTTAAAACATTGAACAAAGCTGGCTTTATGAAAGGCTTCTGTCATTGCATTTTACTCAGTAAAATCCCAAGAATATTAGCCTTTGAAGCCCAAATTCACAGTATTTGAGCAGTAGTAATACTTAAAACCTATTCAGAGTTATCTATTCATTTTTATGAATAGGTTACTTTAGTTTGTATTTTAAACAAATGTGAATATTGCTTTTAAATATATATATTAATTTCCCTCTATAAAAACCAAAAAAATAACCTTGAATTGATTTGAATGTATCAAATATTCAATGTCAAAGCAAGATGCAATTTATTTGGCACCTTTCCCAGATGAACTTATGATTTTTTGTTAAAATATTCCAGCTATCCTATTTGTGAGAGCTCAGCATACCTTTGTAATATTCCCTGGAGTTAGTGGTGCATGTCATGAATGGTCTTGTTGTTCCAGGTCTGTTACATGACAAAAAGCTCTTGTTGATCCTTGTGTGCAGTGTGGTTTGCCACTTTTGAGCTCCCAGGCAACAATAACCTCTCATCATCATTATAGAGTCTCATGTAGAAAGATGGGCTTAATCCCGGTGTCCCATCAACTCAGTAATCTATTCCAATCAGTATTTGATGGTTTTGACAGGCCATCTCTAGCCAAGTGAGACAGATTCTGGCAGATCAAGCAACTTATTGGATTGCTGGAAAATATTGGGAAAAATCTTTGTGCTATTTCAAAAAATTACACACTGAAATTGCTTCTCCTTTCTTCCCTGTTGATAGAGAACAAATATGAAAACTTTCCAGAGACACATTTCATAATATTTCTACCATGCTAGGTAGTAGGGGGAAAAAGGATTTAATTTGAAAAGTTGAAGATAATATGGTGATTAAATGTAACACACAAAATATATTTAGGTTATTAAATAGTCTAGTTATTTCCATTCATAATCTTTGCTTAATATTTAGTTGTTTATTTTGTTTATGCAAACAAGCATAAACAAATATATGATGCTTGAAAATCATGAGTGTTCTTTCACAATTAAATTTTGCAAAGCATAAATAAATATGTATTGCAAAGAATATATATATATATACACATACAAGAAAAGGGGTCATTTAAACATACATCATGGCTTATTTCAAATCTCACTCTTGTACTGAGTTTTCTCTGATTCTGAATGTTGGGAAACACAGCAAGAAACCATTATGTATGCATTATGTCATATTGAGCATTCTATTTTAACTAAGAAAAGTTGCTCTCACTTTTAAAACTTTTAAAACTCTAATTTCTGAATACACATTTGTTATTTTTAGATAATAATAATGTTGTGGATACAATGTGCATTTTCTTCTGAGAAAGACAGAATCTAAATTTAAAACCCGCAGATAGTAAACAATGTTTCATGTTTTTGTCAGAAAGACAAATCGAGCTGTGAATTTCAAGTGTTTTTTTAAGGATCAAATAGAAGTGATGAATAAGAGTTAAACGTAGTTAAACATTATTCAATCTATTTCACAGCTTTTTTATCTTACCTCACTCCCTGGCAACTTACTTTTAAGGATGTTTGCTATAAATGCCATTTAAGAGATTTCAGTGTATTCAAAATATTGCCC
>NW_022111373.1:15630530-15633489 GCF_000313985.2 Echinops telfairi
CCAACAATAAGGGAAGTAACTGGTCTAAGAAAGGAAAAGAAAGATACCTTCTTTTAATATACATAAATCCTAACAAAGACCCCACATGATTTGGTCAACAGAAAATAGGTTTTCAGACCACCGAGGTTCCTAAAAAGTTTAATGCACAATCTGGGAAAAGGGACAGAAGATAATACAATACTCTTGTTAAAAAAGTTAAGACACATCTATGCCCACATCTTTTCACAGAAAAGGGGAGCATGACTTTATTTATTTATTTTTTAATTAGCCAAATGATAAATTGTTTCCATTCCCATACATTTTACTCATCCAATATGTGTTTATTAGTTTTTGTGACGTTTCATGGGCACAAATTGTAGCATGTTTAGTGGGCCATTCCTGTTTAGGCTAATTGAATAGTCTACTCATCATTTACAATGTTCACCTTAACCGATTTCTTCAGGAGGCTAAGAGAGGAGCATGGCACCTGAGAAGCTGGAGAGGGTCTCAGAGCAGTGCAATTCTCCCCTTGACCACCTGTGTCGTTGCAGCCCCACAGAAGTTTGAAATGTGTCTACCAGAAGTCAGTCTTAAAGCCCTGTGCGGATGCCTACTGCGTTTCAAGAGGTTCTGTGGGGGGAGCAAAATCGAGATTAATATGCGTTGAAAAATAAAATGCCCTTACCACATTTTTGCCTGACCTTTGCACAATTAAACGAAAATATATCCTCTCTGGGAGTTTTTGGCTTGATGTCAGGTTTGCAGGAAAAAAAGGAGAAAGTTCTTGCGGCATAAGGAAGAAAGGATGCCCATAAGTGAATATTGATATATATTACTGTAGAGATGATACAGTCAGGCTTCTTTCCCCTTCTCCTTCCTGCCCTGCATGCTCTACCCGAGGGCACAATAACTGGTGGAAAATTACATCAAGCGGAGAGTTGAATATTGCTTTGAAATTCCAGGAAGACAAGCTTGGGAGCAGACAATACAGGCTTTATTTTATTTTGCCCCGAATGCTTTATGTGCCAAAGCTCTGTGGCAGAGCTGGGTGAGTGGGAGGAAATCAGACTTGTAAAAAGTTAACCTTGAACAAAGAAAACACCAAAAGCTTCATGTTGTCTGCGAGGAAAGCTTTTTCAGGGACAAAGCTGAATCGGTTGCCATGAAGTATGTGGATAACACAAATGCAAAAAGGCTTTTTCCTCCCAGCCTTCCACAAAGGTTCTTCATTGTCGATTTATTCCTTCTCTCTCTCTCTTTTCTCTCTTTCCTTGCCAATTGCCCCAGGACAAAGCAGCCTGCTAGGAGCCAGGGACTTGCCTTGCTGTTGTGTGTTAAATATTGTACAGGCTTTGAAAACTAAGCTGGATCTACCCCAGTGGCCTAGCTGCTCCCTCCCCGTCAGTCCAGTCTTTCAGTTCATGGAAATTGGGTTAACACCATTGTCACTTTCTTTTGAGGGGGGCCTTAAAGAAGAATAAGCCATTAGTGAAAGCCACCTCTGTGAAAGCTGAGAAGAGGGTTAAGAAATAAAAATATCAAGTCCTAGAAAAGAATTATGAGAGGTGGACTGGGCTGGGCTCCGGTTTGAAGAAATAGGGAGTCTTTGTATGGCTGGGGTACTTGCCACCTGAGCAGGGCAAACAGAAGCTGAAAGGAGCCCCCAAGTCGGGACCTTCAGCAAAGATAAAGGAAGACCAAAAACTCTGTATATGTGTTAGGAGGGAAAGAAACCACATTCTGAATCGAAACACTTAAGCTTGTTTTGACTTTTAGAAGAAAGCCAGAGGAGGGAAATTTATTTTCGCTCAGCCTTTTCCTTCCTCCATTTTTTGCCTGGCTTGTTTTATTTATCTCCTTTAGAAATACAGTGAGGTGATTTTTTCTTGAAGCCTTGTTTCTGAGGTGAAATGCTCAGCTGTTAACCGAGAGAATGATAATTCAAACTCACCAGCCACTCCGTTGAAGAGTAGCCATTTTTTTCCCATCAAGATTTCAGTCTTGGAAACCCTATGGGGGAGTTCTACTCAGTCCGACCAGGTCGCTGTGGCTACAGCTGACCCGACAGCAACTCTGTGTGTGGGTGTATCCCCATCAGAGTTGTCAAAGGACGTTCAAGTTGAAAATGTCTTCTATTGTAAAACACCCATTCTTAGACCCCGAGACCCTGTGGATAAAAGGTAATGCTGTGATGAGATAAGCCTTTCTGCCGCAATGGCTTATGTACACAGTTAAACTAGCTATCCTGTCAGGAGAAAAATGAGATCTGCAGACACAAAACATTGTTCCGGCAGCTGGTCCTTTGATGCATTATGATCGTTAATAAGATTCTCAGTGCTACCTTTGTGTTGTTAGGTAAGGGTTAGGGTGAGGGGTGGATTATGCTACTTAATAAAGCATCTTTTGGATGCTTGATTACAGAATTGAAAATACTTTTTATCTTGACTTCCCCATCATTAAAACAATGCACAATTTAAAATATTATAGCTATCACACTTTTAAATATTACATTGAACAGACATTGGGCTGATTAGCAAGGAAGACATTTCAGAACCTATAAATATAGATTCTTCCCCCACCACTCCCCTGCCCCAAGCCAGGTTGTCTTTTCAAAAGAAACTGCTCTAAGAGCTTGGGTTAGAGGGTGAACACATTCTCTCTATTCCTCTTCTGATTACTGCCTTCAGTTTGTCAGGAGGTGAGTGGAAGTTTTAGAAGAGTCTGAGAGATTCTGTGATCTCTGCTTGGGAAACAGGAAAACTGGAAAGTCAGTTACCAGGGTAACTCTAATGGGCTAGGAAGGGCATGTAACTATGTTTAACTAAAATAGCACTGTTTTTATTTTGAGAGGGAACTTAAAGATATATGGAAGTGCTTTAGCTAAATTACCAACATTCTTTGTTTCTCCCAATGTGTTCTTTTAACAGACACAAACAATAACAGTTTTATATAAAGTTGAGAGTAAACCAGAGGATTACTA
>NW_022111373.1:15634294-15636323 GCF_000313985.2 Echinops telfairi
TCAATGTTTGGCTGGCACTGAAAGAACTGTATTAGATGAATTTGATATGATCATCATCAGAATCTCTAGGGGGTACAACCAATGTGCTCATTGCTAAATAAAACTTCAGCGTTCAAGTCTAGCCAGAAGGGCCTTGGAACCTTGGAAGAAAGTCCTGGCTGCCCATTTACAAAAAGCCCTCCGTAGTATGAGTTTTCAGAGAAAAGAAAAGTCTGCCTAGCACTTCTACCCCATATTTACCACACTGAAAGTTACTGTATACTAGGACCATTTAGTAGTTCCAGCCAAATATAGAATGAGATATTTGATAGTGTGATATCCAACATTCACTAACAATGACATCCAATATGTCATATGACGTAGGATTTTTGCCAATATTCCAATCTGCTCTCTCTCAGAAGATGATATTTGTAATTTAATTAGTGGAAGATTTTATTTTGTATATTCTTATGAGGAATGAAACTTTGGCTGATGCCTCATAATTTTTATTTTTCCCCCCTCTGCTTTTAGTGACAGAAGTCATACATTTTACATTAGGGAACTATATTTAGTATTTGTTATGTCAAAACTCAATTACTAACCAGAAAGATGACTGTTCTTTGTTGAAAATATTTGGAGAAATGCCTACATGACATTTTAATAGCAGTCAATCCATTAACAAATAGCACATAATGGAGACTAGACTGAATGAATTTGTGATCCAGTAAGACCATTTTTAGGTTTCATCTTTGTGTTTTTATGGTGAGCCTATCTTCTGGTTACTTATGCAAAAATGTTTATTTTTAAAAATACTGTTTCCATTTTCAGCTTAGGAAAAGTTATATTGTTCTCATTCAAATTATTTTTGAATATTTGTATTGAGGTATAATTGACATATACTAAACTCCACATATTTAAAGTATCCAATTTAATGAAATTTGTGTCATTTATTACACTAAGTGAAATTATGCCCACATTGGAAAATCAGTGGACATATTCATTATTCTATAAATTTTCCTTTGTTTGCTATCCATTCTGACTCTTCCTCACTCCAACTTTGCCTACTAATTATTTGTTTTTAAAAAATATATTACAAAAATGGATTCATACAGTTAGTACTCTTTTTCATGTGGCTTAATTATTTTGAGATTCATTCATGTTATTGTGTGAATTATTAAGTTATTCTTTTTTATTGCTGAGAATATTACATTGAGTGTATATGTTCCAGTTTGTTTATTAATCTACAAAAACAGAACAAACTCACTGCCATTGAATCAATGCCAACTCATAGCAAACCTGTAGGTTCCTGAGACTCTCAATCTTTATGGGAATGGAAAGCCCCATCTTTGTCCTGCTGAGCAACTGGTGGTTTTGAACTACTGACATATCCGTTAGCGGCCCAATGCATAACCACAACACCACCAAGTAGCATTGAAGAATGGAAGTGACACCAGAGGGACTCTGCAGAAATAAGTGCAGGAGAGTCCCTAAGAGGGAAATTCCACCCTGGTGGGTTGCAGGAGGAGCATAATAAAGATAAGTGCATACAGATACACTAGGTTTTGAGGAGCTGAGGGCTTTGAGCTTACCACAGGGGAATCCGGCTAGGGTTTAACTTTAACACCGCCACTGTCTCGGCCAGAGCCTTTGGCCAGCTCAAGTGCCATCTCTTAACACAGCTACAGCTTGCCGCTTCCTTGGGACAGTGTTTAAATCCCTCCAGCCCCACAGTCAGGAATCGCAGCTCAGCAATATTGTTACTTTTGTTTCCCTCTCATCTCTGGTTCCCCTCACAGTCTCCGTGGGCTCAGTTTTTTTTTAATTTAAGTATTTTTTATATTTCTCTTACCTTTTCTCTCACACACCTCTGCTGACCTCCAGGCCAGTCCCTTAGTCTAGGGCAGGGGTCCTCAAATTTTTTAAACAGGGGGCCAGTTCACTGTCCCTCAGACCCATTGGAGGGCCAGACAAGGCTTGTAGGCAAACAAGTGGCCATCTAGCTCGGAAACAATAAAGTCCACAGAGAAGAAGCACATGAGCCTGTGCGAAC
>NW_022111373.1:15637726-15638444 GCF_000313985.2 Echinops telfairi
ATCCTCCTGCCTGCCACAGTGCCTCACATGTCCTAAGGAAGCTCAGGCAACACTTTCCAGCATTCCACCATATGCCTAACCTCTGCAGTAATCTAGATGACCAGGGCAATTATGCCCATCATCCGTGGTGTTCTACTCCAAAGCAGGCAACCACTTGCCTTCTGTGGCACTCATGTTGCAGCAGGCACCCCCGCATGTCCTATGTGGCACACCAAGCTGCCGTAGGCCACACCATCATGGCTTCTTGTGAGATCACCCAGTGTAGCACCATTCTCGTGGATCCACAATAACCCAATCAGCATCCCCTGAGAGGACCATCCAAGTTGCCCACCAAATAACATAATACTGGTTGTCTAGGGAAATAGTGAAGCCACAAGAGGATAAGGTGGTAGGTCAATTCCTTAGAGAAATTAACTGCAGGCAGTTGGAAGAAGCATTCCTTTGCGTCTCCCAGAGAGAGCTAGTGTTCTTCGACTCCCTATAAAATAGCACCAGGCTCCTCTACAACAGCGCAATGCAAACAGCAATCAGTCTCAATGAACTCAACGAGAAAACAGGAGAAATGAAAGGCAATGTTGGAAGATGTCCTGAACTTAATGACGTGCATAGAAGAAGCATTGTTCTGCCACAGAAATAAATTTTCAGAATGTTGCTTGGATGCTTACAGGATATGAGGGAAACAATACAGGAAAAAGATGAAATGATAGAGGAGATAAAG
>NW_022111373.1:15638713-15639805 GCF_000313985.2 Echinops telfairi
AATTATCTATCAAGATAGATGGAAAAGTAAGAATCTTCCCAGACAAGGAAAAACTCAAAGAATATGTGAAAAGAAACCCAGCCCTATACAATATCCTTGCTGACCCAGTATGGGCAGAAGAAAAGTACTCACTGAGCACAAATAAGGGATTGCCAACAGAACAATCCCACCCAGAGGGCAACAAAAAGAAAACAGCCCCCAAGAGAGCATTGGCTTAAAGTTGGAAAGAAGTCAAGAATGAGCCCCCCCACACACACACACACATGAACAACACACTAATAAGAAAGGGAGGTAAGTAAATACCCAACACAAAGGGTACAAGATGACATCAGAGTCCACAGATGGATGTAATGACACTGAATATCAATGGACTGAACTCAGGCATTAAAAGGCTGAGGCTAGCAGACTGGCTTAGAAAACACCACCTATCATTCTGCCTCCTTCAGGAGACACATCTCAAGATTGCAGACAAAAATAGGCTGAGAATCAAAGGCTGGAGAAAAACTTACCAAGCAATCAGCAATTTTTAAAAGTAGGGTTGCAATTTTAACTAAGATAAAATTGACCACAAAGTGCAAAACATAAAAGGAGATAAGTGGGGACACTATCTATTGCTCACGGGAGCTGTAGAAAAAGAACCACTATGCATTTTAAACATATTCCTTGAATGAGAGACCTGCTGAATATGCCAGTCAAACAGTCCAAAAGATGAAAAAGGAAATCACAGTCTCAATAATTATAATCAGTGACTTTAATACACTGCTCTCTGAGAAAGATAGATCACAGGGAAAGAAATTCAACAAGGAGGCTACAGATCTAAAGACTGTAATTAGACAATTTGACTTGATAGATATTTACAGGACTCTTCACCCAAATACAAAAAAATCACATTGTATTCAAGTCCACGTGGCACATATTTGAAGATAGATCACATGCTGGGGCATAAGTCAAAATCTGCATAAATGTAAGCACATTGATATCATACAGACCTCTTTTTCTAACCACTGTCCCATAAGGCTGGAAATCAACAAAAGGAAGATGAAGAAAACAAGGGCAAACAATTGGAGGATGAATAATTCTATTGCAAAAGGA
>NW_022111373.1:15641296-15642438 GCF_000313985.2 Echinops telfairi
AACTATGAGATACCACCTAACACCCTCAAAGATAACCCAATTAAAAAAAATCAGAAAGCAACAAGTGTTGGAGGGGCTGTGGTGAGATAGGAACTCTCATCTGCTGCTGGTGGACCTGTAGGTATGTACAGCTAGTACGTAAATTAATTTGGCAATATCTAAAACAGATGGAAATTGAGCTACTATATGACCCAGCAATCCCTCTTGAGGTAGTTAGTTTATTGTGCCAAACCGGCCGATAAACACATGTGGAATTAATTGAAGGGCAGAGAGAGAAATGGCTCCATGAGCCTCACCTTTCTTGTTTCTTGCTTTTTGATCATTGGACCAGTGTGTGGCTGCCTTGCTTGTTCAGTGCCTCAATTTGCAAGCTACACTATCTGTGGGATACCATGGACTGTATCACTGTAATTTGAGGTTCCTTCAAGACCTGCTTTGCCACACTAATGCAATTTACATCTCTTGAGGAGGGGACTGTTGGACCCTGCCATCTGGCTGACTGTTGGTGACCTGCCTTGCTGTTTGCTGCCTATGCCCACATAGCCTGAATTGCTCTACAGAGGACTACCTGTTGGCCCTCAAGACTTGAAGGACTGCCAGTGTCTCACAATTGTCTCACGGGAGTGAGTTGCACTGAGCCATTTGTATTGCTTTATAATTTAATTAGCTGTTTATTTCTTCTGTATATATATAAAATTATTATTAGTGTTCTGGTTTTGTTTCTCTAGAGAACCCTGTCTAGCACACCTCTACTGGGCAAATACCCATAATAGGCAAGAAACAAACCACGACCAGACATCCATGCTCCAATGTTCATCGCAGCATAGTTCACAATTGCAAAGTATTGGAAACAACCCAAATTCCCATCAACAGACAAATGGATTAAAAAACTGTTGTATGAAGATGAATGGGTGCATAAGCAAATGTGGTGAAGAAAGCTGATGGTGCCCGGCTATCAAAAATTATAGCGTCTTGGGGTCTTAAAGGCTTGAAGGTAATCAAGCAGCCATCAAGCTCAGAAGCAACAAAGCCCACATGGAAGAAGCACACCAGTCTAGGTGACCACGAGGTGTCGAAGGGATCAGGTATAAGGCATCATCAGAACAAAAAAATCTTACGATAGTGAATGATGTGGGGAGTGC
>NW_022111373.1:15643888-15647961 GCF_000313985.2 Echinops telfairi
AGGGCATGCAACAGAACAGCAAGGGGAACAGAGCAACGAAGTCCCTAGGAAAGACCAAAAATAGACTTTGGGGACAGGGCGTGGCATCCCATCAGTCTCAACCAGAAAATACTCCTAAAGATTAACAAACAGACCTTGAGCTATTTATAGGCTTTTCTCTGTTTTGTCCTTGGTTTTTGTGTTGTTGTTTTGTTTTCTTTTGTTGCTTCCTTTTGCTCTGTCTCATTTTTGTGCATATTGTTACCTCTGCATGTCTGTCTAGAGAAGATAGGTGGGATAAACAATCTGTAGGAGAAAACAACGGGACCAACGGATCCTGGAGGACATGGGAGAGGGGGAAGTGGGGAAAGGAAGTGGTGTTAACAAACTCAGGGACAAGTGATCTATCGATGGCGAAGAGGGTGTAGGAAGCCTGATAGGGCTTGATCAAGGGCAATGTAACTGAGAGGAATTACTGAAACCCAAATGAAGTTTGAACAAGATAATGAGAAAAGATGAAAGTAAAAGGAGATAAAGGAAAGAACTAAGAGGCGAAGGACATTTATAGAGGTCTAAATACAGGCAGGTACATATGTAAATATATTTATATATGACAATGGAGAAATAGAGCTATGTACATATATTTACAGTTTTAGTATTAAAGTAGCCCACGTACATTGGGCCTCTACTGAAGTACTCCCTCAATGCAAGAACACTTTGTTCTATTAACCTGGCATTCTATGATGCTCATCTCCTTGGCACAATCGCTGAAGACAAATGGGTACATAAGCAAATGTGATGAAGAAAGTTAATGGTGCTGGGTTATCAAAAGATATAATGTCGTCAGTCTTAAAGACTTGAAGATAAACAAACGGCCATCTAGCTGAGATGAAACAAAGCCCACATGAAGAAGCACACCAGCCTGTGTGACTTTGAGTTGTCAATAGGATCAAGTACCAGACATCAAAGACCCAGAAGAAAAAAATCATATCATTGTGAATGAGGGGGCATGCGAAGTGGAGACCCAAAGCCCATCTATAGGCAACTGGACATCTCCTTACAGAAGGGTCACAGGGAGGAGATGAGCTAGTCAGGGTACAGTGTAGCACCGATGAAACATACAACTTTCCTCTAGTTCTTTAATGCTTCCTCACCCCCACTATCATACCCCAATTCTACCTTACAAATCTGGGTAAACCAGAGCATGTACACTGGCACAGATAAAAGCTGGAAACACAGGGAATCCAGGACAGATAAACCCCTCAGAACCAATATTGAGAGTAGCCATACCAGGAGGGTAAGGTGAAGGTGGAAGAGATAAGGGGGAACCAATCACAATGATCTACATATAACCCCTTCCCAGGGGGATAGACAGCAAAGTGGGTGAAGGGAGACATTGGACAGTGTAAGACATGAAAAAATAATAATAATTTATAAATCATCAAGGGTTCATGAGGGAAGGAGGTGGGTAGGGAAAGGGGAAATATGAGGCTGATACCAAGGGCTAAAGTCAACAGAAAGTATTTTGAAAATAATGGCAACATATGTACAAATTTGATTGACACAGTGGATGTATGTCTGGGTTGGGATAAGAGTTATACGAGCCCCCAATAAAATGACTTAAAATAAAGAAGAAGAAAAATGGAAGTTTCTGCCTTCTTAATTTAGGGACAAGGCATACTTTATGCTTTAGTACAATCTTAGGCATTTTAATTAAAAAATGTTTTTCTTTGTTCAATTCAAAATATTTTTATTTCTTATTTGGTTAATAGGTTATCTGAAAGCGCACATTTTGGTTACTAACTAGTTGAGCAATTTCCAAAGTTGTTATTAGAGAATACACTGTGCATAATGTAAATCCCTGATTGTGTGTTTTTTTAAATACAGGTTGTGGCACAGACTAAGGTCTATCTTGAAAAAAGGTTTCCTCTGCGGTTGAAAAGAATATGTGTTCTATTGCTTTGGGGTGGGATAGCCCATCGATGCCCTTCAGGTCCATGTCTCTGATGGTTCTGTTAGATGGAGTTTCCTAGAAAAGCAAGAGCAATGAAACTTGTGTGTATATAGAAAGATACTTATATCAATAAATGTTTCACACCATTGCAGTGGTGGTGTTTTAGAAGCTGTCGTCAGGTCAGACCCCACGTGACCCTATGCACAACTGAACAAAACAGAGCCTAGGCCTGCACCATCCTCACAATTGTTCTTTTGTTTGAGCCCATTGTTGCAGTCACTGTGTCAATCCATCTTGTTGAGGACCTTCCTCTTTTTCTCTGGCCCTCCGCTTTACCAAGCAGGGTGTACTTTTTCTGCAAGGAGTGGTCTGTTCTTATAAGTCCAAAGTACATGAGATGGAGTCTTACCCTCCTTACCTCTAAGGAGCATTCTGGCTATACTTTTTTGAAGACAAATTTATTAGTTCTATTGGCATTTCATGGTACTTTCAATATTCTTCACCAACACCATAGTCAAGTGAATTGATTTTTTTTTTCAATAGTCCTTTATCTGTGTCAAAATTTCATAGGCATATGAGGCCTGGTTTAGGTCAGGTATACCTTAGTCTTCAATGTAACCACCTTGTCTTTCAACACTAATAGAGATCTTGTGCAGCAGATTTACCTAATGCAATGCATCATTTGATCTCTTGACCACTGCTTCCATGAGCATTGATTGTGGATTCAAACAAGATGAAATCCTTGACCACTTCAATCTTTTTATCAGGCCCTGTTGGTCCACTTGTAAGGATTTTCATTTCCTTTACATAGAGTTGTAATCCATTCTGAAGCCTGCAATCCTTGATCTTCATTAGCAATCTCTTCAAGTCCTCCAACTCTCAGTAAGCAAATGATGTCATCTGCAAATCACCGATTGACAATATAACAAGGTGTGAATCCTAAATGTCCGTTATCATTGGAAACATGTATATAACTCCCTGCCATGGGTATTATTCCATATTTACATAACATAAAACTTCATAAGGGCATACTTTCCTTTCTCCTCACCAGTGGTTTCTTTCCTAATTAAAAAGAGAGAGAGAGAGATAATTTGCTTTCCTATTATCACACTTTTAGAGTATAAAATTGAATGATATATTTTTTAGTATACTCACAAAGTTGTTCAGCAAGCCATACTATCTAATTCCAGAATGTTGTTATCATTCCCCAAAGCCATCCTGAGCGAGTAAGTAGTTCTTCTCTACTCTCCTTTCTCTGTAGCCCTGGAAACCACCACTCTCCACTTCTATGGGATGGCCTATTTGGGGCATTTCATGTATATAAAATTGTATCATATGTCACTCTTTGTGTCTGACTTGCTTAATTTAACATAATATTTTTATAGGTTATCTGTGTTGTAGCATATATGAACAAAATCTGCTTTCAAAAAAAGTTTGCATTAATCCCTATGTTTGTGTAAGCCCAAGACCCTGGAATACCACAATCCTTCTCCAGACACAGCAGAGATAGAAACACTAGTCTCCTTTTAGAGAACAAAACAAATATACTGGGAGCAAATATGTATTCCCAGTTATAAGAAATACCATATATACTTGAGTATAAGCCAACCCAATTATCAGCCGAGACACCTAATTTTACACAAAAGCTGCATTAAAAATGTACTGAAAAACTCAGCTTATACACGAGTATGTACGGTACTTGCTTTCCTCTTCAGAGACCACTGTAATGGGCAAACCAATAACTTTTCTCTAAGTGAAAAGAAACATTATTTTCTGGGGGATATGCTTGAGTAGAGGACGCAGGACGATTTCAGACTGACCAAGAAAGCACTCCCCCAGAGCCTGCAGTGAAGTGTGAACAGCCCGATGGACCCAGAGCTCTTGGCCCAGGCTGGCAGGGATTTGGTGAACAATTATTGCATGTGGGAGACAGAGTGACAATGCTTTTACTGGCTTGATAGGTTGTGGAATGAAGATGTCTTTGACCCATTTTTGAACTCCAGCAGAAAAAAAATACTTATTAGACTTTTTTTTATCAAGCCTAAAACACATTTACAATTGCTGCCAAGCTGGGAGGATCAGGCTTGGTAAAATTGATGTCAAAGGTATTCCCTCAAGCAGAAAGAAAATGCTTTGAAAA
>NW_022111373.1:15648605-15653537 GCF_000313985.2 Echinops telfairi
ACTCAGGACAGTCTGGCTAAGAGTTCCACTATCTTCTAATTATACTGTATGTTTGATGATGCATCAAGTTGTTAAAAGAGAAGTAATTGAAGCAGAGTCAGACATCATAGGAGCCGTGGTGGCATAGGGCTTTGCGCACTGAGCTGCGTTTGCTCTGACGGAGAAAGATAAAGATTTCTGCTCCTGTTAAAATTTAGAGTTTCGGAAAACTCCAGCGAGCAGTCCGACAACCTGTCTTGTGGGTCAGAATTGGCTGAATGGAAGTTGCTTGCAATCACTGCCACAAAGCAGTTTTCTTAAATTGAGACTGCTGTGTCATCTCCGCTTTTCCAAGAAAGAACTTCTCAAGTCTCTGCTTCAGTGAAAAGAAAACAGCAGTGCTGCTTTTCTGACTTAGCTCCAGCTGGATTGTGGTAGGGGTGCTTAAGTGGGGCGAGCATCCTTGAGTACTGACTGAAAGTCTGGAGGTTCATGTCTATCCGGAGGCCCCTCAGAAGAAGGACCTGGTGACCTACTTTTGAGAATCGGTCATTGAAAACCTTAGGAATGCACTTCTATGATTATTTACATAACTCGGAGTCCCTCTGACAACATCTGGGGCTTTTTAATTGTGGGATTTTTGTGTGCAAAAATGTCATTAGCTTTGGGTTGAATATCTGGGTTTCTTCTAATCCCTGTTTACTTACTTACTGTGAATTTGGTCAATCCTCATCTTTTATCTTTAGAGCGAATACCACCGTATTTATGTCAGAGAGTCATTGTAAGCATCAATTACTAAAAAGTATATACATATCACCCTCCTCACCCTGAAACACACATACTTTTTGAGAGATTTGATTTGCTGGAAAGGGCTAAACTGACATGTGAACACATTTTTGTCTTTAAGTTTTTCCCCAAGCCATGAATTCCAGAAAGAAGCTGCAAAACCAAACACCACAGTACATTTAGCTCCATGACACCAATGTTGCCAGTGAAAAGACATGATTGCTTAAATAAATTGAAGTAATAATAAAAATAAAGGTATCAGGTAACAGACCCATGTGGATTTAAGGAAGCAGTATGTCGTTATCTAGATAACCAAACTCCCAAATCTGCTTCCATCAGGTTGGTTTTGACCCTTAGTGACCCTAGAGGACAGAGCAGAATGGTCCTTGCAGGGTTTTGAGACTCAGTCTTTACAGGGACAGAAAACCTCATCTTTCTCCTGAGCTACTGCCAGTGAGTTCCCACCACTGACCTTGCTGTCAGCAGCTCACCATGTGATCCAGCAAGTCTCCCGGGCTCCTGGCAGCGAGGTAGGACACTAGAAATCATAGTATCTAAGCTCCCTGATTTCTAAACAATGAGACTGAGATCAGAGGTATTCATAGCTGTTTTTTTTTTAATGGGGATGGGTGTGTGTTAGGTACGGGAGTGAGTCGTACTAAAGACTAGTCCTAGACTATTACCCCTTGGGCACAGGTTGCACGCTTCAGTGATAGCTGCTATGGAAATTCTCTTTGGTAAGAAAAGAGGTTAGGTAAATTGCAATATGGTTTTTAATTTTTTGGCTGCTTTGTTGTTGAGTCTGGATCATGTTGGCAACCAAACGCAAAGTTACCTGGCTGTATGCCATCTGAGAGATCTTGGTATGCTACGTCTACAGTGGCCACCGTGTGTTCAGAGTGCCTTTCAACCAAGGGCCTTCTAGTTCACAAATCAAGCAGACAGCAATGTCTGGATCTAGGAGACGTATAACAATGTTGAAGAACAGGAAAACAGGGATGGCACTGTGTCCACAGACACACTGTAGGCCACAAGCCGAAAAACCCACTTGCACTGATCTGTTCTGAAGCATAGCAATGCTACGTAAGGCTTTCAAGACTGTACATCTTTACAGATAGGGATGGCTTCATCTTCCTGATTGTAGCTGATGGGGTTGTACTGCTGACCTTATAGTTAGTAAGCTAATGCCTAAATCATAGTGCCACCAGAGATAAAATATTGAGCAAGCAGGAGGAAACAGTCTCTGGAAAAAATATCATGCTGGGGATAGGTTCAGTGAGAAAGAGGAAGACACTCAGCAAGATGGCCTGACACCAGAGTGGTTGTGCTGCTGACAAAGGATCAGACAACATTTTGTTCTGTCGTGCATAGGGTCACTATGGGTCAGAACTGACTCCATGGTACCTAACAAGAAGAGTGTAACCTACAGTTCTCTTCTTCTAAAACGTATTAGATAATCTTCTGTTGGCTAGTGTTCACTGATTATTCAGAAGTCAATCGCCAGTGTTTCTTCGTCTCTTAATCTGGAAGCACCATGGACACCTTTGATGTTTATAGATACTTGAAGTACTAGTGGCATCGCTTCCAGTGTCACAGTAATATGCAAGCCACCACAGTATTACAAACTGACAGGTAGGTAGTGACTTTCAAAAGTGAGAGAATCAAAATAACCAAGTGAATTAATAATTAAGCATCTGAATTTAAGAAAATCTACATATTTAATCTCCACTTAGTGATTTGGGGTGGGGGTACTTACTTGCTTTCTTTTTCCTTTTTCTTGCTTTCTGACACTTCTTAATTCTCTTGTCAGGAAATGTTGTGGGGTGCCCTCATGTCAGTTCTACCCCATAGTAACCATTGCCACAGCAGTCTCAGGTTTCTTTTTAAGTGCTTGACATATAGAATTGTGAAATTACAGTCTTTTCATTCATTTTAGTGGTAATTGTACAATGGCTAAGTTTTTTTTTCATTAAGTCTTATATAATGTTGCTAACCACTTGACCTTAACCAAGAAAGTGTGTCTACCCCCATTTCTTTGTTCAGATTGTAAATCATGGGTGAAAACCCCAAGAAGTTGCTTGGATAGGCTATTTGCAGTAAGTATAGCTCTCAGACCCTGAAAGCAAGTGTTTCTTTCCTTCTACTACGATATGGGTGGAAGTTTAGAGAAAATTCGTTGCACATTCAATAATCCCTGCACATTTTGTTTTGTGGCAATGGTTCCAATCCTCACAATGTAACAGCACGTTTCCCACTGCCTCTCTGTCTTCACGTGTGTCCTTCTTTCCCAACCATTCTTGAATTCAGAGTTGTCCTGGTGTGAATGCTGCCCTGACCTCACGTGATTAATTGTTCTGTGAAGTATGCATCTACTGGTGTTTTTGTTCTCCTGAAAGTTGAACTAGGTGGTGAGACCAGTTCCTGCCTTGAAGTCACCAGTAATGACCAGACCAGTAGGCCTGGCCCTTTTTAGAGGATTTTGGTTTTATTGTAGCTTATGTATTTGTCACACTCTGTAAAATAACTCTGAGGGTGGTTTTGGTCAGTGGAGTCAGCCATGATAGCCGGCTCCATCAACTTCCGGTCTTATGATGCGAGGGTGGGGGTTCCTGTGTTCCATGAGTTTGGAGGGACTGATTATTTCTTTGAATTTTGATTTCTTCATATTTTTCCTGTTCTGTTTAAAAAGAGGTGTTCCATTCGGGCAATACAATAAATATTAATTCCTTCTTCCCATGTTGTATGTTTCTCCTAATCATCATTTTAAATATACGTTGGTTTTTAAATGTAGGCAAAAATGATTTAGTCAAATTGACATTTGGGGTTGAATGCAAGGGGAAAACAAATTTCCATTGCAGTTCTTCATGTTGTATATGCCAAAAACCAAATTTACTGCCACGGAGTGGATTCTGCCTGAAGACCAATAGTGTAGAAATGGCCTTGTGGGCTTCAGAAACTAACATGTCACAAGAGGAGAAGTCGCATCTTCCTCCCACAGAGCAACTGGTGGTTTCAAACATGAAGAACAAATAATTTATTCAACAATACCAAGAATGTCCTCTCTTGATATTGGCAAAATGAAAAACATTTTTTTATTCTCACTATGAAGTCAAGTTAGAGCTTTAGGACCAGACATGCAATTTAAAAATCATTGTAAAATGTAAAATGATATAGGCAATTAGGCTTATAGTTTTGGAAAAGAAAACAATTTGCAGCAAATATCTACACATCTCAGGTTTTAATGCAGCCTTCCCAAAGATGCAAAAGACACCCTTTATTTATTATGTTATTATTGGCACTTTGCTTATCATATTCGTCTAAATAAAATGCATATTATTTCAGTCTTTTAAGGGTGAAATTGTACTTCATTACATTCTCAGTCAATGAACTAATCCTGAAACTCAAATGTGTTTTTTTAAATCCAATTAACAAGTTTACTCAAAATTTAGTTTGGCAAGAGCACTTCTTTGACTAAAACATATTAGAAAATTCTCCAGGTGCATCAAAGCAGAACAATTAAAAAACAACAACATTGCCGTCAAACAAAACCAAACCCTATTGCCATCCAGCGGATTCTGACTTAGAGCAATCCTTTAAAACAGAAAAGATTTGCCTCATAGAGTTTCCAAGACCATAAATATTTATAGCCACAGTCACCCAGTCCTTACTTTTTCTCCCAGGAAGCAACTGGTGGATTTGGTTAGCCGCTAAGCATTTTAACCACTGTGCCACCAGAGCACTTCTCTGATCAATTTTTAAAATGTTAATTAAGTTTGAGTTCAGAAGAATAGTGGGTGGATTCTTGAAATTGTGATAGAAACTAAGTTCTGATGTCTTACTGCTTGTACGTGTGATTCCTTTATTATAACTGTCCTACAGCAAACCTGCAATGGAATGGAATGGAGCAGAAACCTGCCCAGTCCTGCACTGTCTTCATGATTGTTGCTTTAAAGCAATGCTGCAGCGAAGGCTACAATCCAGCTTGTTGAGGGGCTTTCTCTTCACGAACCCGCCCTCTCCACTTTATCCTTTACCTACTACGACGTTCTTTCTAACAAACCTAGTCCTCTAACATATTCCTCCCTAGTCTTTTCTGATAACGTGTCCCAGGGACGTGATACAAATTCTGTCATCTTTGATTCTAAAGATCATTCTGTCTGTACTTTG
>NW_022111373.1:15654089-15663277 GCF_000313985.2 Echinops telfairi
TTTTTAGCAACATACAGTAGCTTAAACAGATTCTGCATCTTTCCCCCCTTCCCTTTCCCTACCCTCCTGAAGTCATTACTCTCATGACTGTTTCTAAGGTGTTTGTCTATCCTGAATTCCATAAATTGAAAGCTCTTGTGTATACACACCAGACTAGCTGGGTTTGTGAAGTAGGACTGTGATCATAATAGTGGGGGGAGTAAAGATGAAGGACCTAGAAAAGTGTTGTGTGTTTCATCGGTGCTATATTTCCCCCTGTATCCTCTCTTCCATGTGGCCCTTCTGTACTATAATGCCCAATTATCCTGGATGGGCTGTGGGTCTTTACCTCGACCCCTATTCCGATGAGGTTGTTTATTTTTTGAACTTCTGATACCTGTTCCCATTGACACCTCATGATCACACAGGTTTGTGTGCTTCTTCCATGTGGGCTTTGTTGGTTCCCTGCTAGATGGCCTCTTTCTTGGTTTCAAGCTTTTAAGACTATACATATATATGTATATATCTTTTAATAGCCAAGCATGATCTGCTTTCTTTCAAAATTCTATCATGTGATCTCCAGCTTCATTTCTATCACCAAATTCATATTTTCCAATCACTCCCTCTGCCTCTTTGTTTACACCTTTTGCATTCTAATTACTAATAATTATCAATGCACCTTGATTACACACGTCATCAATTTCAGGCGGAGGCTTTGGGTAGCATTCTTCAATTTCTTCATTCCTAGCTTTTGTGGTTGGGACATACATTTAAACAATAGTTTTATTGATTCGATTTTCTTGAAGGTGTATAGATATAAACCTATCACAGACAACATTGTACTTCAAGATTGATTTTGAAAAGTCCTCCTTGACAGTAAGTATCACACCAGTCCTCATAGAAATCATGTTTTTCTGATTCAAAAATGGCCAATACCAGTTCATTTGGCTCAGGAATGCCTAGTATACTGTATTGATCTTTATGTGTTCCATTTCACTTTGATGACTTTCATTATTTTTATACTTTGTACATTACAGGTTTTGATATTTAGCAGATTTTTGTAGCTGTTTCTCCTTGCCTTAAGTCATGCTCCATCAACAAAGGAAGATCCAGAAGGATCCACTCTGAGGGTCTTTATCCCACTCAAGTCACCATAGTAGATGTCCCTCTGAGAAATCCGCTCTTCCTTAGTCACATTTCAAATGCTCTCTGACATGAGAGTCCCATCCTCGAGCACTGGGACTAACAATGTTCTCCTTCTGTTCGTTTGACCTCCAGTATCTGACAATCTTTCCAAGATATACATAAGATTTTCAGCTGATCCTTCCTCAGAAGTGGGAAGCCAAGTGTTTCTTTGTTTTATTAGTCTGGAAGCTCCACTGAAGCCCTGCTGACATTTGAAATACCAGGGGCAGAGCTCCTAGTAACACAGCAACACACACGCCACCCCCTCTACTACAAACTGACAGGCAAGTAGTAGTTCTGGGGACTGAGTTGATGTTATTCTTCTAAAAGAAATTATTGCCACAAAGAGTTTTGCATGTTTCCTAAAACATAGGTAAACACCTTTCTGGTATGCTCTGCTTTTAGCCAAAATTCATGTGATATTACCAATGGTATCCCTCATTAAGCGTGCTCTACTTAAAATAGTTTGGATATTTGACAGTTTCTTGTCCAAGTACTATTGTGCTGTTTTTTTTATATTATCTTCAGCAAAATTTTACTTTAATATTATATAAATGATATTGGTCAATATTTTCCACATTCTACTGAATAACCAGGAGCCCAGATGGAGTTGTGTGCTGTGTTGTCCTGCTAAATGACAGGAGCCACTCTGTGGGCAAAAGATAGGCAAGTCCATTTTTGTTAAGACTTACAGCCACAGAAACCCTAGGGAGCAGGTCTACTTCCTCCCATAGGGTCTCTATGATTCAGAATCAACTTAAAGACACTGTGTTTGTTTCTTCAAGATATATGCACATTTATGCACCTCTTCCATTCAGTTAGCCAGATTTCTAAATTATATAGCATAAACCAGTGACCACTTGCAGTGTTGCATCCACTTATTGAAACATTTCAATTGATTCTATTGGTTTCAGGGGTTTTGTATTTTGTCAATGCCATAAGTCCAGGCTGTTGCTACCTCCTGAAATGACCAGATGTAGAGGTGACTCTTCAGACCACTTCATTTCCTAAGTGGTTCCTTTCCTTGGAAAATCCTCAGACTGAGTATTAGTCTCAATAACATTTTTGTTGAAATTCCAAAATTATTACATTTAGTGCAAACTTTAATTATAAATTTTTTCATTCTGACTTTCTTGACAAGTAGTTACCCAGACAATCTCTTGTAGTGACTTACAATGTGTTCAAACTACATGTCAGATAAAAAAAGGAAGACATAGCACGCATATATCCATGAAATCATAGATGTGTATTACCCTGGAAACTAGATACAATTTCCAAGTATTGCTTTAATCCTTATAAATGAGATCTTAAAAATCATAAAATTACCTTAGCGTCAGAGAAACATCTTTTATAAAATTAGATTCAGTGAACACGTTTTTCCTTAGAAGAAATTAACAAATGGGTGACTATTAATAATTTAAACTTTTGAACCAAAAGGGTTTCTGGTATTAATTCTCCTTAATAAATTAACCTCAAGAACAATCCTCATCCTCATATTATTTTCACATGTACAACACATAGATTGCCGAATCAACATCATACCTATTATAGTGTCCATATTTTTTTCTCTCTTCTTATGGCACAGCAGCAAATAAGGTCAGGTCACAGCATGTCACCTTCCAATCTTGTTGTTCCATAGACAATAGGATTATTTTATCCAATGCCTTAAGGACCAACTATCAAAATGACAAATCTGAACATTACTTGACCCTGCTTACAAATGAGGAAGACATTCCTTGTTACACTGGGAGGCTGCCTGCCATGTGTTCTAAGCACTGTTTGTGAATCTGTTCACCTGATTAGTTTGTGTTCTCTGTAATAACCCCGAGAGCACTGAACATATGTTGTGGGCAAAAGCCATCAAGCCAAATATATATAGTTAATCCCATCTATCTCTGTCACCTTTAATGGTACACTGACTTAGTTACTGAATAAGGTGGTGGAATTTTTGGAATATTATACTTTTAGTATTTTCATGTGTAATAAAAATAGCCCAATGAATTTGAAATGACTGGAAGGAAATCATAAAAAATGACCACTCATTTTACTCAATTTAAATTCATAGACTAGAACACTATGACTAATAATTAGTTGTAGTTAATGAAACAAGGCACATGTAATTGACAAACTGTGCCAGAGTGAATCATCTATCATTTTTCAAATAGTCGTTGCATATTCCAAAATTTATATAAAAAACGAATGTTTAAATGATGCAGAATATATGAAAAGAAATGGGGGAAAATCATTTCTCTTTTTAGCAACATACAGTAGCTTAAACAGATTCTGCATCTGATTTGTAAATGTATCTGACAGTTTTTACTAATGTGTTTAAGTAAGTGTTTAGCTAAGCAACATTATTTGCCAGTAGTTTTTGCAGAAGTTATCCATTAACTATGTGCTTTATCCTTGCATTTTACAGTCTGACAAGTTAAACATTTCAGAAGAATGAGCCCTGCACACAGGTTTACTCAGCACAACTGCTGTCTTCACCTGGGGCTGCCGGGTTCTCAGTACAGCTGGCTTGTTGTAAATCAATCATAGTCATTTCCTAAGGATTATGAAACCTACTTTAAGAATGTGCTTTTGTGGGTCTTAATTTGACTTTTGTAGTATTCTCCTGAATTACAGAAGCAGTGTTGGGTGGGTTTTATTATGAGCAGGAAATGTATCTTATTATAAAGATATTTATAATTCAAGTCTTGTCTACACTGCATTAGAAGCTGTGCTATGAATTACTTAGTCATACTCAACACTGATTTTACAACATCTGAAGCCAAATATCAAAACCCAGTGCCAGATGGAAGAAAGGAAGAAGGAATGAATGTATATCTCCATTCCTTAGCTCACCTTCCAGAAGCAAAACTCTGAAAGTAGATAAATAGTGAACAAGATGATTTTTGAAAATTCTGCATTAATCTCCCAAAACCTATATTTCATTTAAAAATATCTCTTGGATATGGTATACTAAGAAAATATTGAGCTATTGATAGAAGGCAAATCTTAATATTTTAGAGATATGTATTTATATTTTTACATGTATAAATCCCTATCTCTTATTGTGTTGTTGGCAGTGTTAGTTGGCACCAACTTGACTCTGGCTTATAGTGACCACACATGTAAAGAGTAGAGCTGCTCCATTAACTTTCAAGGCTTTGCCTTCTCAGAACAGATTTTTAGGTCTGGCTTCTGAGTTGTCTCTGAATCTGAGCTGTCGACTTTTAACTTGCAGTTGCTTACCTACTACTTTAGACCAATCAAAGTGGGATACATAAATCCCACTACCGGAGTAGGGTTTATAGGGTGGGCTTCTAACCACAGGGTCAGCAGTTAGAAACCACTACCTGTTCCTCAGAAGAAAGACAAGGCTGCTAAGAGCCACAGCCTTAGAAAGCCACAGGAGCCGTGCTCCCAGTCCTATAGGGTCACTGAGTCAGAATACACTCAATGGCAGTGAGTTTTGGTTTTGAGTGTAATTAAATAAGATTTTAGGTCTTTTTTGGTAGGTGAATACCTGTAAGAGAAAGAGGATAGAATATATAGCTATACCTTGATTTTATGATTAAATTATCAGCTATGACCATAAACCTCCAATCAAAACTCTTTAGATATTCTAAGAAAGAAGGGAAACCACTTACAGGAAAATAAAAGTTAGAGAAGGAAGCACTCCACTTCAGAGTAAGAGATAAGAGATAAAGCTAATGGGAGGGGAGAGGGAGAGTGAAAATTCCTAGCACCCAACCAGTTCAAACCCTATTCAAGTTAAACATAAGCATCTGTTTTGATATTTCAATATTAATGTTTCCTTTGCTGTACCTATCTATGTAATGGTATGCCTACATATTTTTGTAATATTCTTTCATTCTGACATGTATGTTTAAAAAAATCTTGGATGCTTTTTTTTGAACTCTTCATCTCCCATTTTCTATAACTTTTCCCTGGGGGAAAAATACCAAATCTAGCAAATGTCTTTCATTTTTATATGATAAAATAATATAATTACTTCTTCAAATGATAATAGCTAAATATTGTTCCAATGTGTTTATAGTATGAAAGGGAAAATAATTTGTTTTACTAAGAAATCTTTGACAGTTGGCCAAGTTACAAACAAAAACTGATGAAAGGCTTGTCTCAAAGAGATTATTCACATGTAAATAATATAGTAATTTAAGAGGAAAATATAAGATAAGGTAAAGTGTTTTGAAGTATAGTCTGCTAAGACAGCAGCTCTCAACCTGAAGGTCATGACCCCTCTGGGGGTGGAACGATCCTTTCGCAGGGATTGCCTAAGACCACTGGAAAACACAAATATTTCACAATATGTAATTATATATTGTTTTGTGATTAATCACTATTTTAATTATGTTCAACTTGTAACAATAAAAATACATCCTGCATATCAGATATTTACATTACAATTCATAAAAGTAGCAAAATTATGGTCATGAAGTAGCAACAAAAATAATTTTATGGTGGGGGTCACCACAACATGAGGAACTGTATTAAAGGTTCACGGCCTTAGAAAGGTTGAGGACCACTGCTCTAAGAGTTTTGTTTCATTGGTTAGATATTATGCTAAGACTTCCTTGATCACTGTCTGCCATGGTTTTGTTTTTAATTCTCATGAATGGAAAAGCAAATAAAGAAAATGTAAAGAGTATTTCAGACGACACAGGAGGAGCTTCAAGATGGCAACCCAGTAAGCAGCACATAGTGGGAGCTCCACTGAGACTGGTGAGCCTGGAGTGCAGGAGAACAAGTGAGAGGACTCTGGGAGTTAAATGACCCCCATGAAAACCCAAGGTGCCCCTTCAGCCCAGGAGGTGGCCCTCTGCCACATCTGATTTGCTCCAAACCCAGAGATCTGTGACCTGATCCCAGGAATTTCCTGCCAGCTTTTCTGCTTCTGCACCACAGTCACTGCCCACCAGTGACCCCCACCCTGGGCCTGGTTGCCACCCCAGGAGCAGGATGGCTGCCTTACTCAGTTCCCCAAAGCCAATGCTTAACCACCTCATAGTAACTGTCCACCTCCATCACCCACCCAAGGTCACATGGTCACATGGCCTTACCTGCAGTAAGTTTGATCACGTGCAGTTGCGGGGGACTCCCTACACCAGTGCCTGGGGCTCTGCCACCCCTGTGGTGGCTGTGTTTGCCATATCCACAGGGCACAATACTAGGTACTTCCCCATCAGCATGGCTCATCACTGCTGTGACCCCTCCCAGCCACGTGACTTGGCACCTGGCACTTCCTGCCAACCACTTTCCCAGAAGCATGGCTTGTAGCTGCTCTGGCCCTCCTGGCCTGTGCTACGTGATGCCTACCACATCTCGCCCACCACTTCCTTGGTGGTGTGGTGCATTGCTGCCCAGGCCCTTCCAGACCATGTGATGCAACATGGTGCCCTCCACTGCTCCAGTGGCACAAATTGTTGCTGCCCCAGCGCCTTCTGGTCTGCTCAAGCAGAATAGTGCAGAGTACTTCCCTTTTCTGAAGGACATTTCCCCCTAAAATCTAGCCTAGCTCCAGAACCCAGAGGATAAGTGACCCAGTTCATGGAGGCCCAGGCCCACGCTGGCCACACTACCTTAGACCTCAACGCAGCCACCACCAGCCCATTGGTACCCTGAAGACATATCAATGTACCTGGAACTATCCAGCAGTCACACTGAGTTCAGCACAGCTGCCCCCCACCAGTGCCCACAGCCTCCACCCTGTGGGGCTTTTCCCTGGCAACTGCACCATCAGCAGTGTGGTTATTCCCACCTTCACTCAGCTCCCCCTCCCGTGGAAGCGAGGCCTCTCCAATCATTGTCTTCTATTAGGTGCCTTTAAATAAAAGGCTGGAAATCATGCCCAGACAGCCCAGACCAAATCGGCCAAGGGGCACACATAGAGTCACCAGCCTCATTCCAGTCTCTGAGACCCCTCATCGCCAATGTCCATTGAGTCACCATGGCACCTGCATATACAGCAGTCCGACCCACCACCATAGTAGGCCACAGGCAGAACTAAAAAACACCATTGCCAGTCACACAGAGAAAGAGTGCAGGTCCCCTTGTTCTCCCAGAAATATGGTGCCCAGCTCTAAGAAATTGTCATGTAAACAACAGCATACCACATCAATCCCAATAAGAAAACAAGAAACACAAATCACAACAGCAGAGCTATTGACACTCATAGAAGGATCAGATGTAGATCTGCCACAAAAAGAAATTTTGGAAAGATACTTGGAGTAATACAGGAGATAAGGAAAGCTACACAGAATAAGGATGCAATGATAGAGGAGTTGAACTTCACGTAAGAGGGGTTGAAGTGCATGATACAGGGGATGAAGTCCATTCACCAAAGGGAAATACAGGAGCTAACAGATGAAATAACAGAAGCTGTGCACAAGGTCACGGATCTCACAAACAGACTAGAGGAGGCTGAGAATCGTATCAGTGATTTCGAAGACCATCAGGCAGACCTCAGCAAATGAAAAATACAGTCAAATAATATAATAAAAGAGGCATAAGAAAACCTGAGATCAATGACAGATGCTATGAATAAGGACAATATTAGAATAATGGGTCTACCAGAACAAGCCATAATGAAGAAGTCAATAACCAATTTATCAAGGGAATTTCTGGAAGCAAACTTTCCCCAACTAAAAGAATGAGAATCAGACACTCATACAGGAAGCAAAGAGGATACCAATTAGACTAAACCCCAGGAAGAACTCATCAAGGCATATAACAGTCAAACTATACAACTTTGAGGTAAAAGAGAAAATTCTAAGACCAGCAAGAGAAAGGAAGACAGTCATATACAATGACTTTCAGGTAAGACTATGCTCAGACCTATCATCAGATACCATGAAGAGGAAGAGAGTGGAGTATCATCTTCCAAAATCTGAAAGAAAATACCTCCCCAAGAATCCTGTACCCTGACAAAGTATTTATGATAAAAGTAGAGATAGGGTCTTCCAGGACATAGAAAGACTCACATAATACACCGTAAGACACCCAACCATGCACAACTCACTATGGCCAGGAGACCAACATGCACCAAGCACAAGCAGAATACCATATAGCCCAACTCCAAACAGAAGCTAATGTGCTGATAATAATTACCAAGATAGCCTGGACTCAGAGGGAAAAGAAGGCAAGAAAGAAACCCCCATTAAAAAACATCACAATGGTGTGACAGGGGCCTAGAAAAACACCCAACACAAACAGCACAAGATGACAATAATGAATCCAGAGATTGTGATAATAACTCTAAATGCCAATGGTCTCAATTCCTACACTAAAATAAAAAGACTTGCAGACTGGGTTGGAAACAGAACCCATCAAACTGTTGCCTGCAAGAGACGCACCTTAAGCTCACAGACAAAACTAGACTAAGAATAAAAGACTAGCAGAAAATATACCAGGCAAATGGCAATTTAAGAAAGGAGGGGTCGCAATCCTAATCTCTAGCAAAATCGACTCAATGTTCAAACCTTAAAAAGAGACAAGGAGGTGCACTATATAATGCTCAATGTATCAGTTAACCAGGAACCAGTAAGCATAATAAATCTATATGTGCTTAATGAGAAACCCACAACATTTTTGAGACAAACTTTTCAAAACATGAAAAAAGAAATCACAGTTTCAATTATCATAGTAGGTGACTTTAATACACCACTATCAGAGAAAGGTAGATCCATGGGAAGGAAGCTTAGCAAAGAGGCTATAGATCTAAACACTAAAATTAGGCAACTGGATCTCATATATAGCCATATATAGAGCTTTTCATCCAGATGCAAAAAAATTCACATTTTTCTCAAGTGTGCATGGCTCATTCTCAAAAATAGACCATATGCTGGGATGCAAGTCAAGCCTGAGTAAATTCAAACACATTGAAAATACTCAGACGTCCTTCTTGGATCACCACACCATAAAGCTGGAAATTAATAAAAGGAGAACCAGAAAAACAAGGGCAAGCAATTGGAAGATGAATAATGATCTGTGACATGACTGGGTACTGGCCCAGGTTA
>NW_022111373.1:15664501-15666093 GCF_000313985.2 Echinops telfairi
TCTTTAATGGGAAGAGTTGGAGGAGTTTATGCTAAGCAAGGTCATCCAGTCACAAAAGGACAAGTACAGCATGAGTCCCCTGAGGTAAGTGTAATCAGCACATTAGGTATAGAAGAGAAGCCACCTATCCACAATATACGGGTCGAGGTATAGGTAGTAGGGGGGAGGTTAAACCAAACCCAAGGATATACATGTTAATCCAACTAAAAGAAAGGGAAAGGGGAGGTATAAAAGGGGTGGTGGTGAAAGTGAGATGATGGCATGGGGGAGCAGGGCACTAACCCATCCAGGGGGAGAGTATTGGTTCTGTCTCCACAGAATTGGGAGTGAGCACACAGATTCCACCATGGTGCACCAAACCATGAGGGCAATGTAACCACATGGAGGAATGCTTGAAAAGTGAGGGCTCCAGGGCTGGCCCCAACCAGAGCCAGACTGATCTCCTCCCTAGAAGTATGTGCTACAGAGAACAACACTAAACAAACAGGTTGGGGAGAGGGGCCAGCATGCTATGCTCACACAGAAACGAACCAAGAAAGAAAAAGGGAAAAGGACTGCGGGTCTAGACCCCCTGTGGCACACCAAGCCTGGTGGACAACGTCCCTGCAGAAGGCACAGAAAGGACTGTAGGGCCAACAGCAGCTCATGTCATATTGTACCCTTACTTGAGCATATTGTAGCAGGGGGCAATTCTGGGGTTACACGGCAGGGAGGTAGTGCAGTCTGAACCACCACAGTGGGACAAACCAAGAAGGGAATATCAGTAACTGGAGCAAAGCAAAGCTATGAAGCCCCTAAAGAGCCCCCTAAATAAACTTCAGGCTAGGAGGGGCATCTTCCGGAATTCCCCCAGGACCAGTGGGGAGACAGTCATAAATGTCAGTGGGCAGACCTGGAATTTTGTGTTTTTTCTCCTTTTCTTTTTCCAATCTTTTGTTTTCTTTCTGTTTGGTTTATATCATTGTCTGTTTTCCTACTCATATAAGATAGGCATGGGAAGCAAGCTCCAGGAGAAAGCAATAGGACCTACAGCCCAGGAGGGACTTGGGGGAGAAGGAGGCAGATGAAGGGAGTGGTGAGCAAACAACACCATAGACAGGGGAACAACTGGGGAATTAAATTAAACAACAAGGAGGACATAGAGATCCTGGGGGTATTGTGGGAATCTCAATTCATCTTAAGCACTTCATTATGTACTCAATATCATACATATACACCTATATACATTGTGTAAGCATGTACATTAATGATATTTAAAATAGATGAACACTGGAAATTAAGCAATCAACAAGGTACAATCTCTACTTTTAAGGATCATGAAACAGCAGAGGATCTGTGCTGTGACCATGAGGCAGAACACAGGAGAAGCAATAAAACAATGAGACACAGTGGTGGGTCTCCCAGCCCAAGAATCAAGGCAGAAATCAAGAAAACTCATGGTTGGGAAGTATAATTTCTCATTTGCAGTAGGTGGTGCCTTTGAAACTTGCTTTTTAAATCTATACCTAGTTGGTGGCAAATCCTAAATGCTAAATCACTGTTTAAGAAGTGTTTTTAATTTCCCTGACCTTGACATGTTTTCCCTTTTCCAT
>NW_022111373.1:15666997-15668317 GCF_000313985.2 Echinops telfairi
TCCTCTGGTCTAGCCAGACTCCCATATTTTCTTATAAGTAACTGAACCTATTCTTAACTAAAATCAGCAAACCAAGTGAACTGCACATATTTATCCAGAATTTTCCTTACTCAATTAAACCTCGGCTATGAGATTGTCTGTGCATGCATTAAAAGCTCTACTCTAGGATAAGCATGCTAAGAATTATTTTGAGAAAATATTCAAATGGATAACTAGGAGTAGGAAATTACTTTGGAATAAAAAAATTCATAGGCACTAGGGAAAATTTGCATACATTAATTTATCAATATAATCAGAAAAGAATGTTCTTTTGTATGTGTGAGATGATGTGCTCAGAGTGTTCAAACTCTGGGGGAAAGGACAGCAACAATGTTCCAGAAAGATACTATGTCCCTGTACACATTTAACAAAAGAAAGCAGAATGTTCTTCACAGGTCTCTCCTCCAACTGAAGTGCAATTCTTTTAGTACAAGGCTTGAGATTGATCAACTCCAACAATCCCATTATGCGAAGTGATTATCCCCTGCTGCTACTTTTATTTTCCCAGGAGAACTAGCCTAGATGAGCTGACAAATTTGCTTTATAAGCATTTTCGGTTTATTTTGTCTTCTTGATATAATTATGTTCTCAACATATAATTACATTCTCACTACCCATAAGAAGGAAAGTACCTGTAAGAGAAGACCTTGATATTTATTCTCAAAAGGTAATAAGTAAGTGTTTATTTTAAGCAGGTTAGTTTTAACTTTGAAAAATTCTATGAATTATTTAACAGCTAAACTTCTATCCTACATAGAATGCAATTAACAATAAACAAAAGTAAGTTTTTTCCAAATTGTGGTATATTTTAACATATCAAATTGGATAATGAAACTTGACAATTTATCTACATCTTAGGTGCTGAGGTATAGTGCACATGATGTTTTTTCCCTGGTGATATAGTGGCTATGCATTTGGCTACTAACTGCAGGGTGAGTGGTCTGAACCCACCAGCCACTCCATGGGAGAAAGACAGGGTTTTCTATTCCCTAAAGAGTTACAATCTCGGGAGCTTACATGGGCAGTTCTACCCTGTCCTACAGAGTCACTATGAGTTGGCATTGACACAGTGGCAGTGAGTATATATTTAGGGAAAAGCAGTATAAAAATTGATTGATGATTAACATAATAAATCCCTCATAAATGTGACTACATGACTATAGCTTAAGAATTAACTTTACACTATTACTGAGGAGAAAATAAATTATTAAGAAAACAGGTAATCACTCAATACTTAGGATAGCCAACAGGTAATTCATCTGTAGCTTCATCTTCTTTATT
>NW_022111373.1:15668660-15676765 GCF_000313985.2 Echinops telfairi
TTCAACTCATTTCAAGTGATGCAGTTAGTTTCAATGATAATGAAAGAAATACCATTTATTAGTTTTAATCAGGAAAAGAAATACTTTTGTGTACATTTAAAAATTTCTAGTTGCTCTCTCCTATTCTCTCAGATGTAAGCAACATATTTTAAATCACTTTAAAAATCTGTTCTTTGATAAAACTTTTGTCTTTATATAATATGGAAAAAGAAATAAGTCCTGAAAAAATACTTCCCTGGAAGTTAAAAGGATATCCATCCCATTTACAGTAAGCAAGTCTCTGTTTTATCATTAAGATTTCTTACTTGTATTATATAAGAACAATATTTTGTTCATATTTTCTTTTCATGTCACATAGAAAGAACATTATATTTACTATAAATGAAAGCTGTTATTAAACATAGGAATCACTCAGAAGTAAAATATCTTTATAAATCTTCCTACTTAAGAAAGGCTAAGTATAAAATATTTACAAAATGAAATAAGAACAAAATCAGAGAGAAAGCTAATTTCAAGTAATGTAATAAATGTGCAAAAGTTTTTTTGAATTAACAGAGTGGTAAGTCTCAGTAAGAATGGTTAGGAGTAATTCTGTATGAGTTTTGTAGTGATTAACATTGTGGTGGATATATAATCATTTGTCAATTTGAGGATTAAGAGTGCAGGGGTGGAGTCTAGCTTGTCAATCAGGTCATAGCCAATGAGGCCTCTGCGTGGGCATGGCCTTCTTCTGAGAATTCTGGGAAATCCCGTACTTCCTCCTTGGAAGTGGGAGACTTTCTGCTCACACCTTGGGAGACATAGCAGCTGACAAGACACATGGACCCACCCTGATGCAGAGACCCCTGCCAGCACTGAGATGTTTCCACTGACACTGGATCCAAAGACTTTCTACCCACTGGCCTGGGATCTTCTACATTTGGCATCATTGCATGCGTTTCATGAGTTTGAAGAGGGCTTTAGATTGGCATAGGACATATGGGCTAATATCCAGCTTATGGACTTGATCTGTACGGGGCTAGGATGTTTTCTCAATGTTCAATTGCTCTTGTATATAAATCTCTTTCTTATACACATATGTGATTCCATGGATTTGTTTCTCTAGTCTACCCAGACTAACACAAACATAGACATACATTTTTTGATTTGTTAGGATTAAGCATTTCCAAGAGGGTCACAGGACACAGAGTAAATCATGGCGGTGCTCAATTTTCAACCAACTACTTAATTACCCAGGAGGCATCAAAAGAAAATGTATAGAAGACAGCTATTCTATTACTAAGAATTGGTTGATTTTCAACCACTTCATGATGTAGCATATGATCAAGAACCAATATTCATGCGGCTGGGACTCCAAGATCGAATGAAGGCATTTGTGAAAAACAAGGTCCCGGACTTGAAAAAACTATTCAGAATGTTCAGTGAATGGCATGCTAGAAGTGCTCTCTTGTTTATGTTAAGAAACTTAGAAGATAATTATCTGGTGTGGTACTTATATAATCATTGTCAATTTGAGGATTAAGAGTGAAGGGGTGGAGTCTAGTCTGTCAATCAGATCATAGCCAACGAGGCCTCTGTGTGGGCAGGGCTTTCTCCTGAGAATTTTGGGAAATCTGGTTTTTCCTTCTCGGAGGCAGGAGATAGACTCTCTCTCTACTCACTCACTGAGAGACATTGCAGCTGGCAAGATACATGGAACTATGCTAGTTCCCTGAGCTGGAGAAGCCATATGGACCTACCCTGAAGCAACCAGTCAGTCCTCTGAAGCTGGAGAAACCTCTCAGCGCTGAGATGCTTACAACTCCACTGGATCCTAAGACTTCCCCACCCAGTTGCCTGGGATCAGTCTGCATTCAGCATCATTGCTTGTGTTTTGTGAGTCTGAAGAGGACTATATAAGTTGGTATCAGACATATTGGCTAATATCAGACTTATAGGCTTGGACTGGACTGAGTTGGGATGCTTTCTTAATGTACAATTACCCTTTATATAAAACTTTGTCTTACACACATATGAGTTTCTATGGATTTGTTTCTCTGTCTACCCAGTCTAACACATCTGGCCAACCAAAAGGAAGAGAGACCCACATCTGTCCATATTCCAAAGAAAAACAATCCATTTGAATGTGGAAATTATCAAATAAGGTCACTGTCACATGCAAGTAAAGTTTTAGTGAACTTGATCCACAGAGTGTTGCAGCAGTACATTGTTAGACAACTGTCAACGTTTTAAACCAGATTCAGAGAAGGATGTGAAACATGGAAATTCATCATTAATGTGAGATGGATTTTGACTAAAAGCAGCAAATACCAGAAAGAGGTTTACTTGAGTTTTACTAAATATGCAAAGGTATTAGAATATGTGCAGCATAACAAATTATAGGGGGAAAAATGGGAATTTCAGAAGACTTTAATTTGCTCACGCAGAGCCTGTACAAAACCAAGAGAAAGTCTTTAGAACAGTATACTGTCATTGCTGTGGTTGTCATTGTTGTTGGCTGCCATCGAGTCAGTTCCAACCCCTAGCAATGTGATGCACAACAGAAGGATGCACTAACCAGTCCTACAGCATCTGCAAAACTATTCCTCTGTTCCATCATTGTAGCCATTGTTGTAGGTGTCAATACATCTCCTTGAGGGGCTTCTTCTTTTTTGCTGACCCTCTACCAAACAGGATGTCCTTCTCCAGGGACTGGTGTCTCTTGACAGCAGGTCAAAGTATGTGACACAAAGTCTCCCCATCCTTGCCTCTAAGGGGCACTCTGGCAGTACTTCTTCCGAGAGAGATCTGTTTGTGCTTTCAGCAGTCCATAGTACTTTCACTATGCTTCTCCAGCACCACAAATGCATCACATCAAATGCATCCATTCTTCTTCAGTCTTTTTAATTTATCTACTCATCGTCGTTGTTAGGTGCCCTCAAATTAATTACAATGCATTATGCCCCCATGTACAATAGACTGAAACACCACCGTCGCCTGTGCCGTCCTTACAGTTGTTTTGCTTTAGTCCATTCTTACAGACACTAGGTCAATTTGCTGGCTTCTCTCCTCTTTTACTCCTTGGAAGGGAAAAACGTGATTCATACTACTGCTTAGAGACACTCCTTTTACACGAATAGATCAGGGCTATGAATACCACACTTGTCCTCATTTAAATTAGCTGATCCCATAGGATCAAATCATAGGGAATAATTAAATCATTACCTAACTGCCAAACCACTGAGAATTATGGCCCAGGTTGGGTGATGTGTATTTTGGGGGAAAATAATGTAATCTATGGTAGCTTACTAAAGAAACGGTGAGGGGGCCAAATAGGACCTCCCTGGGCTAGCCACAGTGAAAAGATAACCCTACTCTGCAGCTGCCCAAGGACGATGCCACTGAGATGGGGGTCATTTATGCCTCCACAATCCAACAGGCTTCCTTAGCCTAGTCTGCCAACAGCCCTTCCTTCCACAGTGCTCCAGTTCCCTGCTGGCATTGAGGAATCCTTGCAATAGCCACGCAGAATTCACAGACAGCACTCACAATGGTAAGGGTTGGTTGTTGTGTGTAGGCACCCTTGAGTTAATTCTGACTCATAAGGGACCCTGTGGATAGCAGAATGCAACATTGCCCAGCCCCGTGCCATCACAAGCATACACACTTGTAGTATTGTGGGCAGGCCTATTTTATGTTTGTTACATGTTTTCTGTGCCATCTTTGAAGCATAGTACAAGTGTGCATACACTAGTAGTTCTGTTTGAGTCATTGTTGTAGCCACTGGGTCAATCCACCTCATTGAGGGTCTTGCTCTTTTTCGCTGACTTCTACTTTACCAAACATTTACTTTTTCCTAGGAACAGGTATCTCCTTATAACATGTCCGAAACATATGAGAAATCTCTTCATACACCCTTCTTAGAAGCAAACTGGCTTTAATGCTTCAAAGATAGAGTTGTTAGTTCTTCTGGCCATCCATGGTGCTTTCAATTTTCTTTGCCATAATTCAAATGTTTTCATTCTTCTTTGGTCTCTGTTATTCACGGCCCGATTTTTATAAGCATATGAAGTGATTGAAATTACTATGGCTTGTGTCAGGAACACCTTAGCTTTCATAGTGACACTATTTCCTCAATACTTTAAAATTATCTTGTGCAGCAGATTTTCCCGGTGAAATAAGTCATTTGATTTCTTAATTGTTGCTTCCATAAGCATTTATTGTGTATACAAACAAAACGAAGTCCTTCATAAATTCAAACTTTTTTCTTTCTACAACAAGTCTATTTGGAGCTCTTCCAGGAATTACACTATGCCATAGTTCACTCACATCAAGCAGTATTATACAATTGCTACTATAATTCGCTTCAAAGCATTTTCTTCCTTCTTGGACTCTTTGATATCAGTTCCCTTTAGCCCCACCCCTACCCACCTCCTCCACTGTACCCATCAGGGTCCCTTATTCCACTTGTCTTTTTAGGTTCATCAATCCTGGGTCTCATGTACCCCTAAATAGAAAAACCACAAAAATAAAAGATGCCCACCCACAATGACAAAATACATCAGAGATAAACCCCAATATGGAAACGGAAAAAAACAAAAACTATGAAAAGTATTGAATACCAGATTAGACCCAAAGTGTATCAGACAGGAGAACAAATGACACGGTTTTAATTGTTCAAGTTAGGTTTATCATTCTGATCTCCTATAATCATCTCTCCAGTGCTCTCTGTTTGGTAATCTGTTTATTCCTATCCTTTGATTATGGACAGAGGGAAATCACTGGAGGCTTATTTCCTGTGTAGATCTCCCGAATGTGTTTTGGACTTCTACTCTCATTCAAAGCCTTCTGCAAACCAGAATCAGACAATGTAAACTCTGATACTGGATTATATAATTTACAATCCTCGTATCACAGATGTTGGTGTGCTTCTTCCACATGGACAAAGTTGATATCTCACTTAGATGGCTGCTTGTTTGGAAACAAGCACTTAAGACCCAAGATGGGCACCATCTAATTTCTTCACCACACTTTTCTATAGCACCCATATCTTCTGTGTTTCCTTTATAAAAGCGAATATCAAACAGGATCTTGTTTTAAGAACTTACGCTCGTAAATGGAAGATAATTTCAATCTTTTAATGTTGCTTGGTGGTGAAGTTGTGAGTAATTTTGTTTGCATTATGTTGCATCATGATGCAATATTTAAAGCTCTAGCCTTTGATTTTCATCAGCAAGCTGACTTCAAATCCTCATCTTTCAGCAAGCATGGTTGTGTTGACAGATGTGGTGAAGTTAAATCATTGACTCATGGCTATTCTTTCCATATCTTTGTGACCCCTACCAAATGTTTGGAGGGCCTGTATGAACAGGGAGTGGGAAAAACTAATAGAGGAGATTAGTCATTTTTGCTGTTCTTTGGGTATGAGAAAGTCACCTCAAAAGCAGGTTAGAGAATTCTGTGACCATAAGAACAGAAGAGCCACCATGTAGCACATGCGAGATACCTGCTTACAGTGATAGATGCTGCAGAGGCAACAGAGATACAAGGCACTGTACCACTGTGATCATGAGACAGAGTAACGAGTAGTAAGAAAAACATGAGACAGAGCAATGTGCTCCCCTGGGGAAGAAATAAGGCAGAAACAGGGGTGAGCAGAGGGGTTGCTGTGAAGTAAAAAAACAAAAACAAAACCAAAAATCTTTAATGTTTTCTAATCTGGATTAAATTGTTAGTTCTCTAATAAATTTCCATAATTCCAAGTATCATCTGTGAGCTATTTGTAGTCATTATAAGTGATGACAAATTAGACAGGTCATTTGACCTGGGAGGAACAATTGGAATCAGAAAGAGGTGAATGGAAGGCATTTCACCTTGTGCTGGGGTGCAGTTGGATTTTCCTCCTCCGACTTTGTAGCCAGAAGAGGACCCATGTGCCTATTGGTCCATGCACAGGTTATGCATGAGCACAGGGAAGTGTTCTGGCATCCCCAGTCTTTGCATATGCATCGTTTATTATGATGCACACAGTTGAATGCCTTTGCATAGTCAGTGAAACACAAGTAAGCATTTTTCTGGTATTCTCAGTTGTAGATCCATCTGATGCCCCTCCTTCCATGCCTTTTTCTGAATGTGGTTTAAATTTGTAACAGCCCCTGTTGGTATGATACTTCAATCATTGTTGGATTATTTTCTACTTACAAAGATTAGGATATTGGAAGTACTGTGAACTGCAAAAAGAACAAACAAATCTCTCTTGAAAGAAGACAACCAGGAGGTTCTTTAGAAGCAATGATGATGAGATTTATTCAAACGTATCTTGGGCATTTTATCAGGACAGGCCAGGATCTGGAACAGGACATCTGTTGGTAAGGTAGAGGCTCAGTGAAAAAGAAGAGCCTCGAGAAGAGGAAGTGGCCCAGCGATTGCAACGATAGTCGCGAGCATGGGAACTATCATGAGGCTGCCAGAGAACTGAGCAGTGTTTCATTCTGTCGTACATAGGGTCACTTTGAGTCAGAACCAACCTGACAGCCTAGCAGCAGCAACATTTGGGGAATTGAGCTAGTTACAAGCTAAGATAAACATGAAGGATACCATTCTTTTGTCTGCAGCAGTGCTTCTTCTCAGCCATGCTGGTGGGCTCATTTCTCTCTAATCACCAGCCTTTCAGCCATTGGGTCCCTTGGCCTTTGCCCTTCTCAGGCAAGTGTTAGAAAATCCCTTTAGCACTGCTGATACCTGAGGGCCTTCAACTATACTTGTTCAGTTAGCCAAGAAGCCAATGCTCTATCTCATGTTGTTAGTGCTTCTCTTCTGCTCATTCTCAGGGTCTAGCCATTGCTCCTTTGCATCTCCACTCAGGGATGGGCTACGTTTTACTCCTGGTTCTTTCTTCCAGTCTGGTCATGTTTTTGCTTCTACTGTCTCACTTTATAGCCAGCAACGTGGCAAAACTTTTCAATCCCCTCATTAGAATCATCAATACTTGTTTGCATGATCTCACCAAGTTGTGTGTTGAGGATACAGACTATGGAAAGAAGAGTCCCACCAAACAATTTTACTTTATCATAACGGCCATGTTCTTATTAGGAAAGAAGAATGTATGCTGTGAATAACAGGGAGAGTCGACATGGAAGGTATGTATACCCCCTGTTCTCCCAGAATCTGAATTATTCCTCGTGAGCAGTTTTCCTCATTCTCTGGGCTGTGCATGCGCTGTGTCCTGCTTGTGTTTACTACTAAGTGATAAGTAACGGCAGGCTGAAAAGGGAGGAAAAGAAAATGAATGCTGAGCACCTCTTTGTTTTTCTCTGACTTAATGCTGAAACTTGTTACTTTTGGCAGCAGTCCTAAGACTGATTTTACCCCTGGGCTAGTCCGTGCCGGATTGCTGGCAATGCGCAACATTGCTTTCCCTGATCCAAAACCAATATGAATGGTTCCAGCTTTCTCACCTGCGCATGACCCCAAGCTGTTCTCTAATAATTTTAAACAATTCCCTGTGCGTTATTGGAATAAGGATTTTCAATTTTGTTTTGTTTCCCATAAAGAAAGAAAGGATTAGACCAGCTTTCAGACCTGGAAATTTGGACTTCATTTCAAACTGAATCTTGTTCTATGTGGAAGTGATTATATTAGAATTAATTCAAAAATTCCATGCTATGACTCAAAGCCATGGTAGCAAAGTAATAAAAACAAAATACTTCTTTGTGTAAAATTTGCCATGGGATTTATTTTAATGCTGCACCTTCTCATAAAGTTTAAACTGCCTCTCTTTATTGCTTTATTACCAGTAAGAGGATATTTTTATTCATATTATATTTTCCTGGGGCTGCCATTGCAAAATACCAAAAGTGGATTTTTTAAAGAATGGGACTGCATTGCTTTATAGCCCTAACAGCTCAACGTTCAACCAGATTTGCTTAGAATGCATTGTGATCGCTCTTGGAGATCATTCTCATGGTTTCTGGTGACAAACAGAAATCCTTGTCATTCATTTGATGCGTTCATTCAATGCATTGAGGAGCACAAGTGGCCTAGTGGGTTAGGTGCTCAGCTGCCAACTCTAAGGTGAGCAGTTCAAAACAATAGCTGTCCTCTGGAGAAAGAGGAAGCTTTCTGCT
>NW_022111373.1:15677430-15690154 GCF_000313985.2 Echinops telfairi
AATGTACAAATGCGCTTTACACAATTGATGTGTGTATGGATTGTGATAAGAGTTGTATGAGCCCCTAATAAAATGATTAAAAAAAAAGTCAGTCCAGGTATGGAAGTTTCAAAAATAAAACGAACCTGAAACACAGGAAATAGGGAACTAAAGATATTAATTTATAAAAATGTACAACAACTATAAAGCAAAAATAGAGGATAAATGGCATGTTTACAAAATTTACAAATGGAGAGGAAGTCAAGATGACATCAGGATACAAGGTACCATTTTTTATTTGCAAAGATAATAATAAATTATAAGGTAACCTTGAAGGAAATTAATAAATCTTCTCACCAGAATCTTTTCAATGTAATGTCTCTGAAGATACTATTAAAAGGAAAGAAAGGAGATAATGAAAAGCCCCATAAATAAAATAAAATCAACACAGAAAAATCTGATTTACAGCATAAATTTGTGCCTATTAATATTAATCTTTTATCAGTTCTTACTCTGAATGGAAATGGACTAAATGCACCAGTCAAGAACTACAGAGTAGCAGAATGGATAAGGTAAGAGAATTAATTAGTATGTTGCCTGCAAGAAAAAAAAATACACATATGCACATATATGCTAGTTATTTATCTACTGTGACTCTGTATTCTTGTCATATTGAAAGATTATATAAGCAAAATATTGGCTGATGCAGGAAACATCAAAAGAAGATGGAAAGAAGTCACTATACAAAAAAGAGCTGGTCAACATTCAGCCTTTGCAGGAGGTGGCACATGAGCAAGAAGTAAGGGTACAGAAGAAAGTTCAAGCTGCACTGGAAGCATTACCCAAAACTAAGGCTCTAGGAAATGGTGGAATAGGAATGGGAATGTTTCAACAACCTGATGAAGCACTGGAAGCACTTACTTGTCTCTACTAGGGAATTTGGAAGACAGCTACAACTTGAACTTACATATGAGCTATTGATGGTCTGTTCTGAAGTTGACATCTGGTCTCATTTTAGCTGCTGATATTGAGCTTTGCCCTGGTCTCTTCCCACAGACATAGCCAATTTGATTTCAGTGTATTCCATCTGCTAAAATACAGGTACACAGTTGCCATTGGTGCTGCTGAAAAACGGCTTTTATAATAAGCAAGTTATTGGTCTTGCAAAATTCCATCATGTGATCTCCGGTCTTGTTTCTATCACAAAGATGATATTTTCCAAATACTACTGCTCCTTCCTCTTTGTTTCCAATATTTGAATTCCAAGTGCCAAAATTATAAATATATCTTGATTGCATTTTGAACAATTTCAGACTGAAGACTTTGGTTAGATTCTCTAATTTCTTCATCACTAACTTTAGAGCTCTCAGGATAAAATGAGACTCTCTACTCTTATAAAGATTTAGTCCTTGGAAACCCAAAGGGACAGTTCTACCTTGTCCTATAGGGTGGCCATAAGTCAGAATTTATTTGATAGTAGTGAGTTTTGAGGTTTTATTTGTTTGTTTTTTAGTTTTGAGCATTAGAGATTGGTGCATGAATTTGAATAATAATTGCACTGATTGGATATTCTTGCATGTGATAGACATTATCTTATCACAGCAGCATTATACTAAAAGATAGACCTTAAAATGGTGCCTGGCTATCAAAATATATAGCATCTGGGGTCTTAAAGGCTTGAATGTAAACAAGCGGCCATGTAGCTCACAAGCAACAAAGTCCACATGGAAGAAGCACACCAGCCTGTGTGCTCATGAGGTGCCAAAGGGATCAGTTAACAGGCATCAAAGAACAAAAAATCATATCATTTTATGCTCACCTCCCTACGATTGCTGAAGACAAATAGGTGCAAAAGCAAATGTGGTGAAGAAAGCTGATGGTACCTGACTATCAAAATAAATAGCATCTGGAGTCTTAAAGGCTTGAAGGTAAACAAGCGGCCATCTAGCTCAAAAGCAACAAAGCCCACATGGAAGAAGCACACCAGCCTGTGCGATCATGAGGTGTCAATGGGATCAGGTATCAGGTATCATCAGAACAAAAATCATATCATTGTAAATGAGGGGTAGTGCGGGGTGAACACCCAAAGCCTATCTGTAGACAACTGGACATCCCCTTACAGAAGGGCTGCAGGGAGGAGATGAGCCAGTCAGGTGAAGTGTAGCAACAATGAAACAAACAACTTTCCTTAGTTCGTAAATGTTTCCTCCGCCCGCCCCCGGCCACTATCATGATCCCAATTCTACCTTACAAATCTGGCTAGACCAGAGGATGTACACTGGTACAGATAGGAACTGGAAACACAGGGAAACCAAGGCAGATGATCCCTTCAGGACCAGTGGTGAGAGTGGAGATACCAGGATGGTGGACGGAGGGTGGGGTGGAAAGGGGGAACCGATTACAAGGATCTACATATAACCTCCTCCCTGGGGGATGGACAATAGAAAAGTGGGTGAAGGGAGATGTTGGACAGTGCAAGATATAACAAAATAATAATTTATAAATTCTCAAGGGTTCATGAGGGAGTGGGGAGTGGGGAGGGAGGGGGAAAATGAGGAGCTGATGCCAGGGGCTTAAGTGGAGAGCAAATATTTTGAGAATGATGAGGGCAATGAATGTACAAATGTGCTTTACATAATTGATGTATGTATGGATTGTGATAAGAGTTGTATGAGCCCCTAATAAAATGAATAAAAATATATATATCCTTTTCTGATGATGAATGCAAAACCATTCCTCTTGATTGTGCCATTCCCAGACTAGTAAACTTTATGATTTTCTGGTGCAATATGATCAGAACCAGTCCATTTCAGCTCACTAATACCTTCAAGATTGATCATTATGCATTTCTTAAAAAATTAGACATAGAAATACCATATAATATAGCACTCCCACTGTTAGGTAAATGAGGGCAAGTGTCTCTTTTATGCCCCCCAACCACCAATGTACCCCCTCCACCGAAACCTTTATTCTATTTGCTATCCCTATAGGTTCATCAATCCTGGGTTTCTTATATTAAACACAGAAAACCATGTAACACAAATTCAAGAGGGTGACCCCCCACTGACATGCCACATCTAAGATAAACCTCTATATGAACAAACAGAAACCCCCCCAAAAATAACCAAAAAAACAAAACCCCATAAAATGTTGAAAACCAGATCAGGTCTAATGTGCATCAAAGGGGAGGATCAACTGACAGGGTATAAACCTTTCACATCAGATTTATCCTTTTGATCTTCTATAGTCATCTCTCCAATGCACTATGTTTAGTAACTCCTTTCCTCCCACAAACTTTTAAGATCCCAGCTGCTATTTTATCTGATAATTTGGCATTATGTAATTTTTTCACCACATTTTCTTATAGCACCCATATCTTCTGTGTTCCCTTCCTAAGAGCGAGTATCAAGTAGGGTCATAATGTGAGAACTAGGTGTTCTTAATTTGAGCTAAGTTTTAATGCAATCCCCAAACCCATTCCTGGATCTATGTTTTTCCATTTTGTTTTGTTGCCTTTGAATCAATCTTTTGTTTTGTTGCTGTTGGCTCTCTTTCAAAATCTCCTTGTTAATTTATGATAGTCTTATCCAGCATGCCCTTGGGGCATAATGATCTTCTGTTAATATTGTCTTTGATTAGCCCCTGGTACTAATTTTTTAAAGCCCAGTGGAGAAAGGGATATTGGGCCGATGTAGGCTAACTCCATATCATAGTACCTGAATTATTCACGTGTACAGAATCAATCCTTTCATAGCTGGATGCTATTAACATAAAAATTGGGCTAATTGTCAGGGGGATTATACAATAATAATCAAAGAGAATATCAATCAAAGGGTTGACAGAATAAGATATAGCTTAATGCATCATACAAGGCACTGATGGAGCATGACCATGTTTGTCTGCCTACCAGCAGTCCCACAAACTTGCTACAGCTGTCTTCCGCTTCCTCAGATTTTCTACTTCCACTTCCACACCATGTGTTTTCTGTCTGAAGTGCTCAGTTTACAAGTGTGTCTGAGGTAGAGTCTAGTTCACTTGGTGGGGTTTCTGTATTGGCTCTCACTGATGCAGCCTCTGGAGCATGCCGAGCATCTTGAAGTTCCAGGATTCAATGCCCCAGCATTCTGCGGTACCCAGCCTGGTGTCCGGGCTGCACCCATAAGTATGGGTCAATGTGGCCCATTCAGTGCATACCAACAGGGATATTCTCCCCTGAGGATCTCCCAAAGAATGATTTTTAGTCATTCTTCCCCTCAACTGAAGGTTGGTCCTCTCACTTTTTCTACCAACAGTCATGCATTTGTGTTCTCCCAAACATGATTGTGCCCTTTCCCCTCTCCTGACTTGATTTCCCCATCCCTCTGATAGGGCCATCTACCTGTCTGGAGACCCCATCATAGCTTTGCCTAGCATCTACTCAATAGACAACATCCCCTTCCCTTCCCTTAATCATTAGATCCCAGCTGAGGTGAGGCGCCCTCTGGCAAAGTGGCCTTCAAAAAAGGTACCTAGATTGGATCATGTATGGTTCATTGGCACAATTGCATCACAGTTCACAATAACAATGTGTTAGTCTGGGTTGACTAGAGAAACAAATTCATTTAGACTCATATGTGTATAAGAAAGAGCTTTATATAAAGAGTAATTGTACATTAAGAAAACATCTCCGCTCAGGTCAGATCAAGTCCTTAAGCCCGATATTAGCCCATATGTCCAACACCAGTTTATAAAGTCTTCTTCAGAATCATGAAACATATGCAATGACATCGAATGCAGGAAGATCACAGATCAGTGGGTGGGAAGTCTTGTGGATCCAGTGGCGTTGTAAGCATCTCATCACTGGCAGGGCTTCTCCAGCTCAGGGCACCAGCTTAGATTCATATGTCTTGTCAGCTGCAATGTCTCCCTTGGAGTCAGCACGTTCCCACCTCAAGCCCGAGATTTATCTCCTCAGTGCCTTCAAATGATGTCATCAAGCTGCCACCTGATTGACAGGCTAAAATCCACCCCTTCATCGTTAATCTTTTCAAATTGAAAACATTATATAACTACCACAAGCAAGAAGTTGGAAAAAGCCTAAATTCCAATCAGTAAAAGAGTGGATAACAAAAACTGGTATATACATACAATGGAATACTATACAACCCTGAACACCAGTGAGGACACTGTGAAAAACCTCAATACCTGGACAAATCTGGAAGGCATTATCATGAGTCAAATTAGTCACTCACAGAAGGACAAATACTTAATGAGTCCACTGTTGGGGGAACAAGCAGCAGAAGCAAGCACAGGCTGAGGCTTTTAGGGCATCAGGCTGCTGGCCACGGGGGAGAGGTTGCCTGTAGAGAGCCCGATTGATGCTAGTGCACCACAAAAACGTTTCCACCACTCAAATATCAAAATGTAAAGTCACCATTTCTCACCACGTTCTTTATCTAGTTTTGTACACCTCTGAAGGCAATGGTTCCCTCCCTCTCACTCTTTGCCAAAAACGTTTGTGCTCTTCTAATTACAGCACATCAAAGCAGCAGTGTGGGTCTCCTCCGGGAACTCCAATAATGGTCCTTTGAAAAACGTTTTTGGACTTGGGGAACAAAAAGAAGTCTTATGGGATAAGATCAAGACTATAGGGAGGATGGGGTTGGGTTTTCCAACAAAATTCTTCTAGAATTGTCCTTGATAACCTTGAAGAATAAGCAGGTGAGTTGCCGTGATTGAAAGAAACAAAAAATTCACCTTAACTTTCCCAGCTTTACTATCACATTTTTTTCACTCTTCTCAAGATATCTTCCTAATATATCACCATAACTATCCTGTATCCTTTGAGATAATGTATGAAGGTGACCCCTTTGAAGTCCTAAAGTACAGTTGTCATAACCTTCTTAACTGACCTCTCTGCCTGGAATTTGAGGCAAATCCCCTAGAAAGTCACTGTTTTGTTTGGACCTTTGTTTATTTATTTTTTGAAGTCAGTATAATTAGAAGAAAATCCCCTAGAAAGTCACTGTTTTGTTTGGACCTTTGTTTATTTATTTTTTGAAGTCACCCTAAATAGACAAAGTTAAGTTGACCCCACAACAACCCAAGGATTGGGGGCACCAACTGTGTTTACAGTAAATAATGTGCATATAATTTAGTATTAAGTCTTAAACAGCATGTTTGGACAGCTTCACAAGTAAACTGATTTTTTCCCATGTTGTATTGAGGCCAGTGTAAGAATTGTGAGAAACTTCTTAAAATACCTTTGATGTCAATCATCTTTATCTTAGAGATGATTAGCATTACATAGTGGTTTTAGTGTACACTCACAACACTTCAGGTCACCACAATAGGATCAGGAATTAAAAAAAAATCCTCATACAGATGGATTACCACAGTTCAAACCCATCTTGTTCAAGGTCCAACTGTACTGAAAGAACTACCCTATACTCATTCACTGATTGAAAAACATGCTTAATCACTTTTTGCTTGGAATAAATTTGTATGTATATGAATTGAAACCTTAGGAGCAATGCTTTTTTACCTACTCCAGTATATTCTAGAGAAGTGGGAACAGGGACACAACAGATATATGTATGCCTATGTTTATTGCAGCATTTTCCACAATAACAAAAAGATAGCAGCAACCTGAGTGTCCATCAATGAGTGGGCTGCAGGGGTGAATACACTCTGGTACTTACACACAAAGGAGCAGAACACAGTGCTTCAAAATGATGTTGACGCTTCAAAGCACCTCATAGTGTGGATGAACCTAGAGGGATTAATGCTGAATGAAATTAGCCAATCACATAAGGACAAGTATTTTAAGAGACCACTACTATAAAGAGTTCAGAAAAGGCTTCCATACAGACTGATTGATTCCTTATAAGTTGTCAGCTGCAGGAGAAATACGGAGAGAAAATCACTCCATTAAGGGTAGACACGTTAATGTGGTTAAAATGAAAGCAATACACGATTGTTCATGGATGAGGGCATCAGCTCAAAATGGTAAAGACCAAGAAAGACTTTGGGAGGAACACAAGAATTAAAGACAATAATGATAAACACTATGTTCATCCTGCAATAGCAGTAATAACAATAATCTGAGTGGTTACATGTCTGTTCAGACAAATTTGACACAGGATATTTCTACCTATACACTTACATGTGTATAACTAATTTTATAATAATTTTAATTGTAAATTAAATAGGTATTTACATTTCAGATAATCAATTTGGTATTCAGTTCAATAGTTTAAACTACTTAATTATGACCCCAACAACTTACTCTAACCTCCTCCTTTAATTTATTTCTCATTTTCTTATGTGGACTATTTTCTTCTGATTCACCCATTATTCTCTAGTCTATATTTGTTGTTGTTATTGTTATATTACGTTGGTTCTGACCCATAGCAACCCTATGTTCAACAAAATAAAACACTGCTCGGTCTTGAGCCATCTTCAAAATCATTGCTGTGTTTGACTGCATTGTTATAGCCATTGTGTCAGACCATTTCCTGGATGATATTTTTCTGTTTCTCTGACTTCCTACTTTCCCAAACATGATGTCCTTCTCTAGGGACTGTACTCTTCTGATAAAATGTCCAAAACACATAAGATCAAGTCCCACCATCCTCACTTCTACAGAGAATTCTTTTTGTACACTTTCCAATAGTGATTTGTTGGTTCTTTTGGCAAGCCACGGCATAGTCAATGTTGTTCGCCAATGCCATAATTCTTCTGTGGTCGTCCTTAGTCTATGTCCAGCTGTCACATCCATATGAGCAATTGAAATTACCATAGCTTGAATTAGGTAGATCTTAAGTTTTAAAGAGATGTCTTTGTGTTCAACACTTTAAAAGGGTCCTGTGAAGCAAAAGAAGCCCTGGTTATGTGTTAGGCTGAGATCTGCATGGTCAGCAGTTAAAAACTGCCAACCACTCCTCACGTGTTTGAAACTCACAGGGATAGTTCTACCCTGGCCTATTGGATCACTGTCAGCTAGCATCAACTTGATGGCAGCGAGTTGGTGTTTTGGTTTGGTGCAGCAAAATGAAATCCTTAGACAACTGCAATCGTTGCTCCTGTATCATGTTGTCTACTGGTTATTTTGTGAGGATTTGGGTTTCTTTTGATTGAGTTGCAATCAATACTGAAGGCTACAGTCCTTGATTCTCTTCAGCAAATGCTTTCAAACCTTCCTCCAACCTCAGTGCTATAGCCCAACACCTTGAGAGAGTGTCACTACACCTGGGAGCTCAGGACCATAGGCTCAGTGGACACCAGGCATAACATAGTTCTTAAATTCAAAATTTGCTATCCTATATTGGTGGTAGTGACTTAAGTCTTAAAAACGTATGAGCAATCATCTAAGGTCTAACGTTTGGTCTCACCCAACTAGAACACAGAAGAATGGAGAAAATCAAAGACACAAGAACAGAATTATTCAAAGAATGAATGGACCATCACCTGAACTTCACTCTTCATCATCCCGAGACAAGAACAACTGAATGCTGCCCGACCACTTTTACTGATTTCTCTGAAAGGCATCAGAAGAAGAGGTCTTGAGAGAGTGGAAGAATAATGTGGAGCAAATATAATTTCAAGATAATGAAAAAGACCGAGCTTACTGATCTAATAGAGACTTGGGGAACCCTAGAGGTTGTAACCTTTAAAAACACTTCCAGGTCTGGAGCTCAGTTCATCTATAGCTCCACATTGAGCTGAAAGATAAGGCTATAACCTCAGGTACTCACTCCTTAGAACAATCAGCCATTAGAGATCAAAGAGGAGCATTTGCCCAAGGATTATGCTCAGTAGGCAGGCAGGGATAAGAAAGAATGGATGAAAGAATGGAACTAAACATAGGAAGTGGGAAGAATGCTTTACTTTGTGAGGATTGCAATGGTCACAAATCCAAATCTGTATGGCTTGCTGAATTAAAAAAAATTTGCTCTGAAAACTTTCACCAATATCACGATTCAAGGTTAAAAAGTAACTTGTATTGGAAGATCTAATCTAAGATCTAAGATCTAAGATTTCTGGGGGAGGGGATGTGAGGACAGGAGTTTAAGGTCAGAATTATAGGGGGAAATATGTGAGAAGTAGCTATTTTACATTCCTGGTGTATATCATGAAATATCATTTACAAGAGAAACAGGAAGACAAGGAGAAATCATGGATATGACCCTTGGGTACCAGGCCCATTTGTAGGGCAAGGAGAAGAACTAGAGAATCAGCCAAAACATAATGTGAGACTCACAGGAGACCAGCACGACTACTTCTTATTCTCTGAGAAAGACCCACCTACTTGCCATCGAATTGATTCCAGCACATAAAGGACTAGTTAAATGTATGAGTGTAAAAACATACACTCTGTCCCTATGTTTCCTTTAAATATAAGAAAATAAGATATTCTCATGGATGTCATTTTTGTTCAGAGTGTAACTTGACATGATAGATGAAGTCAGAGTGAGGAAGCAAATCTGTTTGAGATAATATTATCTGAGTTCCATCTTATGCTACTGTGTGTATGTATTGTGGCAGTCATAGAAATATACCATTCAAGAGAAACCGCTGCAGGGAGCAGAGTTGAATGATATCCCAAAGTGCTGATCCAACCACTGTGTTTGCATTTAGACCAGCCTTTCCTCTGCCTTTCCAGTCAATAATACAGTTTTAATAGTCTGGGTACTTTGGAGAAACAAATCCACAGCAACTCATGTATAAGAGAGAGTTTTATGCAAAGAAAATGTGCATCACGAAAACATCCCAACCCAATGCTGCCCAAGCCCACAAGTCCAACATTAACCCATACCCAACACCAGTCCACAAAGTCCTTCACCTCACAAAACAGAGGCAATAATGCCGACTGCAGGAGGAAAGCTGAGTCAGTGAACGAACAAGCATCTCAGCACTGGCAGGGGTCTCCACACGGCTGCTCCAGCACCCAGGGCTGCATCGGGATAGATCCATGCGGCTTCTCCTTGGGGATGTCTTGTAGGAAGTCAATCTTGCAAGCTGAAGCAGGGAACTGCTAAGGCAGCTGCACCCGATACAACCATCACAAAACAAGAGACCCGAGAACTAGAAAGGCGAGGCTTCACCACCCATTTATCCCTCCGCCTTTCAACAAGCACCACATGTGATTATTGGCCAGGCTGGCACAATTAACTAACTCAACAGTATAATAGTAAAAAAGTGGTAAAATTTTCTCAAAACTGTACTGTTAGCATGTATACAGCTGCATCTCATTGCCTATTCTCTTTCCCTTTATATTACACAAACATTCTCCCAATACAATTCTTGGTATCTTCCTCCCAGAAGACTCAACAGTCACACACCTGCATCAATCAAAAGTATTACTACTAGGATTCCAGCGCATACATGCATGGGTTTATTTCAAACGTAACACATTACAAAAATGTCTCTGGGATCAAGGGATTGTGGCAGGCAAGTAGTGCACTTGCCTTAATCTCATGGAGGTACTGCTAGGCTGGGTTCTCTAAAAAGTAAAACCAGTGATGCTTGTACGTCTATGTAAGGAGATTCACATCAAGAAGGGGCTCACACAGTTGTAGAAGGGGGTGAGTGCAGTCCAGTTCAAGTCGCTGTGTCCGATGTGAGCTGAAGCTTTCGCTGGACTCCTGCTGTTGCAGGAGGAAGGTGTCCATGAGCAGGAAGCAGGAAGCTGAAGAAAAAAGATTGCAGGCTGGTGGATGCCGGACTGAATGGATCTGAGATCAGTTGAATTCATCGAAGATACAGACTGAGATGGAAGATATGTCAAGAAACAACACGTTCACATTGTGATGTGCTTGTGTAATTAAAGTTCATATGGTATGGTAGTCTTGCTTTCTGACTTTACCGTGTATATCATCTCCAGTTTAGAAGTGGACTTGAGCAGCCCTACTATGCTCCATCCTCAGAAAATAGAACTAAAACTCTACAACACTTACTTGTAATGGATTTGGTTTTCTCTGAAATTTTAGTACTGCATTATAGTGTGTGTGGAGTGAGAAATTTTGGAAAGAACAAAGACTAGACTGAATCCAACTGCTCATGGTCTTGACTCTTGTATGTAACTTAGTTCCGGGTCATTAATTTCCTCCCTTCAACTATGATCATTCAGAAATAATAAATCACCCTCTTATCTTAGATTTATTCATGCTCTCTTCATAATTATTTTTAACTAAATTTCCAGTAAAACAAACCACTTAAAAATGTTTCATATCTTTAATGCTTACTTCTCTCCAATATCATTACCCCAATTCTACCTTTCAAATCCAGCTAGACTGGAGCATGTACACTGATACAGTTACATAAGAGCTCTCAACATATGCAATCCAGGACAGATAACCCCTTTAGGAACAATAATGGGAGTAGCGATACCCTGAGAGTAGTGAGGAGGTGGGGAGAAGAGGGTGGGTGGGTGGGAGGGAAATGGATCATAATGATTGACGTATAACACCCCCCCATGGGGAAAAGCAACATAAATATGGGTGAAGGGAGACAGTGGATGGTGTAAACTTTTTTTTTAATCATTGCATTGGGTGCTCATACAGCTTTTATCACAATCCATACATAGTTCCATTGTTTCAAGCACATTTGTACATATGTTATCATCATCATTTTCAGACCACTTTCTTTTTACTTGAACCCTTGCTAACAGCTCTTCATTTTCCCCGCTCCCTACCAGATCCTCCCTCCCTCATGAATCCTTGATAATTTATAAATTATTATTTTTTTTCATGTCTTACACTAAACGATGTCTTCCTCTACCCACTTTTCTGTTGTCCATCCCCCTGGGAGGGAGTTATATGTAGATCATTGTGATCAGACGCCCCCCTCAACCCAACCCCCCCCCACAAACACTTTCCCCTATTCTTCCTGGTATTGCTACTCTCATTACTGGTCCTGAGGGGTTCATCCGTCTGGATTCCCTGTGTTTTCCAGATCTTATCTGTACCCATGTACATCCTCTGGTCTAGCCAGATTTGTGAGGTAGAATTGGGGTCATGATAGTTGTGGGGGGGAAGCATTAAAGAACTAGAGGAAAGTTGTATGTTTCATCGGTGCTATAGGAAGAGAAAGCCTTATCTTTCTCTCTTGGGACAGATGGTGGGTTCCAACTGTCCTATATATAACAGAATAAAATACTTCCTTGTCTTGTGCCAAACTTTGAAGTATTTCTCTGTTTGAGTCCATTGTTGAAGCTGTTTTGTCAGTTCATCTGGTTGGAGCATTTCTTTCCACTGACCTTCTACCAAGCAAAATGTTCTTCTTGAGGGGCTGGTCGCTACTGATAACCTGTCCAAAGTGGAGGAGACAATAACAATTTCTGTTATCTTCCAGTTTACCTCTTACCCACTATGTTAATAATACAGAATTCTTTGGAATGCAGTGGTCATGTCATAATTATATTTTATTCCCAACACTGCCAGAAAGCTACAGTTAAGTATAACTTCTGGGACTGGATTGAAAATTCAGTGAGAGTAGGATTTTAAGGAATTCCAAAATATGGCTATTTGTGAAAAGCTTTTTTTTAAAAAATCATTTTATTAGAGGCTCATACAGGTCATCACAATCCATCCGTAGATCAATTGTGTAAAGCACATTTGTACATTCATTGCCCTCATCATTCTCAAAACATTTGCTCTCCACTTAAGCCTCTGGCATCAGCTCCTCATTTTCCCCCTCCCTGCCCAAGCCCCCTCCCTCATAAACCCTTGATGATTTATAAATTATTATTTTGTCATATCTTACA
>NW_022111373.1:15691980-15724523 GCF_000313985.2 Echinops telfairi
GCATGTGAGTGCTGGACATTGAATAAGGAAGACTGAAGAACATTTAATGCACTTAGAATTATTGTGCTGATGAAAAATATTGAAAGTACTGGAGACTGCTAAAAGAAAACAAATCTATATTGAAAGAAGGACAGGCCAAATGCTCTTCAGAAGAGAGGGTGATGAGACTTCCTCTCACATACTTTGGACGTGTTATCAGGAGAGACCAGTCCCTAGTAAAGGACATCATCCAAGATCAGGTAGAGGGGCAGTGAAATTAAAAATAGAATAAGAGATCATTTTTTCTCCTTTTAGATTAACAAAAGTCAATGTATTTGAAAACACATCATTGACAGTTTGAAGAAACAACATTTTAAAATAAAACCTGACTTTCCTGAATTTTGATACATTCTCTATGGCTCAAGGAAAGCTATTGGGTCTTCCTTATCAACATTTAATGCACTAGGTTAAGCCTTGTACTTCTAACTAACAGATTAAGGTTTTGATCCCACCAGCTTCTCCACAAGAGAAGTGGGAGACTTTATGTTCCCATAAAGATTTACAGCCTCAGAAAACCATGGGAGTGGTCCATTCATTCTCGTAGTATTTGTAGTGAATTGCAATCTACTGATGGTAGAGATTCAAATGTTCTAAAACCCCAATGACTGTCAGTGTTCCAACTCCTTATTGAAATAAAAATGTCTCAGACTTGTTATTTGATGGCAGAACTTCTCCATCTGTGCATGGACACTCCTAAAAGAAAAGTTAGAGCTTTTCTTATGAACTTGGAGTCAACCTCATCTCTGAAACATTTATGATGAATTACCTATTGATTTCTCTATGTAAAAATATATTCTTAAATATTTATTGTATTATTTAAAGAAATAAATTTAGACCTTCAAAATATTTATTATAATTGCTATGAAATCTTACATTTTCAACACTTGAGATTGCCCTTGAGGGTCCCTGGTGGTGCAGTGGCTATGTGTTGGGTTGCTAACCACAAGGTCAAATGTTCAAAACTATTAGCCTCGCATAAGGAGAAAGACACGGCTTTCTACTCCTTCAAAGAGTTACTGTCTTGGGAACCCAGAGAGGCAGTTCTACCCAGTCCTAGAGGGTCACTGTGAATCTGAACCAACTCAATGGTAGTGAGTTTCTTTTTGATTTAAATGGCTCTCACACTTTCTAGATATGTTCTTTATGAATAGAACTTCTTCATAGGGTCTCCCTATTAAAACAACCTACCACAACTTACTCCCACCAATTGGCTTGTGGGCTCTAAGTGCAGATCTTTTGGATAGCTTAACCCAGTGAGCCATCAGGATCCTGTGGCTCCAGGGTGTCTTCAGTCATGCGTTTTAAGTAGGGGCTACATTTCATAGAGATGGTGTTTTATAATTAAGACTTATTTTAAATAAATTCAATTAAATGTTATGCAAAGAAAGTTGATATGTTTTAAATACCTTATATTTTTATTATCTCTAGCATAAAATATGCATGCAGCTATATTTCAATATAGCTTTTCCAAAAGCTTTTTATTGTATCATGACACTGAATATCAAATATATGATTTTTAAGAAAACAGTAAGTGAAATACATTTATTCTCTATAAAGCCTCTTATTTCTTTAATAATAAAATTATTATTTAAAAATATTTATAACATAATTGTAGTTGTCTGTTTTCTCTTCTGTCCCTGTAAACTCATTTAACTATGCCATATCTCCTGTGTAATCATTTTGTGAATTTAGCATTTGTCCAATATCACTGCATCAAATTTCTTCAAGGAAACTTTTGTGTTACCATCTTAAAGTTCAACTTGGATTAATTTTGCATAATACTCCCAACAAAAGATTCAATAAGAGAAATTAGTTATCAGCAGGAAAAAAACTTGTTTAAAAAAAGATAATTTGAATTTCCAGTAAGATTTCCTTATCGCTCTGATAGCAGTGTCTGTTGGTTTGGCACTCCAAACCAAGTTGTATGGCAACAACTTAATGATGTGTTATAGATTACTGGCAATTTAGAACCTATTCTTTTTAGGCACACACATCCTTCATACCACACCAGAAGTACCTGATATGAAAATCCTACTTAGTGAACTGGGCTTTACCTCAAACTCACCTGTAACAATTGAGTTCAATTGAGTTCCCTGGAGTGAGACGAAGCAGATGACTGCTATCCCAGGAGTGTAGAACTGGCAGACATTGGACTTTGGTTTGAATCTTTTGCCTTGGGAGTCCAGAATGGATGGTGGCCTTTTATAAACAAAAACAAGATTATAGGTAATGTAATAAGGCAAGAAAAAGCATAATACAGAGACAAAGCAAGCAATACATCAGACTGATATAGCAGAAATTTTATATTATGAAGCTGGGAATTTAGAAGAACTATGATTCATAAGCTAAGGTCTCTAATTAAGAAACTGGGCAACAAGCAAGAACAGATGGATACTGTAAAGAGAGAGACTGAAAGTCTAACAAAGTGTCAACCAGAAGTGACAGACTTCAGAAACATTGTAATAGAAATGAAGAATGACTTTACTGAGCTCCTTCTGGACACAACTGAGAAAAGAATCATTGAGCTTGAACATCTGCCAATGGAACTACCTAAAAGGCAAAAAGAAAAATAAGAAAGAAATTTTTTAAAGGAGCAGTTTATGCAAGAACTGTGGAGTAATTAGAAAAAATATAACATCTAGGAAATGGGGATATCAGAAGGTGAAGGAAAAGAAAGAGAAAACAAATTTTATGTAAAACTAAGAGGTTTCCAGTATTAGTACCACCTATCAAACTACAGATGCAAGAATCTTAGAAAACACCAATCAACGAAAAGAAACAAAGCACAACAAGACCAAAAAATAATAATAGCCTATAACACTTCATATAAACGTTCATAATTAAACTGCAGAAAATCAAAGAGAAAAGTATCACTATGTCAGAAAAAAGATAATTTTCTTATAAAATAAAGGAAGAAAAGGTACATTGAATGTCTTTTCAGACACTAGACAAGAAAAGAGTAAAAGGAATATTTAATATTTTTAAAGAACTAAAACATTAAAAATAACAACTTATTTTATATGCAGAAAAATTATTCTTTGAAATAAAATGATTCTCAAATTAAAAAAACTCTGCAATTTGTTACTATAGTTCATGTCTTTCAAGAAATGTTAAATGTTATAATTCATGTCTTCAAAGAGAAGGAAATGATAAACTATAAAACTCCTATATACATCAAGAAAGAAAGAGGAAAAATTGGAGAAGGAATAAATGGAGATAAGATTTTGCTTTCTAATTTTTAATTAGTGTAATAGATAAATTAATAGTCCACAAAATAATTACAGAAACATATTGGGGAACAATAGCTTAATTGAAATGTGAAATGAAGGACTATTATAAAGCGAAAAAAAAAGGGGAAATAGAAATGTTCTTATAAGATACCTTTACTACTCCTGACACAGTATATACATTTTAAAATAAAATTAGATTAGATGGAAATATGTTCTGCAAAATCTAGAACCACCACTGAGAAAAATTTAAACAGTAATTGACATGTTGAAGAACCAGTATGAAGTTATATTAGTTGCTCAAAGCCAGAGAAGGAAGAAAAAGAGGGAAAGATTAAAAAGGAAAGAGGAACAGATGCAACAAATAAGAAAAAATTACAAATATGGTAGATTTTCATGTAACTTCATGAATAATAACTTTAACTTCGAGTGGTCTGAAAACACTAATGAAACACAGAGACCAGTAAGGTGTATTAAAGGCAAGACTGTTTAAGTGTAAAATACAGATACACTAAAAGGATTGGAGAAAGTTATTTTATTCTAGTACTAATAAAACATAAGCTATTACAGTTACATTAATTCTAGACAAAACAAGCTTCAGAGCAAGGAAAGTGTTCAGGGAAAAGGAGAAACATTGCATAATAATCACTCAGAAAATTCTCCAAGAAGGCATACAATCCTGATGGTATATGTGCCTAGCAATAGAGCACCCAACTATGTACAACAGAGACTGAAATGCTGCAAGGATAAAGAGACTAGACTTGGAACTTCAATACACTTCTATTACTACTTGATAGATTAAAAACAAACAAACAACTCTAAAACTCTCCGGCATCGAGTCAATTCTGATCGTTAGTGATGCTATACAATAGAGCACCCAACTATGTACAACAGAGACTGAAATGCTGCAAGGATAAAGAGACTAGACTTGGAACTTCAATACACTTCTATTACTACTTGATAGATTAAAAACAAACAAACAAACAACTCTAAAACTCTCCGGCATCGAGTCAATTCTGATCGTTAGTGATGCTATAGGATAGAGTAGACTGAATAAAGTAGAACTTCTCCTTCAGTTTCAGAAGACAGAAATCTTTACAGAGCAGAAAGCTTCATCATTCTGCTAAGGATAGCTCATGCTTTCAAACTGATGGTCTTGTGGTTAGCAGCCCAGTAAATAAACCAGTACACTGCTGGGGCCCCTTGATATATCCAGCAGAAAGAAACCAGTAAGAATGCAGGGGAATTGAAACACTGTTTGTGAAATGGGTATCAGTAAAATAAATATTCTTTTCAAGCCTAATTTGAACATTTATCCACATAGACCAGGTTCTGGTTCTTACAGAAGATCTAAGAAATTAAAAAGAATACAATTCTTACAAATTATGCCTTTATACCACAGTGTAAATAAACCAGACATCGAAAAAAGAATCATAGTTTAAAAAATTTAAAGTATCTGTAACACAGAATAAGTCTTAAGGGAGATTAAAAAAATATTTTGAATTAAATAAAAATACAGCGTATAAAATGTGTGAGATTCAAAAAATTAAGTGTTTAACAAATTTTATAACATTGAATTCATATATGACAAGAACAGAAATATGACATCAGTAATCTAAGTTTCAAACTTAGGAAACTTAAAAAAAGAGAAAATCATATCAAGGTTAACAGAATAACAGAAATATAAAAATAAGATCATAATGAGAACAATAGCAAAATACAAAAACCTAGGTTTTTGAAAAGATTAATCAGGGAATAAACCTATAGCCAGGCTAGCAAGGAAAGGAGAAGACATAGATTACTAATATTGGATATAAAGGGGGGAACATTACAACAAACCCTATGAACATGAAAATTATTCTAAAAATATAGACAATTCTAACTACAACTATTATAATTAAATGAAATTAACCATTTAAAAATACAGTCCATAAGAAGTCATGCAAAGAACCAAATCATCTAAATAGACTCATACAGATTAAACATTTCGAACCAAAGATATTGAAGCACCAGGCCCAAATGCTTTTACTGGTGAATTCTACCAAACAGTAAAGAAAAAATTAAACCAACTTTCCACATTATTCTCCAGAAAGCAGAATCAGGGGGAGTATTTTATAACTAATTTTAAGAGTTCAAAATTACCTTAATACCACATTAAGACAAAAACAATCCAAAAAAAACAAACTGCCATCAGGTTGAGTCCAACTCATGGCGGCCATAGCTCAGGGACTATCTCTCATTAAGCCCAGTGTGAAAATCTTCAGCAAAACATTAGCATATTTCATCTGAGGTGTATGGCAAGCATTATGTTCATGATCAAATGAGATTTATTCCACGTATGCAAGGCTAATTCAACATGCAAATGTCAACTAATGGAATTAACTTACAAAATGATGAAATCACACTAATAGACAGAAGAAAATTATATGATCATATCAACAAAGGTACATAAAATATTTGTCTAAAATCCAACACACATTCCTGGTTAAAGAAAAATAGCAAATTAAAAATAGAGGCACTTCCCTTAACAGGATAAAACTCTACCAAAACACACACACACACACACACACACACACACACACACACACGAAAAGAAACCCTGATAGCTAACTATCGAACTTAATGGCGAGAAATACCTTCATCTTCGTCAACAAGTGCCTCAAGTACTCCTTGCTTTCAGCAAGCAAGCTTGTGTCATCTGCATCTCACAGCTTGTTCATAAGACTTCCTCCAAGCCTGATGGCATGCTCTTCTTCATGCGGCTCAGCTTTTCCGACTATTTAGTCTCCGTACAGATTGTTGAAGTATGGGGAAAGCAGACAACCCTGACATACGGTTTTCCTCATTTTAAAGCAAGCTGAATTCCCTTGTTCTAGTCAAATGATTGCCTCTTGGTCTACACACAAGTCCCTCGTGAGCTCAATGAAGTGTCCTGGAAGTCCATTCTTCATGATGTTCATAGTTTGTTATGCTCCACACAGTTGATTACCTATGCATATTCAGCGAAGCACAAGTAAACCCTTCTGATATTCTCTGCTTTCAGCCAAGTGCTGTCTGATATCAGTAATGATATCCCTCATGCTAAGTCTTTCTCTGAACATGGCATGAGTTTCTGGTAGCTCTCTATTAATGCATTGCTGCAACTGTTGTGTACTTTTCTTTAGCAAAATTTTACTTGCATATGATATTAAAGATATTGCGTGGTGATTTTCACATGCTTTTGGATCATCTGTCTTTGGAATGGGAACACAGATGTATCTTCCAAGTCATTTGGGCAGGTTTTAAAATTTCTTGGTATAGACCAATGCATACTTCTTTTGGGCAAGTTTTAAAATTTCTTGGTATAGACCAATGCATACTTCTGGTGCTTCATCAGATTATTGAAACATCCTTGTTGGTATTCTGTCAATCCCAGAACTGTGCTTTTTGCTTATCTCTTCAGTGCATTTTGAACTTTTTCACTCAGTATCATTACTTCAGGGTGATATGCTGTTTCTTGAAACTATCAAATGTTGATCTGTTCTTTCCAGTACAATGATGCCAGGAGTTTTTCCCATTGTCATCGTTTGTTATCTCCTGCACTGTTCAATATGAGCCTCAATCTTGAGGCTGAATTGTTTCTTCAATTCTCTCATCTTGAGATCTGCTGAGCATGGTCTTTCTCTTTGGCTTCCTAATTCCAGGTCTTTGTGTATTTCATTATACTACTACAACGATGTGTTTACTACAGATATGAAATAAGAAAAAGGAATAATGGGTTAGTGTTGGGTTTGTAGGTGTAGTTGTTACATAATTTCATGTCAACTTGATAAAAAAAAGTGTAAGTGTGGGGTCCAGGATGTTAATCAAGTCACAGCCTGATTATGTTTCCTGGTGGACATGATCTTCTCATAAGGAGTGTTTGGGAACCACCACCACACCACACCCTCTCTCTTCCTGCCTCCATCTTCCTATTGATGAGTTATGCTGAGAGCTGCGCCAACCCTGTAATATGACCACTGTCATTGGATGCACAGAACTCTGCACCCACCCGCCTGTGCCTTTCCTGCATTTTGTGTCATTGCATGTGGCCACAAGAGGGACTTGCGGACTACTATCAGACTTATGGACTTGAGTTGGATTGGGCTGGGATGTTTTCCTGACATATAAAGATTCTTGATATAAAGCTCTTTCTTACACATGCATGAATGTCACTGAATTTATTTCTCTAGTCAACCTGGCCTAACAATGTAGGTTAGTAAGTTTAGCAGTTTGAACCCAAAGTCACTTCACAGGAAAAAGATGTGGCTTTCTGCTCATATAAGGATTTACAGTCTAGGAAACCCATAAGGGCAGTTCTACTCTGTTCTATAGGTTTGCTAACAGTCAGAATCCCATCATTGGCAGTGAGTTTTGATTTTTGTTTGTTTTAAGGATATGCAATAAGAAATGAGGATACATGGGGGTTGAAATTTAATGTGGGCCATGTCTATAGAAATGGGCCCAGGTGAGCAGTGGTGACAGAAAACCCACATATTTGATAGGACATATGATTTTCTTACCACACTGAAGCCAAGAAAGTGGGAAGATCTCTCAAACAGGCTATGAATCCCATAAATCTGAGAGAAAAAGATAGCTAGATAGTTGAGATAGGAGCCAAAGAACAGCCTCCCCAAGTCCAAATGAAAAAGCGAGCTTCGTTCTGGAAAACATTCTGTCTCTAATTTTTATAGGAATAATATGAATGTGTTGAGAATGATGCACTGGAAGCGGCTTGGGATAAGACAGAAAGAACAACTTGTAACACTCACCATCATAGGACAGGCAGCTCTGTGTGCACCTGTCAGTATCGTGGGCTGATCACAAAAGTCTCCGGTTGAATAAGAGACATCAGAGGGGAGGTTAGCAACAATGATTTGGAGCTTGTGTCCCAAAGTAAAGCTAATGGAAAGCCTTCCAAAACTTTTTATTAATTTCAGAAAGAAAGAAAAATGAGAAAGGGTGAGTGAAGAGGGAGAATTTGGAGTGGACTGAGTATAAATCGAGAATTAAGCGGATTGAATTGTGAGACTGGCAGAGTATTAAAGATACCATAGAGTGCCAGAAGAATGAACACATTTCTCTCAGAAGACGCACAGCCAGAGTACTCCTTAGAAATAAGCAGGACAAGACTTCATCTTACGTGCTTTGAGTGTACTGCCAAGAAGGACAGGCTTTATATTCCATTAAGGGTCATGCAGAAGAGGACCCTATGTGAGATAGCTGGAGCCAGGAGCTGCAACCATGGGTCATACACAATAAGGATTGGGATGATGGTATAAGGCTGGGCAGTGCTTTATTCTGTTGTACAAAACATCTCTGTGAGTAATAAAACATCAACAGGAATCAGCCAGAAGAACAGATATGGGAAAATACACCTGCGGCTAAGAGAGCAGAAAGGTGATGACAGCTGGTAAAACGTCTTCCTGGCGCGGGTATTGAGGTAAGTGACCACGAACAATAGCAACTTAGATCCTTTCATTGCAAACACACATTTGAGAGTTTAACTTTAACCGTTTGATATTTATTGATTTTAGGGGGTAGTTTCTATTTGAGTTAATTCTATGAATTCTATGTAGGAAAACAAATAATTAAATTTTTAAAGGAAAAATTAATGTACATATGAAAAATTCTAGTTAACTGAAAACTGCTATTGATTTGAAGTTATTTTGATGTCTTTATGTTGTTGTTTTTTAAATCAATTTATTGAGGCTCATACAATTCATCACAATACATAGATCAATTGTGTAAAGCACATCTATACATTTGTTGCCCTCATTATTCCCAAAATTCGCTTTCCTCTTAGGTTCCCGGAATCAGCTCATTTTTGTCTTTATGTATTAATGCAAAAGCAGTATGCTTAAAATAAACATAAAGAAATCTAACAAATCTATTTTCTTTGTATGTATCAGAATGCCTGTGGTATTCTTCAGTGTCTTCTTGGTTTTGATTATTATAGATACGCAAATAAGTGAAAAACGTCATTTGTTATGTAATTAATGAAAATTTTCAAAAGGAAAATGATGACAACGCATTGAAAAACATGCTCTAAGCTATATGTGCTCTGCAGTCTATGCAGATTGTCATTTCAAATTGTGACTAGAGGAAATGGGAAATAATTGCATTCGGTGCTTTATAGCTATATGTATCGGTGCTCCATAGAATGACAAGTTGGATAATGCATTAATAGGAATCCACCTAGATGGATTCCTCTTCCCCTCTTTAATAGCATCAGTCTGTAGCAATTTCAGATGTATGGGCTACAGCCTAAGCCCAGGGCAAGATCCTACTGTGATGCAATGACTTTTTAAATTTCTTTTCTTACATTTCCATTAGTCTTTTTAATCTTTCTAACGCGACAAGTCTATGTCAGCTGGCATTGTCTTAAACTAGCATAACTTTGCTAGAATTTTCCAAACAGTTTAACAATTTTCCAGCTGTTGCTTTTCATGAGAAAATGAAAGGTTATGTGTACTATTCAGCTGGCTGGTTCAAGGATAAAGTAAAAGTCAATCGCAACTTAGAGATTTTAACTTAGGCTATGTTTTCAGTGCATTGGAGAGCAAGAAAGTGGTTTCTGAGCTTATTTAGTAATTAATTTTAATATTTGTTTTATTGTTTGACATAAATTTATTTTTGATAGAAATAAATTTCTCTATCCTTATTTTTCACACACACATAAATTTTCACCCTGTAGCTTTCAAGTAATCTTAGGCTCTGCTGATCCTCAATGTTCATCACACTCTGCTACGAGCAGGGGTAGAAGCAATTGTGTGATCGTGGTGTGTGACAGTTCGGTTTTGTGTCAACTTGGACTAGCCCAGATTTTCCATAGTTTGGCAGTAAGCCTCACTGATCATTGAGGCCTGCTGATGCCTTCTTGGGATGTGGCATAATTTGATATCTATAAGGGAGTTGCTGTAGAGAATTTGTTCTGTTCCCTGTCTTCTTGTTGGCCTCGATCCTGCATCTGGTCTCTTGAGTATGTGCTTTGAAATTTGGGGATAGTAGCAAAATGCGTATCTTGACTAGAGGGATACTTTCCATCAAGTTGATTTTTTTTTTCTGGCAAACTCATAAAGGTTGTGCTCTCACCACTAGACAGATGTTAAATGTTCACATAAAGAAAGTATCTATTCTGAGAAACCAAGTGGTCTATGTGTATTCATATATGGAAGGACAACATGGAAGACTCATGAAAGACTAAGCTCTCATGTTGAAATTCAAGTTTATACGGTATCATGCAAAGCTCAAAATTTTTACAAAATCAGAGAGGTAGAATTGTACACCTGGGGAAAGCATATCACACATTTTTATCAAGTTATAAAGAGAGTCCTGTTTAGAGATTCTTAAATCAGGTGAGTAATATTTCATATAAATTAGACTTTTGTTGTCATTGAGTCAGGAAGAAAATTAGGAAATTGTCCAAAGGAAGGTAAGTAGATCTTTGATGTTCCAGAAGTTTATCTGTGCACTATATATACATATACATATACATATACATATACATATACATATGTATATATTCAAAAGAAGGATAACGGAGTTTTTTTCCACAAAATTTTGAATCCTCTGTATATATCTGTTTTTGTCTTCTTATAAAAGAAGAATTAAGTGATATTTGTCCTTCTATGTTTGACTCATCAGTTTTTCTTACTGTGGTAGCGTACACATTGCTGTGATTCTGGTAGCTACACCGTAGGTTTGCAAGTATTAGTAGGGTCAACTGGGGGAATAGTTTTAGCCAAACTTCTAGACTGAGCAAACTAGGAAGAAGGACCTGACCCTCCACTTCTGAAAAAAATGGCCAGTGAAAACCTTATGAAAAATAGCAGCGCATTGTTTTCTATATTGCTGGAAATTATTGATGTGGGCTGGGGATTACTTATGCATTGTTGTGATATTGAGTGGGGTGTTCTATTTACCTCCATCACGTCAATTTGGCTTACGTTCTTTATGTTCTTAACTTAATGCTCTAGGTGATCTTTTACATATCCCGCTTATAGTCCAAAGTGGTGTGCTGCAGCCCCTAACATGTTTGTGGAGTTGCCTATTTCTCTTTCTATTGGTCAGGATTACATTTATGTGTTTGGGGGCAGTGCTGTTAGGTGCGTTCATATTTATAGCTGTTTCCTTTTCTTGCTGGATTGACCCCTTTATTATTATGTAATGTCCTTTTTTGCCTCTTGAAATCGATTTTTATTTCAAGTCAATTTTGTCTGATGTGACTATGGCCTCCCTTGCTCTTTGCTGTTTATTGCTTTCATAAAATATTTTCTCCATCCTTTTATTTCATTTGTTTGGGTCCTTGTTTCTAAGGTGTGCTTTTTATAGACAGTAAAATAATGTGTGTATGTGTGTACACATATATCCACTAAATGCTTCATTTAGACCATTTACCTTTTAGGTTACTTACTATTGAAAATGAAGTGCTTACCTCACAAATTTTACTATTTCTTTTTTAATGTTTCATATTGTCTGTTTTATTATTCTAGTTTTTCTGCTGTCTTTTGATGCTTCCTTCTTCTTTCTTCTGAATATTTTCTTTGAGGGAGGGTTGGTTAAGTAGTCTTTACCACATATATTACCCTACACAACATAACATAACATTGAGATGATATTTTACATATGAATACCAGTTAACATAAATCTTAACCTAATGCAATCATCAGTTCCTGATGTGCCTTCCCTCCCCAGTTTCTGTTGATGTGTCTTCCTTAGCATTAATGTTCAACCTGCATTAGTAAGGTTACTTTGTGCTTCTTAGAGATTTCATGTTGCATTGTCTGAAAATTTTAATTATTGAATTTAATCTCTGGGAGTATCCTATATTTGTCTCTTATGTTCGCCTGTGGAGGATCTGTGTGTGTGCATGCATTTTGGAGCCGGGTATAGATATGTACATTTCTTTAATGCTTGTGCCCTTCTGTTCGGAGTAACCCCGTGAGAAACACTTGCCGAGTTGGAATGGTATTGGAAAATTCACAGAGTTACTCTTTGCTTGGGAACGGTTCAATTTCTCCCCCAGTTTTGTCTGACAACTTTTCTGAGTAAAGAATTCTTGGGTGACAGTTGTATTCATTCACGATTTTACAGATGCTCCTCCACTGTCTTTTGGCCACTAGAGTTTCTGGAGAGAAATCCACACAGATAGCTAAGAAAGGCACTTGGTGGCTATATAGAACTTTTCTCCTACTCCTTTCAAACGTTCTCCTTGTGGTTGATGTTCAAGAATCCCATGAGCATATGACGGAGTGTGGAGTGCTGGTGGTTCCGTGTGAGATGCTGCCCCAATGGCTCCAAGTCAAACCCACGATCTGCTTCAGAGAAGCTTCTGCTTCCATGGAGCTTTAAGGCCTTGGAAACAACAATCTGGCCTATCAGGTAGCTAAGAATCAAGTCAATTACAGTGGCTTTCTTTGGCCGGGTTTGTTGTTGTTTGCGGGTTGTTTTGTTTTTGTTTTGTTGGCACATTGTTGGTTTGTGTGTCTCTTCTGCTTGGGGCTTGGGGCGCTTCTGTACACAGCTGACATCTGGGAAATGGTCCCTGATTCTCACTTGGCGTTTGTTTCTATATCTTTATTGTTGTTATGGTGGTCTGGAAATTCCAATAATTTTAAAATTAAGTTTCTTAGTTGACTCCTGTATTTCCTTTTGGGTTTATTTGTTTTCTTTGTTTTGAAACCTGAGGAATTCAATGATTTGTCTGCTAGTTCATTTGTTATATCTTGTCTGTTTAACTCTAGTGTTGATTATTTTCTTGTTTCATATAATTAAGCTTGGTTTCTTTTCAGTTCCAATAGTTCTATCTCTTTCCTTTTAATGGTTTTAATTTCCTTGTTGGATCTTTCTGTTTCTATATTTGTTTCTGGATCTCTGTTAGCTTGTGTTCTATATGCTCTTTGCTTTCTTTAAATATATCTATCACCATAATCTAAAAATAACCATTCATTTGTGTTAGTCTGGGCTCCATAGGAGAAATTTTCTTTTCATGTTTTGTTTTTGAGTAATCCTTCTTCTCTTGTAACTTTGTGTGTTCTGCTATTTTTTTGGTTGAATTTTAGCCATTTTATTGTATTGTTCCACATTATAATGTTTTTGTGTGTGTGAGACATTTTTCTGATCAGGCTCCATAGTGGGGCAGCTTACCAGTGCTCCCTTGTCAAGTGAAAGTTGAGGCGCATACATACTAGTCCCTCCAGGGGCAAAGATGTGGCAGCCAAATTCTATGAGGTCTCCTACTCCTGGGAATGCCTCGGGATCACCACGTTCTGCTTGACAAGGGCTCTGTGTCAGAATCGGTCCACCCACAGTTCAATTAGTAGCTTCTCCTGAAAATCAGTGACACCACTCTTATCTTTATGTATTTTTCAGTGCCGATTTAGGAGTTCTGACTACTTGGTTTCTGGAGAGCCATACACAGGCAGAGAAAGAGGGGTGAGCTGGTTTCAGGTGTTATAAGTGGTGGGAGCAGACTTTTCTGTGTCAAAGAGGGAGGACTCTATGGTTTTGACTCCTGGTCGCCCTGGCAGCAGTTGCATTGTGCCAATGGAACAAAATGCCACTTCTTCCCTCTGTGTTTCCTGTCCATGTAGAGCAGTTCCCTTTTCATGCTGCCCTTTCTGTTGCTCCAACTCATAGGGCACATCCATCTTGGCCTCAGCAAGATGGGACAGCAATCTGTCACGGCCGCAGAGTCTCCCTTCACCCCTTCCAAATGAACAGCCTGTGAAGTGCTATAGCCCGTTTGCACGAATTAAGATAATCGGCCTACAGCTTCCTCAGATCAACTCCTCTCTTGTCTATTATGTTTGAGGTGATGTTCAGGCCCATCCCAAAGTGGCTGTGATGAACAGGTGATCATTACATTAGCAAATTGTTTTTCCTGGGGTCTAAGCCATCCTCACCCCCCGCTTCCCCACTGTAGAGTCCCCTCAACACTCAATGACAAGGGGTTTCTTTGTTGACTAAACTTACTTTATGAATTTTAGAGATCGAAGTCGGTGATTACTTTTATTCATCATTCACTAGATCAGTGACTGGGGGGAGTAAATGGGAGTATCCACTTATTTGTCATCTTCCCCACCCCTCCCCAAAACTTTTAATATTGATTTAAAAGTTTATGGTTCATGGATTCTCTGAACTATGCCAAAATGAGATAAGTTTAAACAATAAAAATCTGTGGAGAAAATTTTCAAGTGAAATGAATCCATGAGACAAACAGTAGAGAGCCACAAGGTTTCTGAGAATGTTATGTCAGCTCATAGCTCAACGTTGAGAGAACTGTGGGGCAAGATTCTGTCTTTTCATCTTACTTATTCAATCTCTGTGCTGAGCAAATAATCCAAAAAGCTGAACCACAAGAAAGAGTGTCAGGATTTGAGAAGTCCCATTAATAGCTTGAGATATATAGGTATCAAAAATGAAAATAACTTAAAGCATTTACTAATGATGGTGGGACAATATACAGCCTTCAGTCAGCCTGTGTGCTTCCTTCCTCATTCTTTCCTAACCTTCTGACCGTGGCACCTCACCTGATGATGAACAAAGTAGAAATCTTGATAACAGGATCATGATATATGGAGAAAAATGAAGTATTCAGTGATTTCATTCTACTTACCACCTATCAACGTCCATTAAAACAGGAGCAAAGAAATTGAAAGGCATGTTACATAGGATGAACCTGTGGAAAGAAGTCTTGATAAAATTTTTATTGAAACAAAAAAATGTCACTTTGATGACTAAGGTACATCTGACTAGATCCACAGTCTTTGAAATTGCCTTACATACACATGGAAAGTGGATCACGATAAGCGAAGGAAGATGAGCAAACAATGCGCTTCGGTGTTATCAACGAATATCGACCATGCGTGGACTAACAAAAGAACAATCAAATCAGGCATAGAAGAAATATAACAAGAATGTGACTTAAAAGTGAGCACGATGAGATGTAGCTTCAGGTTACTTTAGATATGTCATTTGGAAATAACAATTGCTATGAAAGGATGAGATGTCAGCACAGTAGAAGACCAATAAAAATCATAAAAGAGAGCAAAATGTACTTTATAGATGAAGGTGATGGAACCCTGAAAGCAGAGATTGCCGTGGAATCACTAAGAGCCAAGGATATAGAAAAGTAAAGATAAGTTTATTATTGATATTAGAAACACTAATAGGTATTTTTGAGATTTTAAGGTCCATTTCTTCCATTGATATGAGCAATTGGCTACTTGTCACATTTGCTCTCATTTAATTATGATACTTAGTTTTTAAGCTCACTATTCATCTTTTACTGTTATAAGATTTTTATTTTGAATTATTTTCTGTTAATATAGACTCAGAGATTGAATAAATTATTATGATTTAACAACTATGTACAACAAGACTTCTATCCTCATTTCAGAATGAAGTGGAGTTGTAAGCAATAATATTCAGCGATGCCTTAGTACTTTATTCTTGGGCTGAATAGGATAAACTAAAGACTCCCATGTGTCAAGTCTAGTATAATTGAAGAGATAACGCATACATGAAACAAAGGCCATCTAAAACATACAAATGCACAGGGTACCAGTGGAGGCTCTAGGGCTGTCTATTTTGCTTTGAAAATCAGAAACAATGCTAATTTCATATGGAAATGAGTGTCAACGATATTCTTCAAACTCTTTAATATGGACTGAATAACAGGCAAGCTGTCAAAAGCAAATAGAGAACATGCAAATTCTAGAGTTTTTCTTTTGTATATCCCCATTAGGGTATTACTTTCTTGCCTACTACAATGGAGCTAGAGAAATTGGCCCGTTTCCAGTTTTTGTGTGACTTATAGCTTTGTGTTCTTCTCTTGCATGTCTATTTCCTAGAACATCTCAGGGCTGCTCTTGGTGTTAGGTGCCGTCGAGTGGGTTCCTACTCGTGGCAACCGGGTGATATACAACAGAACCCAGCCCTGCCTGGTTCTGGACCAGCCTCAGGATCGTTCTTATGCTTGACCCCATTGATGTAGCCACTGTATCAATCCATCTTGTCCTCTTTTTCACTGCCACCATGCTCTCATTCTCCAGGGACTGCTATCTCCTGACATGTTCAAAGTGATAAGAGCTGTAAGTGCCTCCAATAAAATGATTAAAACAAAACCAAAAAATCTCCCCATCCTTGCTTATAAGAAGCATTCTAGCTGTACTTTTTCCAAGACAGATTTATTTTTAATTTTGGCAGTCCATGGTACTGTCGATATTCTCCACCAGTACCATAATTCAAACACATCAATCTTTGTCACTCTTCCGTATTCAGTTTTCAACTTGCGCATGCATATGAGGTGATTGAAAATACCATGGCTTAGGTCAGAGGCATCTTAATCCTCAAAGCAAACTCCATGGTTTTAAACACTATAAAGAGGTCTTGACTGGCAGATTAAGCAAATGTGATGTGTTCTTTTAATTCTTCACTCTTGCTTCTCTGAGCATTAATTGTGGATCCAAGCAAGAAAAAATCCTTGACATCTCTGATCCTTTTTGTGTTTGCCATTATGTTACCTATTGGCCCAGTGTGAGGATTTGGGTTTTGTGTGCATAGAGTTGTAATTCTACTGATGCTGCAATCGAACGTGCATCGGCAAGTGCTCAAGTCCTCCTCGATTTCAGCAGGGAAGGTTGGGTCATCTGCATATTACTGGTTGATAAGCTGGGAAGGTTGGGTCATCTGCATATTGCTGGTTGATAAGCTGGGAAGGTTGGGTCATCTGCATATTGCTGGTTGATAAGCTGGGAAGGTTGGGTCATCTGCATATTGCTGGTTATAAGCTTTCCTCCAACCAAAGAGCCACCTTTTCCTTCACAGAACCCAGCTTTCTGATAACTTGCTCAACAACCCTGACACACATCTTTTCTGATATAAAACCACGGAGCATTCGCTGGTTCTCTTCCCACAACGGCCTTGATCCATATATAGGTTATGCCTGAGCACAAGGTAGTGTTCTGGAGTTCCCTTTTTCTCAAAGCTATCCACACAGTTATGATCCACAGTTGAAGGCTTTAGCATGGTTAATAAAACGCAAGTAAGTCTTACAAGCAAATCGCATTAATATGAGAAATATATATATTTATGCAAGGCATATATGTGTGTATATCTATATCAATATACAGGTAGAAGTTTCACCTACTAAAGGGTGGTTGATTTGTTCAACCTATTATTTTATAAATCTGTCATAAACTTATGATGATGTTATTTTGCTTTGAATTAAAATTAATAACAGCATAGATGCTATTCTATTATTCAATTCAGAATTGATGGTCTCTAATTTGATATTGATTTGGGTGTCTTATTAATTTAATTATTGATAATTACATGAAAAATATCACAAACTGCCATCATAACGCTTTTCTGAATTTGATGGTTCTTGCAGGATATACAAAGTGTTCAAATGCTTCCAAATACTGATCCTTTTATACCCTTAGTGTATTGTTTCATATTGGACATTTTAAAAACAGCTTTTAGTTGAAGGATGAAAGGCAATTATGAGTTCCTTAGTCAACCTGCTGCAGCCCTGGTGGCCTAGTGAACTACAAATTGGAGTGATAACGAGAGCCAATTGACTCCACCAGTGGCTCCTAGGGAGAAAGGTGAGGCTTTCTGCTTTCTTAAAGAGTCACAGCTTTGGGAACACATATAGCATTTCTCCTCTGTCCTGTAGGATCACTGTAATTCAGAATTGACTCAAGGCAGTGCATTTGAGTTTCAGGATCTGCTTGTTTTCTTACACAAGATCTATACATTGAATATGCATATTTTAAAACTATGCAGACATAAGCCTGTTTCAGGCCTTATACACATTTTTGGTCATGGTATTTTCTCTTATTGCCATACTTTTATTTTATTTTATTTTTCCCAGCAGTTTCATTGGCACATAGTTTACATATCATACAATTGAATAATTAAATCATTCAGTAATATCAAAGAGAATTGTACAATCACCTCCACATCTTGGAGCCTTCCTCCACACCCCCAGAGTTAAATCTCCTTTAAACTGATTTGCGCAATCATGTTTTATTGCCATACTTTTAATAAACAATTGTGGATAAATATGTAAGCAATAATTAAAGCCTGAAAATATTTTAACTACTTCTTGACCTGTGGGGTATGTAGTGTCTTCCTGCGCTTACCTATTTTTGAGTTTATTGGACAACTGCTTTCGAGTTAGCAATACATATATAGCACTGAAAAGGTGATCCTTATAACTGCTTGCAATAGAATAAAAAGGAAACTGATGCAAATTACTGGGTGAGAGGTCATCGTATGTCAGGTTTTGCCTCCTTGAGATATGATTTTGCAACAATTTTGTCTCTTTTGGCTTTTTTTTGAGAGATCAAAACCTTGTTAAGTGGATTGTAACATTCCTATGATTTGCTTGCGTACCCCCAGTGTTACAGTTGGTGGAGCATTGAAATGCTAAATGAAAGGTTGGATGATTGAATCAAGTTGCACAGGAGAAAGAAGAAGTAATCATCATCTATAAATGAAACCTTATGGCACAGTTCTATACTATATTCATAGCATTGCTATGAGTCAGAATTTGCTGCACACTAGTGGGTTTTATGTTGGTTTTGATGTGTTACTTGAAGATTGCCTTTCTCACGAGACAAGGGAGGAAATCTCTTGTCTCTCCGATAATGCTACCCCAGAATTCAGAAGGAGCCAAATAATATCCAGCAACATCCTTATTCCACAAGAAAATTTTAGGCATGCTCTTGACTAAGCATACCTCTTATTATTGAAAAATATTGTATTAATAAAACGGTTTAAAGTGGAAAATTAATTGAGCCATGTAAGGGTTAAGAATGTATATGCTATCTAGAGAAACAAAACCAGTGACTCTCAAATATGTATAAGAAAGAACTTTATATCAAGAAGTAATTTTGTATCAAGAATGCATCCAACTGAAGTCTACATGTTGAAGGCTAGTGGAAGCCCTCTTCTGATTCATATAGCTGCAGATCAACGAAACAGGAAGGTCCAGCAGGAAACGGGGAGATCACTGGGTGGTGGCTGCAGTCTCTTGGATCTGAGCAACATGGCACAGTGCCAGAAGCTCCCAGGATCTGTGGCCTACATGGGACTGCCACCAGAGGCAGACACAGAATACAAGCAAACAAATGAAGGGCAAGAGAAAGAGAGTGGGCTCCGAGTCGCTTATGAAAAGACCACATACCCCAAGGAGGCACCATCAGGCTGTGACCTGACTGGTGGATTGGGCTCCACCCCTATACTTTCATTCAAGGACAAGTTGACATAAAATTTCACCACCACAGTAATGCACATTTGTACTTCTAACTTCAAGGCAGAACTTGTGAGTGCTATTAAATCACACATATTTTATTAACATATGGGAGGGATTGGCTTTTCCCTGGTCATTTATAAAACCCAAAAGGCAAGTAAGCATGCTTTCTAAATTGAAAGATATTTTAAGTAAATATTTTAAAAGCAGATGTAACATTTCCTCAACCTTTATTGAGGTACTGCAAAATTTCTGGCCCACCATTCTTTAGAAAAGTATCAGTGTGTTAAAAACCTCTGTTTCTTTGAGAAAAACATGTGTTATAACAGGTGACCAAGTATCAGACCCAAAAAAGTAAATTTTTATGGCTGAGGGTTTCTGATAACAGCCTATGAATACATTCATACAAATACATACGCACACAACTAATGTCATTTCAAGCCTTTCCTCCCTACCAGGAAAGGAAAAGTAGGGGAAATAAAGAGATAAGGAAAAACAAAAATGAATGATGATCAGTTGATTTATTTCCCCCTTTTTGATCATTATTTGTACTCACAAGGTCATGCAAATTATTTTTGTTTGGTATTAATGATATCAATGACATTTATGCATTCCATTGAATCATCTTATTTTGCAATGTGCAAAAATAGGAATCTCTTCCGGTTGGTTGGCTATGGAGCTGTCTGCCAGGTTTCTTAGCATAAAGAAGTGAAGACTTCCAGCCTCCTATTCCTTTAGTGAAATGTGTTAGTGTGTCTTCTCGCAATTACTGAGCCTGGTCTTACAGGAGCGGTCTCAGTGCAGCTTGATTCTCCATCATTGTCATGGGTTCTTGATCCTAAGTTGCCTTCTATAATGTCTTAACATCGATCAATTCTTTGCACTAGAGTGCCTATGCATATTTCTTCCATTCCTTAATGCTTTCAGTATCATTCAATATTTTCCCCAAAGAATCTTTCAGCATTTCAACTTGAGGCTTGAATTTTTTCTTTAATTTTTTTTTCATCTTGAGAAATATTGAGCAGGTTCTTCCTTTTGTGTTTTTGTATATTTCACTATAATATGTTGGTCTGGCTATTGGCTGCTTTGTGTTCAAGAGCAAGTGTAAGAGTTTCTTTTGACACCTTTTGAACCCCTTTTGCTTTTCTGTCTTTGAAGTGATGTTTTGCATTTTTCATATATGATATTTTTGATGTCATCCTACAAGTGTCCTGGTGTTCTGTGATTAGTATTAAACGTGTCAATCTGTTCTTCAGGTGGTCTCTCAATTCAGGTGACATATACTCAATAGCATATTCTGGTTATTGTGGCCTTGTTTGCATTTTCTTCCATTTCAACCTGGATTTGCATATCAGTGATTCATAGTCTGTTCTGAGGTTGGCCTCTGGTCTTATCTTAGCTGATAATATTGAATGAGCTTCTCTATAATATTTTATAGAGCTGTAGTAAATATGGTTCTTGCATATTCTATTTGATAGGTCTACCTGTATGGTTTTTCAGTTATTGAAAATAAAAGCCTTCCGAATGAATGAAACACTCATCTTTTAAAAATGGGTGATGTGACTTCCAGCATAGTTTATAAAACCAATCCATATTTCAAGTGACGGATTCTTCTTTGTTTCCAACTTTCATGTGACATTCACCGATAATTACCTACTTGTCTTGATTACCTGTTTGATCAAACTACAGAAATTGGTAAAAATCCTCCGTTTCTTCATATTTGTTACTAGTGGTTGGTTCTTAAATTTGACTGTGTATTAACTGGCCTTCATTGTATGTGTATCTATATTTCCTATCACTGTCCTTCAGGAGAGATTTTGAAAAGTGCTTTGTCACACACACACACACACACACACACACACAAAATGGATATGGCTTCTCTTTGATTTTGTATTCTAACATATTAGACTATCCAGAATATCTAGTATGATTGTCAAGTTCTAAATGGCCAATAGCAGTCCCTTTTAGTTAATACTTAGTACAATCTCCTAATATTCCATTTCATTTTTGATAACCTCCAATTTCCTTTGATTCACGTTTTGTTGGTTAGGTTCCGTATTACAATTGCTATTGGATATTTGCAGCTATTTTGTGATACTTTGAGTCACATCAATAAAGAAAAGTTCCCAAATCCCTATTAACCAAGAAAATCTCAGGTCCAGGTGGTTTCACAGTGGAATTCTATCAAATATTGAAAGAAGATCTGCCACCAATACTACACAAACTCTTCCAGAACATAGGAAAAGACAACAAATCCCTAAACTCATTCTATGAAGTCAGCATAACACTGATACCAAGCCAAGCAAAGATGCCACAAAGATGGAAAATTATAGACCAGCATCTTTCATGAACATACATGCTAAAATCCTCAACAAAATTCTGGCCAAAAGAATACAGAAGCATATAAAAAAATTTATTCACCATGACCAAGGGGGATTTATTCCAGGTATGCAGGTCTGGTTCAATATTCAAAAAACAATGTGATCCACCATATAAAAAGGCAAGAAATAAAAACCACATAACAATAGATTCTGAAATGGCATTTGACAATATTCAACACCCATTTATGCTGAAAACATTCAACAAAATAGGAATAGAGGGAAATTCCTCAACATAAGAAGAGCCATGTATAAGAAACCAACAGCCAACGTCATGCTTAGTGAGGGAAATCTAGAAACATTCCAACTGAAGACAGGGACCAGGCAAGGATGTCCCCTATCACCACTCTAATTCAACATCATGCTGGAGTTTTAGCTAGGACCATCAGACAACAAAAGAAATTAAGGGGATACAAACAGGCAAAATAAAAGTGAAAATGTCACCATTTTCAGATGATATGATCCTATATGTAGAAAACCCAAAAGTCTCCACAAAAATCCTGCTGGAAACAACTCAGCAAGGTAGCAGGATACAAAGTTAATAACCAGACATCAATTGGATTCCTGTATACCAGCAAAGAGAGCTATGAAAAAGACATTATGAAATCAATACCATTTACAATAGCCACACAAAGATGAAATACTTAGGAGTAAACTTAACTAAAGAAACAAAAGACCTATAGAGAGAAAATTACAGAACATTACTACAAGATACTAAAATGGACCTACGTAAATTGAAGAATATCCCATGCTTATGGATAGGTAGACTTAATATTGTGAAAATGGCACATCTACCTAAAACAATCTGCAGATACAATACAGGAGCAATTCAAATCTCAAATATATTGCTAAAAGAAATGATGTAAACTAATTACCAATCTCATAGGAGCAGGCAAAAGACACAGTATAAGCAAAGAATTTCTTAAGAAGAAGAATCAAGTAAGCCTGACCAAACCTACTCCAGAGTCACAGAAATCAAAACAGACTGGTGCTGGTACAGCAAGAGATCACAGACCAATGGATCAGAGCAGAAAACCTAGACAAGTGCATCAGCCTACTGGTGACTAGTCTTTGACAAAAGACCTAGAAATATCCAATGGGACAAAGAGCCTCTTCCAGGAATGGTGTGGGACAAACTGATTTACATCTGCAGAAGAATGAAACCAGATCCATATCTTTCCCCTTGCACAAAAATGAACTCAAGATGGACTAAAGACCTAAATGCAAATCCCAAAGCTCTCAGGATCATCAATGCAGGACCTATAAAGACTATCAAGCATAATTGAGGAGGCACACAGTGGAAGACAAAATAGATGACTGGGACATGCTGAAATTATGTCACTTATTCACGTAAAAGACTGAGTGAAATGAGAGCCCACAAATTGGGAAAAAATATTTACCAATGACACATTGGACAAAAGGCTAATTTCCAAAATATATAGAACTCTACAACAGCCCAGTAAGAAAATAATGAAAGGCCCAATTAAGAATTGGGAAAAGGACATGAACAGTTCACCAAAAATGAATAACAAATTACTAACAAATACATGAAAAAATGCTCACGATCACTAGCTATCAGGGAGATGCAAATTAAAACCATAATGAGATACCACTTTACACTCAGAATGCTAGCCCCAAGCAAACCCTCAGAAAACAACAAATGCTGGAGGATATGGAGAGATTAGAATTCATATACACTGATGGTGGACTTGTAAACACATACAGCCATTGTCAAAATCAATATGGCAATACTTGAAGCAACTGGGAATTGAAGTCCCATATAACTCCATAACACCACAATTAGGCATATACCCTGAAGAAATAAGAGACACACACCGAGTGGATACATCTCTCCCATGTTCTTAGCAGCAGAGTTTGCAATAGCAAGACACTGGAAGCAGCCCAATGCTGGAAGACTGGATAAACAAACTGCTGCATACACACAATGGAATACTATGCATCACTCCAAAAACTGATGAAAGCATGAAAAACCACATGACATGGATGGACCTGGAAACCATTGGGCTGAGTGAAGTAAGTCAATCACAAAAGGACAAGTATTGTATGAGTCGACTACTACTATATGGAGAAACACCAATTAAACAAAGCTTCAAGACCAATTCCTGAACAAAAGGGGCGGAGGCTGCCTACTGGCCATGAACTATACACATCACCTCCTGTTTACACTCTTCACAAGAGCCATCTTGAAGGAGGAGATGCACGTTATCTGGAGTCACTCCTTCAAGAGGGGAAAATGGGAGAAGACCATCCACTTGAGGCTATACACCATCGAGACAAGTGAATGTGCCCATCACAGGAATGGAAAGAGAACCTTGTGGGAAAATCAAGCCAAGACGGGGGGAGAGGAGCATCTGCATTGTGGAGGAGACACTGATAGTTCTGTTGGTGAGTATAGCGGGTGACGGGAGAATTAACCTCACATCAGGAAGGGTTGCTAAACAATGATTGCAGGGAACTTATGGGAACAATGGACCAGAGTTTTTGTTCCTGGATGGACACAATGAGTATGTGTCTACCCAACCCTCAGTGAACTGCACCATGGACTAAGCACCACAGTGGCCTTGGATGCCAGCCTTGAGGGCAGCATGGCATAATCCAGGGGCTACACCAGAAGGAGAAACATAGAGGCCCAGAAGAATGAACTGAGTCCTGCCTCGAAGGTGCCTGCACCCTTGGAGTGAGGACACGGGTACTGGGGTGGGAGAGGAAGCAGAGTGGCCTCCCTGGACTAGTGGAAGTGGCAGTCACTGGACCTTTGGAGGAACCCCCAGTTTGGTGGGTGTCCAGTGCGAAGGGTCCCAGAATCAGCATATATTTCATACCGCAATGCCCTTCTCACAGTGACATGACAGGTTTTGATCTGTTGGGCAGGGCTCTGAACTTGGAAGAATGGACCAGGAAGTTTCCCCCTGGCACCAATGAGAGATGGAACAGTGTAGAGGAACAATATATGGGTTGTGGCTCACAGCGGAAGTGCAACTCTCATCGAGCCCTCATCCTGACAGTGTCTGGAAAAATGGACGTTGTTAAAAATGCACTCGTTTTATACCCAAGGGGGATGACTGACGATGCTGTACTTTTGTGTCTCTATGAGTCTTGGTCTACCTGACTTTAGTTTGTTTTTTTGTTTGCTGGTTGCTTTGTTGCTAGTTTTGGGGTAGTTGACCTTGTGGGGTTTTGATTTTGTCGTAACACGACCTCCAAAGTCAACTCTAGTCGTTCATCTCCCAGGGATAAGAAGATCCCACTGAACTCGAGCCTCAGTCCAAGAATAGTGAGTTCTGATAACACGGCCCTGCTCCATACTCACCTGCATGAAATGATCACTGAAGATAAGATTGTTACAGAAAAGTGTGGTGAAAAAAAGCAGATAGTGCCCGGCTATCAATCAGAATGGCATCTGAGGTCTTAAAGGCTTGTATTCAAACAAGCAACCTTCTAAGTGAGGAGTCAAGTAAGTTCACATGGAAGAAGTACACCAGTTTGTGTGATCCAAAGATGGCAATAACACAATTCATATATGACAAAAGGAAAGTATCAGCGCTTACATTGAGAACACCTAACTGGTGGAAAGCTGTGGAGGATAGTAAGGCCCCAGACCCGTCTGCAGAGTATCTATTCAGATCAAGCCACTGACAGGTCCCCTCGAGCCGTAGGCAAGTGTCAACAGCTTTGCTGTTAGATAGAGATCATTGTAATTGTGATTATGCTGGATTGAAATTGATACTTGGTCAGTTGACCTCCCTCTTAACCCAACCTCAAATTATTCTTGGTGCAAGTATTTCTTGCTAGTTCCATAATAAAAATTTCTTCCCCGGCCTTTTAAATACAGATGACTGTCTTTTCTTTATTACTCATTATTTGTATTTTATCTTTATATTATTATTAATTAATCCTTACCACTTTATTTTGTTTCTGTTTTTATTGTTTCTGTTGGGTTTTCCACTTTGTGAAGCACACAAAGGAGTAGATGCATAGGAATAACTGATGCAAGGGTTTATAGGAGTTATAAGGATGGGGATGGGGGAGAAGTAGAGTTTGGGGGTTAGGGGAGGAAACAAGGAGGGGGTGAGAGCACTAGAATTGATTGCGATTCCATGCTCATTTTGAAAGTGATTTAACCATGAAAATAAAAACAAAACTTTTCTAAGATTGGTTGACATAATGGCTGTATAATTCTTGCTATGATTGAACTAGTGAATTGTCTGGTGTGGATTATGAGCCAATTAACCTAAAGAGAGAGACAGAGAGAGAGAGAGATTCCAAATGCCTTGAAAAAAAACACCTCACTGCCACCAAGTCAATACCAACTCAGTATGACCCGGGGAGTCAGGGAAGAGCTGCCGCTGGGGGTTTCTGAGATGATCATTCTTTGCAGGAGTAGAAAGCCTCCAAAAGTCTTCCTTAATGTTTACTGGGCTGTTGTTGGGTGGCCTTTAAGTTCAACTCTACTTTGAAAAGGCAACTCCTCTCCAGTTGTATTTTGAGTGCATTCCTCAGGAACTCACTGTTCAGCACGATGTCAGACAATGTTCAGCAGGTGTCCATACTGTTTCCATTAGCTAATAATTTTGGAACCAAATTGCCAGATCCTTCTTAGTGTGAATTAGTTTGGAAACTTTACTGAAACATTTGTGTCATGAGTAACTCTACTGTTATTTGAAATATTGGTGGCATAATTTCCAGAATCACAACCACAAGCAAGCCATTTCAGTACCACCATCTAGGGGTACTTTAACATAACTGATAATCATTTCATGTTTTTCTGTAGTAAAATTCCTAATATCTGCTCATGTCCAAGATATTATTACTTGCCCCATATTCTTATCTTCTCAATGGTTTTTACATATGACTCTTTGAATTTTATATAAATAAAGCTTATCTGAGTTTACCTGAGCCCTATCATTTGAGAATATCATCACAAGCTTTGTGATGGGGATTAACTGAGCCTGTTTTATAACTGAGCAAGGACCTAAATAGTATTTCACAATGGCTGTATGGAGCATGAGCAAACACACATGACATTGATTTCCAACATTAGAAATAGTGGTGTCTACAATGTTCTAGCACCTACTTTGATTGAAGAATTCTCTTAGATATGTTTGATGTACAGATGTAAGTAAAAATTGTCACTAAAAGTTATAGAAACCTTTATTAAACAAAAGTATTAAAAAGCGAAGCTACTCCTTCATGACACATACTTTGTCTAGCTCTTTGCATTCCTGAGGTGATGGTTACATCTCTTTAATCTTTCCCCAGGGAAGTTTCCAGGCTCCGAGTTCGACTGCGTTTCACGGGCAAGTTGAGCACCGTTGCGGAGCTCTCATCATGCTCCTTTCCAATGTTCTTTGAGTTTGAAAAAGAAAAAAAGAAGAAGTTTGAAAGCACAAGGTCCCAACTTGTAGAATAGATGGAGTAAGGTTTCCCAACACAATTCTTGTAGAACTTAAGGTTAATTTTATTGATGTTTTCCCAACTTTTTAATATGTTAAAACCATTGAATTATACGGTATGTGAATTACATGTTAATAAACTGTAATTAAAAAAAAGTATAACAAACACACAAAAATGTATTATGAGACCGAAGCATGTGTCTTGACTGATGGAGTTAATTAAATTGAATAAATTGAAGGATTAAAATAATTTTTGTAGAAGACAGCCCCCTCGTTGTATTGGACCAACGAACAAAAGCACCGGTGCAAGCATCTTCACCAGTGTAGCCGATCATGCAACACTGATGGCAGCAGCACTTTGATCGTGAGCTGCCAGCGACTCGGCAGATTCAGAAGAGTGCGTGGAGCAAGGGATATCATTGCTAATGTCATTTGGGTTTTGGCTGAAGCAGGCATCCATATTTGTACATCTTTCAGAGAAAGGTCACACAACAAGGTTCTTTGTTCTTTGTTCTTTGTTCTAGGCAAAGTGGTGATTGTGGAAATCACAAATTTCTATTCCTTACTCTTTTTTAGTGTTCATCTGTGCAACAGCATCTTCTAAGTGTCCATAGTAATGTTCATTCCATCCACAGGTATAAAAAATTAAATGGAACTATGCTTGTAATATTTATTTATTAATTTCATTAAATTGGTTATATTTTTATCAAGTATTAAATTTTTATTCCATTTGTTGGTTACTTCACTCAACAAACATATAACATAAGAAGAAATGGTGACAAACAACTAGAGGGCTGTTATTCATTTTAGCTTTGTGTTACACCCCAAATTCCTATGAGATATTATGAGTGAATTATGCAATTCCTGAAGTGTTCAAAGAGCTAAAATATTATCAGAACAATTGCTGTAAGTTCAGCAGAAGATGATCATAATGTATTTAGAGAAGGGAACTCATCTGTTTCTAATATAGCAAATTCAGTGACTATTGTCTAATTGGCCTACCTGTAAAGGAATGGGATCCTACTCTTTCTGTGTAAAAATAGTTAAGGATAAATCATATCCTGTGATACTCAGATAAAAGCAAAAAATATTGCAAGTGAGGATACCAATCAAGAAGTAATATGGAAATATCTTAAATAATAGTTTTATTTTAAAATATCTGATTAAAAATGAAAAGAATAATAATGGTTTTACTTTAAATTAAAGTGAGCACTGGAAGGTAGTAGAGATAGAATCCAGGAAAACATGAAGCTATTAAAACAAAACAAAGTAAAGAGATAATAAGATAATGGTCTAGTACCGTTATGATGTAGTTTATCTTAGACAAATTTATCTCTTATTTCCCTATGTGGTAGTTGTACTTCTCTGACTCATTGATACAGGTCTGGATGTGTGACTTATTTTGGCTAATGGAATATGAGCAACATGACATATGTCTCACCAGAACAAAAATATTAAATGTTATTCTATAGTTGAGTTGAAACTTTAGCTCTTCTCTGAAAATGAAAAATAGATACATTTACATTCCCAACCCCTGACCTTGGCCACAGCCAACCTGAAATTTCAAACTAACTCTAGTAACAGATAGGCCTTTGTTGTGCAGCAGAGCCTAGTGAGTGTTGACAAATACAATGGCATTTACAGGTGGTCTACATTGCATCTCGACTAGAGAAGAGAATATACACTGCATTCTAAAGTTAAAAGAAATCAAGAGGATTTCAAGTTATCACTTTTGACTTTGTCCTTGAGAACTTGGATTAGATGTAAGTTTTTAATCTTATTATAAGATTTTTTAAAAATGGTTTCATTGGAGCAACTTTGTTAAGAAGAGTAATTTTTCTCTGTTAGTGATTGGAAGCAAACTCGTGCTGGCCAGAATTCATGAAGTAGTGAAGAGATCTTATGACTTTCCTTTTACTTTTCTGAGCAACATCTGTGTTCCTTCATCAGCCATTGCCCATCTGAGCTGTCACCAGAGTTTTCCCATTAAGAGAAGGCAGTATTTGCCTGGCAACTATGGGGATAGAATGTCCATGGGTTTTCTTGTTAAACAACAAGTAGAAGATTGCACACACCTGTCGCCTTGGAAGGGCTGCTTTTATTATTTGAAACTTGTCTTAAAAAACGGTTCAGAGTCTTCAGGTAATAATTTGAATACATGGCAATTTCTATTCTTGTAAAGTATCTCAAAATACTTATATATCAACAGAGAGATGATATATTTGCTGTCCAAATACATTCATTTTTTTAATCAAAGGATCATGTGGTCAATGACAAATTAAAGAGGAATTGTGTCACATTTATTATATCAACATATTGATATATCTTGAATAAAATGCAATCCACCATTGGGTAATATCCATATACCTACAAGGAAGACAAGTGATTGTGACTATTTGAATAAGGGAATTATGAAATTAAGAAAGGCATGGACATTGTTGGACAATAACTAGAAATTTAATCAGAAATAATGTAAATAGGCATATATTTGCTAAATATTGGAGGAGCTTCACTGAAATAGTAAATTGACAAAACTCTGCAACATTTCTAAAAACAAGGTATACTTATAAAACTTTTGAAATGATTCTCCACTGTAAAATGTTCAACATTCTATGGGAATAAATGTACCGTATGAAAATAATCTGGGGAAATTTTTGAAGCTAAAATCGTTCTTTGAATTAGAACTGTAAAGAAAAAAAAGGAGACCATTATATTGAAATGATTAAAAGAAGTTGATAATGGATTTCCTGTTGCTCTTGGAAGTACCAATGTGATTTCAAGATTGTAGTTAACCTTGAAGTACAAAGAAAAGATCATTCCCAAAGCTGTGGCTCATGTTATAATTTTTCTCTATTACCTAGATTGGCGGGTCTTCTCCAATGTCCCCAAGTTATTAGGTTGCTCTTAGGTGCCGTGCGGTTCATTGCCGCTCACAGCAATCCTAAACACAACAGGACGAAACACCGCCCATTCCTTGTCCAAATTCATACTTATTGCAGCCACTTTGTCAGTCAATCTGATTGAGGCTCTTCCTCTTCCTCTGACCTTCTGTTTTACGAGGCACCGTGTCCTTTCCAACAACTGGTCTCTCCTGATCACATGTCCAAAGTACAGTACTCCAGAGTAAGTCCCTCCCTCCTTGCTTCTTAGGAGCATTCTTGTTGCACTCTTGCTAAAATAGCTTTGCTGGGTTTGTACATTCCATGGAGCTTTCAATATTCTTTGCCAACCATGATTCCAATGCATTAGTTCTTCTACAGTCTTCCTTATTCATTGTCTAATTTTCACATATGTATAAGGTAAGGGACAGTAATAAGAATTGGGTCAAGCATGCTTTAATCCTTAAACTTACATCTTTGCTCTTTAGCACATTAATGAGCTCTTGAGAAGCAGATTTGCCTGATGTGATAGTTAAATAATTTCATACCAACTTGGAGATCTGTACAAGTGCAAAGTCCCCTCTTTATAGGCATAGCCTTCTCATAAGGAGGACCTGGGAACCTCGTCCTCTCTCTCTGCCTTCACCTTCGTGCTGGATGACCTAATGGCTGCCAAAGCCCCCACCATGGAGTCCTCATGACTTTGCCCTCCTCAGTCTGCATGATTGCATGTGGCTGAGTGAGTCTGAAGAGGGATGTTTGGACTAGTACCAGACTTATGGACTTAGTTGGACTGAGCTAGGATGTTTACTTGATATCTAATTATTTCTTGATATAAAGCTCTTTCTTACACATATATGAGTGTCACAGGATTTGTTTCTCTAGTCAACCAGGTGTAACCTGTTATGGTACCTTGGGAGTGGGGTCCTAGGGAAACAAATCATATAGATGGGGAATGGATGCTTGTCTGACCTCTGACTAGGGTAGTTTTTCTTCTTTGGCTAACCAGAGGTCAGACAGGACCATGCTGTTTACTCAATTGCTTTTTGAAATGTACATAGGAAGTGAAGGTTTTGATTCTTAAAGTTGTCTTTGGTTAATCCTGTCTGAAATGGTAAAAATAAATGTGATAAATGTGAACTTTGAGTTCAGCGGGTGAAGCCACCCCTTGAATGTCTCTGAGGCCATGCTGCTTAGTCTAAATGGCTGCCCCAAAGGCAGGCCAGGCTTGGTGCAGCCAGAGGCCTCAGCCTGTATTGCGTGTGAATGGGCTACTGTAAATAGGAAAGGGTTACATTTGACTGTTCTAAGAATTGAGTTTGGGATCTGATTCTAATAGGTTTATATTGATGTCTTCTACCTTTGTTATTGATATGTGTGATAGAAATGATTATTGAGAAGTACAAATAACTTGTTAGCCCACTGCCTTCAGAAATGAAATTGGTACTGCTAAATGGGTATAGGACATACTTCCAAAGAATACTTAGAAAAGATAAGTCCCACCAAGTGCCCTGAGTGCTCTGGACATTTGCATTTGAAGAGACTTGCCTTGAGAGCTGTTTGCAGACTGAAGGGAAATAAGGTGCCATTGGGCCTTTTTAAATTTCGCACCTGAACCTGAAAAATTTGGAGCCATGAAAGAACTCACCTCTCTAGGACTGAATGTTAAAGGAAGCCCACAGGCAGCCTGAAATGCTTGATTGGTGATCACCTAGATCCACTTGTTCAGTGGAAGTAGAAGAAACCCAACAACAGAGAGATTGATTGAGGCTGGCCACTGACACCCACAGACCTGGTTCACAGGGACTAGAGGAGAGACGAGATTGGGCTGGCCGGTATGAAGTTTCAAGAGGTCTATGAAAGCTGAGTCTATGGCATGTCCTAGCCCAGGAGGTTAGGGCATGGGGGAAATTGTGAAGGGGCCCATGGTTGAAAGGTGAGGTGGCCAATGGTCCCTGTGAGGCTAAGAGGCGATCCACATTGAGTTGACCAGGATGTGACCAGATGGAAATTAAAATGTTGAGCCTGTGAACTGATGCATATTGCTGACTTAATGGACAGCCTGATCTGATTTGACTTTGTTTATGTATGCACATTCACAAGGATCCAACTGGAATGAAGATTCTTCTCATCAAAGGACATGCTTGTCTTCTCACAGCACTGAGCTGATATAAATGGGCAATATAGAGATTGGATACCCAAAATGGGGGGATTAAGGCATGAAATTGCCATTTTACAAATTTTCATGGGTGGGGGAATATATAGATTATAGGATTATAGTGTAAGTGTTCGCATAACTGCAATTGTTAGGCATAGAATAT
>NW_022111373.1:15726048-15728292 GCF_000313985.2 Echinops telfairi
AGAACAAGGGGATATTGCATGGTTTAAAATCAGGAAAAGTGAATATCAGGGTTGTATCTTTTCACCATACTTATTCAATTTTTATGCTGAGAAAATAATCAGAGAGCTGGATTATTTTTTAAAAAAAGCAGTATCAGAATTTCAGGAAGGTCTATTAACAACCGGTGATATACAGATGACCTAACCTTTATTGTTGGAATTGAGGAGGACTTCCGGCATTTGCTGATGAAAATCAATGACTGAAGTCTTCAGTATGCATTACAACTCAAGGGAAAGAACATCAAAATTCCCATAACTGAGCCAATAGGTAACATCATGGTAAATGGAAAAAGACACAAGTTGTCAAGGATTTTGTCTTGCCTTGCTTGGATCCCAAATCAAGGGTTATAGAAGCAGCAGACACGAGAGCAGTTTTGTTGCACTGGGTAAATTTGCTGCACAAGAACTCTTTAGAATATTGAAAAGCAAGTATGTCACCGTGAGGACTAAGTTGTGCCCGACCCACGACATTTTCAACGACCTCAGATTCACGTGAAAGTTAGACGCTGAATAAGGAAGACTGAAGAAGGAGCACCGCATTTGAATTGCAGGGCTGGCGAGACACATTGAAAATACCATGCACTGCCCAAAGAACAAATGTATCTCTCTTGGAAGGAGTACAATCAGAATGCTGCGTAGAGGCAAGGATAGCAAGATTTCATCTCATGTGCTTTGGACATGCTGCCAGGAGAGAACATTCCCTGAAGAAATAAACCATGCTTGGTAAATGAGTGGGGTGGGAAAAAGAGGAAGACCTTGGACAAGATGGATTGACACGTTGGCCGCATCAATGGGCTCAAACATAGCAGCACTTTGTGGATGGCTCAGGGACAGGTAGTTGTTTTGCTCTGTTGTACATAGGGTCCCATGAATTGGTACTGACTGGAAGGCACCTAAAAACAACAGCAGTATGTTCAAGAGCAAGTTTCAGAATCTCTTCCTACATCCACTTTGATGTTGCCTTTTCTCCCGTCTTTTTAATGACTTTTTCCATTCTTTATGTGTGATGTCATACCACAACTTGCTCGTCTTCTGTCATTAGTGTTCTATGTGTCTAGTCTTTTCATGGGATGGTGTCTAGATCATGTGAGACATATTCAAGATCATATTTTCAATTTCATGGACTTGTTTTCATTGCTTTCAACTTCAATAATCTGTTTCACAGATGCCCCCTGCCTTGTTTTTCCTGATGATATGGTGTGTTTCCATAGTATCTTCCAATGTATATAGTCTATATGAGTCCTATATATTCCATTTGGGGAGGTCCACGTATATAGCTTCCATTTATGTTGTTATGTTGTTGAAAGGTGTATTTGCATATAAGAAATTATGGTCTTGCAAAATTCTATCATGTGATCTCCAGCAGAATTTCTAAAACCGAGACTATATTTTCTAACTACTGTTCCTTCCTCCTTATTTCCAAATTTTGTGTTCTAATCATCATTAATAATCAATGCATCTTGATGCATGTTTGATCAATTTGACTGAAGAAGTTGATTGTTATTGTTGTTAGGTGCCACCAAGCCATTCCTTATTCACAGTGAACATATAAATGAAACACTGCATGGTCATGTGTTATCCTCACCATTGTTGCTTTATTTGAACCCATTTCTCCAGCCACTGTGTCAATCCATCTCCTTGAAGATCTTCCTTGGGTTTGTTTTTTTTTCTGCTCTTCCATTTTACATGATGCCCTCCTCCAGGGACTGGTCTTTTTTGATGACATAGCCAAAATATGTAAGAGGAAGTCTTGCTATCCTTGCATCTAAAATGACTTGGAAGCTTGGACTTCTTCCAAGAGAGATCTGGTCATTCCTCTGACAGTCCTGGGTACTTCCAATAGCTTCACCAATACATAATTCAAATGGGTTGCTTCTTCTTTAGTCTTCCTTATTTATTGTCAGACTTACACATACATATGAAACCATTATTAATAAGTTCATAGAATTCTTCAATTTCTTGATTATGAGTTTTACTGATTGTTTCATAAATCCCCAAGTATAGAATGGAATAACAAATTTATACCTGGTTAAGATGCTTCTGTTTTGCTAATCATCACTATAATATTTTCAGAACCATTTCCAGGTGCAGTAAATCACTCACTTTGAAGTGTTGGATGCAGTAGATAGCTTAACTAAATAGTACATGTTAGCCACAGTGTCCCTGCACTTCAGGTTTCCAACCTCCCCTGGAATTTTATAAAAA
>NW_022111373.1:15730285-15735172 GCF_000313985.2 Echinops telfairi
GAAGGTCTTTGGAGTTACTGACAATCTCTGTTCCTCATTCTTTATGATACCAGGCCCTTATCAAGTTTGAAATTTAATCTGTCACCTTCCTAGAGAAGTCCACGGTGACCACTCTATCTAAAGAATGCATTTACTAATTCCACGGTTTTCTTTTCTCTGTGATGCATTTTAACTTCCAGTTCTTGTTTATATGCCTATTTGTTATATTTCTCTGTCATTATCTTTCTCTGAGTTTGTTTGTTCCTTGACAGCAAAAAAGAAGAAATATTGCTTTATCATTAATGTTTTCACTCACTCCCAGGGTGTTGCAGATGACCCAGCGATTCTAAGAGACCAGGTAGAACTGCCCAAGTGAGTTTCTGAGATGGTAACTTTTGGGGGGAAGTAGAAAGCCCTGTCTTTCTCTCGCAGAGCTGCCAGTGGTTTTGAACTATGCCACCAGGGCTGGAGCTGCACATATCACTGGAGTTTAGTAATTAAGGATCGAACGAGTGACTGACACATAATTCTGTAACTCCAATGTCTTTGTTTAACACTTTTACATTTATTGCTATCGTTCACCTCATCTCTATCACTCCTTGCCCTCCTCCTTGAGCTCATAATCCTCACACACATACACCTTGTTATTTTTATTGGCCTGGTTTCATTTTTTTCTTCTTTATATTCTCACATTACCTCATTTCATCTGGCTAACATATAGTTATTTGTAAAGAAGCAACTCAGGCACATCTTCAAGGGTATCTTCCCTATATTCCCTGTTCTTCAAGGCTAAACTTTCTTGCAACCAGAATATTTGGGTCATCGCTTCATCATGACACTTACCACAGTTTTATGTGTCTACTGATCCTACTAAGCACTGAGTTAATATCTGAGAAGGAATATAAAGAGAACTATGCTCAAGACTAATACATATATAGAAAGAAATGTCTGTAATTATCACAGTACTTTAAAAACATTTCAGAGAGAAAAGCAGACTTAATGAAAATAATTAACTAACCTGTTACTCAGAACTACTCATTTATTTGAACTAAAACAGTCAGTTTTTGTGTGTGTGTGGGCTTCAGTAACTATTTTAGTTCTATTGATAAAACCCAGGTAGGAAATAGTGTGCTCCCACTGGAAAAATATATTAAAATAGTCATTAATTTCTAATGACAAATGTTAACACCAGTGTTGTTTTTAATTGCAACATGATTTAAAATAAAAATTCATTTCAAGCTGGCTTAAAATAAAATTTTATCTTTAATAAAACTAAAGTTAGATGACCTCAAAATTCTTAAGAAGACGATTTCATGCAAAAATTAGATCTTTCATTCCTCAATTCTGCATCCCTTGACTTCATTCAGGGTGTAATGATAGTTCCAGTATCTCCCTGAAAAATTGAATAACATTTTAAAAATTCATAAATTTTGTTCCTGGTTCTGTATCTTCCTTGTAAAAATAATCTCATTTTCAACTTTTAGAAGGCTCTTCTTTATATATCATTGCACAGAATTAGTGTCTTGCCCTTGTCTTAACCATTCCCTGTGAGGGAACTGGAGGCACCAATATTTAGTCTACTCTTATCATCAGCAGTGAAATGAAGTAGGAGAAGCAAATGCTGTATCATTTTAGGCCTCAAAACTATGTTGCATCAAAAGCAAAAGAAAACAATAAATTAATAAAATAAGTCAAAAGGCAGAGAAGATGGTTGTGCCAACCTGGCCAATAAGAACATGTGGGATTAATCAGGTCGCAGTTTGATTGGAGGGCAAAGAGATCAGTGGCTCTACGAGGCCTGCCCTTCTCTCTCTTGCTCTTTGGTGATCAGAGCGTGCTGAATGTGCTGCTACTTTAGCTAGTTCTCTGCCTCAACCTGTACAATACTTGTGGGCTAAGCCAACCTACCTATTCTGGTGCTAGAGCTTGAGGCTCCTTCCAAACCTCTTTCCTCACACTGCTGGTGCTTACATTGTTTGAACTTGAGGCTGGTGGAACCTGTTGCCTTGCATTGCTTTTGTTTCATATCCCATTGGGGCCTGCTTCACTAAGTTCCTGAGCTACTGACTGTTGGTGACCCACCCTGCTGTTTGCTGTGTGTGGGTAGACCTCTGCTGGCTTTGCCCAAGAGAAGACTCCGCTGTGTGTTTCCTTGTCCTTGGGCCCAGCAGCCCACGTGAGTTGAAGGACTTCCAGTATATTAACTGTTCCATGCAAGTGAGTTGAACTGAACCCTCTCCACTACTGTGTGGACTAATTAGCTGTTATAATCCTTCTAGCTGTATAAATCTATCTATCTATCTATCTATCTATCTATCTATCTATCTATCTATCTATCATCTATCTATCTATCTATCTATCTATCTATCTATCTATCTATCTATCTATCTATGTCCTTGTTTTGTTTCTCTAGAGAGCCCTGCCTAACACATTGTTCTTTAAGTAAGAAGCCCATTTGGAGTCATCTACATAGAAAGTAGTTTATCAATCAGGCAGTGCAGAGGAAACAGACTAATTTGAGTCTCTATGAAGTTACCAGTCTCCTGAATGAGAAAAAAGAGTGCATTATCTCCTTTGGACATAAATCATCAAAGGCAAATTTCTGCTTCCTTTTTCTTCTTACCTACCTAAACGTCTTCAAATAGTTGTTTCTGTAAAAAGTTACCTTATTATCAGTTGACTAAAAGATGAGTAATAATTCAAAAGCCTTGAAAACATTATCTAAAAATAAAAACAATGAAGAAATATAGAAAAGTACAAGAAGTATGTTGCCAAGGACCAGAAAACAACAAAACATTTTTGTGTAAATTATTTTAAAAAAGAAAAAAATGAAGCAATACAATGGATTAAACAACAGGAATAATAGATCAAGGGAGAAAGTGGGAAAAATGAAAAGAAATGAAATCCAAGTGTAGAAATCAAATTTTTTAATGGTTAAAAAAAAGAGGCAGACATTCTGGATAATTTATAAGCAACATAAAGGAGATAGATTTACTTAATGCTGAGAAGAGATCTGCATGATTGGGGGAGAAATGGTGGAAAAACAAGTAGTTGTTAAATAGCCAGAAGTCCTTTGGTGACGGTATGTCTTTCTGTCCTCGTGTGCGTGATGAGCGTTTGCTCCCACCCTAACCAATTTGACAAGAAGTTCATTGGGTGGATGGATGTTTGCATAGAGCAGCTGTTTATTTCATCCATTTTTCTTTTTCGTTGTTGTTTTTATTTGCTATCTCATTGTTGTTTTTTTCTCCCTCTGACCTTTATTAGTTTGTGTTTACTAACTTGTGAATTAATTTGCTCTTCATTTTAAAAAAAGCTTAAGGTTGAAACAGGTCATTGATCATAAATTTTCTTTTCATAATGTAAGCATTGTAGGGCCATATATTTCTCTCCAGGCAGTGCTCATGGACTATCCAAATGGATTTGATAGTTTGTATTTTTAATCTTTATTCAGCTCCCATTTCCTAATTTCCCATTTGGTTTCTCTGAGACTCATGACTTCTGCTGTGTTGTTGTCATCGGGATACTGTCGAGTTGGTTCCCATTCAGAGTGTGCCTAGGTACAGCAAAAGGACACGTCACCTGGTCCAGGGATATGCTCACATTGTGCGTGTGCTGGAGTCCATGGTTGCAGCCTCTGTGTCAGATCATCTTGTCAAAGGTCTTCCTGTTCTTCACTGCACCTCTACTGTACAAAGCAGGACGTCCTTTTCCAGGCCCTGGTCCCTCCTGACAACATGTACAATGTATGTGAAATGAATTCTCACAATCCTTGCCTCTAAGGAGCATTCCAGCTGTACTTCCTCCGAGACACAGCTGTTTTTCTTCTGGCACTGCATGGTGCTTTCAACATTCCTCACCGACACCATAATCCAGTGCATCTTCAGATCTCCTTATTCAGTGTCTTACTTTCACACGCATATCAGGCCATTGAACATACCGTGGCATGGGTCAGGAATATCTTAGCCCTCAGAGTAATATCCTTGCTTTTCAACACTTTAAAAAGATCCTGTGCATCAAAGGTACCTAATGCAATGTGTCCTTTATGCTCTTGACTACTGCTTCCATGAGCATTGATGGTGGAACCAAGCAAAATTGAATCTTTGACAGCTTCACTCTTATCTCCATTCATTATAATGTTACCTATTGGTCCAGTTGTGAGGAGTTTTGTGTACATTCTGAAGGCTGCAATCTTTGATCTTCATCAGCAAATGCTTCAAGTCCCCCTCACTTTTAGCAAGCAAGTTTGTGTTATCTGCAAATCACAGGTTGTTAATAAGCCTTCCTCCAATACTGACGCTGCATTCTTCTTCATATAATCCAGCTTCCCTGATAATTTGCTGAGCATATAGATTGAATAACTATGATGAGGAGATACAAACCTGAAGCACGCACTCCTGATTTCAAACCATGACATATTCCCTTGTTCTGTTTGCACAACTGCCTCTTGATCCATGTAAAGGTTCCACGTGAGCATAATGACTTTTTCTGTAGTTCCCATTCTTCTCATAGCTAACCATAGTTTGTTGTGATCCGCAGAGTGAAATTCCTTTGCCTAATCAATGTAGCAGAGTTATTTAATTCCAGATATTTAGGTACTTTACAGAGATCTTTATGTCATTGATTTCTAAATTAATTCCACTATGATCTGAGGCATAGATTATATGACTTGAAAATTTTTAAAATTTCGTAAGTTTTGGTTTCTGATTGAAACAATGATGATCTATCTATCTTAATGAATATTAAGATGCATTTGAACAGAATATGTATGTGATAGGTAGGTGTATTGTGCCAATCAGGCCAATAAGAACATGTGGAATTAATAAGGTCACAGTTTGATTGGAGATCAAAGAGATAAATGGCTCGGCAAGCCCTGTGTCTCTCTCTCTTGCTCTCTGGTGATCAGAC
>NW_022111373.1:15735865-15737620 GCF_000313985.2 Echinops telfairi
ATCACCACCAATAGATGAAGTGCTGGTGAGAGGAGAGGTTCTGGGTGATCATGTATTTGATATTTTCCAGCAGTTTTGTCAGGATGAGAAGTGTAGGGAAGCTGGTTGGATGGTTGTCCTTACAATAGACAATGTGATCGAGAAAAGGGATAATCTCAGAACGTCAGAAGCACATCTCAAGTGCTGAATAACAGACCTAAAAGCTTCTGCATGTGCTGCAAAAGAGAATCTCCTCTCCTCAGTAACAGAGCTGACATTTGCTGAAAACCAAATCCAGAGTCTCATCATATGAGTAGATACATGTCTAGAACAGTATCTGATATTCATGTAACAACATTAATCAGAAAAAAATGGGACCCTGAAATATGGAATGGGGACATATGGGATGATGATACAGCAGAGGAGGATTTTGAGCCTCTAGAAACTATTGAACCACCCCAGTAAATAGATACCTGCTCTCAGCTGAGGGGATGAATCCACTATCAGTAAACAACCCAGACCTGAGCAGATTAACCAAACTGTTCAAGCTGAAATGCCAGGTGAGGCTGCATCTGTAGCATTGCCTGTGGGAGATGTCTTCAAGATATTGCTGACAGCACCCAGGAAACACCCCCACTACCCATTATTTCCTCCAGGCCTGTAACTAGATTTAAGTCTCAGAAAGTTCCTAAAGGTGAGGTTCAGGAAGAATTGTAGTATACTCATAAATATCTGCCCGAGTTTTCTAATACATATAAGCAGAAGCCTGGGGCATATCTGTGGGAATGTTACTAAGGGTATGGGACACTGGTGCAAGGAGTGTAACCTTAGACAAGTCTGAGTTTCTTGATATGGGGTCCCTAAGCACAGATTCCTCCTTCAATGTCTTAGCAAGAAAGGTTAAGAGAGATCTAATTGCTTATTTGGTTGGTTCACTGGAGCAAGATCTGCCAGATGGTCTAGATTATATCAACTTGAGGTACCTGACCTACCTTGTTACACTGTTGAAGAAACCATCCAAAAGCTTGGGGAAATTGGTATTCTGGAATGGATCTATAAGAATAATCCCATAGACCCAAAAAGGGAGTGTCCCGAGGACATACCTTCTACCACAACCTTAAGGAAAAAGTTTGTGAAGTGCCCCATCCCTCCCCCAATCTCTGAAGACTCCTGTGATTGCTATTTTATGTTCACCAGTATTAACAGTGGGGACTGCTCTATGTGAACTCCAACAGTTGTCTACAGTGGGGCTATTTGAGTCCTGTGGTGGTAGAGGGCAGGTGTCAGCACTGAATCAACAGAGACAGGGTGAATGTGGTTATTGAAAGGTTTCCACAGTAATCAAAGCAACCTGTCTCTTGTGGACATATGGCATTGGCTATTTAGCTACGGTGTCCCTAGAAGTGAAATACATGGGAAGCCTACTAAATATGCACATGACCTATACAGGCGGAAGAATGCTAGATCAGGTGAACAGCAGAGCAGAGAGTTAAGACCACTGAATCAATTCCTAGACTTGAGCCAGTTTACAGACCCACAACCCCTTTAATGAGAGGAAGGCCAGGTCCCTTTGAAGAAGGTCTATACTGTTAGTCTTTCTTCTAGCCTTCCCCAAAGGGATCTGCGGCCTTTCACAAGAGTGACTGTTCATTGGGGGAAAGGAAATAATCAAACTTTTCAGGGATTACTGGACACTGGCTCTGAACTGATACAAATTCCAGGAGACCCAAAGTGTTTCGAAGGCCCACCAGTCAGAGTGGGGGCATATGGAGGTCA
>NW_022111373.1:15739522-15762925 GCF_000313985.2 Echinops telfairi
ATAGACCTCTCTGAATGGGCCAAGAAAGTAAAGGTAATTGTGTCTCATGTGAACGCTTACCAAAGGGTTCCTTCTGAAGAGGAAGATTTTAACAATCAAGTGAATAAGATGACATGCACTGTTGAGACTAGTCCTTTTCTTTTCTCTGCCACTCCTGTCATCGCTCAATGGGCACAAGAACAAAGTGGATATGGTGGCAGGGATGGTTATGCATGGGCAGGAGGTTATGCATGGGCACAGCAGCAGCATGGACTTCCACTCACCAAGGTCGACTTGGCCACTGCCACTCCTGAATGCCCCATCTGCCAGCAGCAGAAACCAAAATTAAGTCCAAGATAAGGGACCATTCCATAAAGAGATCAGCTGGCAGCTTGGTGGCAGGTAGATTACATAGGACCACTTCCATCATGGAGGGGGCAGTCTTTTGTTCTTACTGAAATAGACACCTACTCTGGAAATGGATTTGCCTTCCCTGCATACAATGCTCTGCCAAAACTTCATGGCATCCCACATAGCATTGCTTCAGATCAAGGAACTCACTTCACAGCAAATGAAATGCAGCAATGGGCCCATGTTCATTGAATCCATTGGTCATATCATGCTCCTCATCATCCTGAAGCAACTGGCTTGATAGAAAGATGGAATGGCCTCCTGAAGACACAGTTATGGCATCAGCTAGGTGGCAACAACTTGCAGTGCTGGGGCAGTGTTCTCCAGGAGGCTGTATACACTCTAAACCAGTGGCCAATATATGGTGCTGTGTCTCCAATAGCCAGGATTTATGGGTCCAGGAACCAAGGGGCTGGAAGCTGGAGTGGTACCACTCATTATTACACCTAGTGATCCAGTTTGCTTCCTGTCCCAGCAACCCTATGTGCTTCAGGCCTGGAGGTCCTGGTCCCAAAGGAAGGAACTCTCCCACCTGGAAACACAGTACTGATTCCACTGAACTGGCAGCTGAGAATGTCCCCTGGCCACTTTGGGCTTCTCATGCCTTTGGATCAACAGGTCAGGAAGGGTATCACTGTACTGAATGTTGTGATTGATTCTGATTACCAAGGAGGAATTGGATAGGCACTACATAATGGAGGTAAAGAACAATATGTCTGGAATCCAGGAGATCCCATAGGCTGTCTCTTAGTACTACCATGTCCTGTGACTAAAGTAAATGGTAAATTACAGCAACCTAATCCTGACAAGACATCTAATGACCCAGAACCCCCAGGAATGAAGGTCTGGGTCACCCCACCAGGAAAAGAACCATGGCCAGCTGAGTTACTGGCTGAGGGCATTGGTAATACAGAATGGGAAGAAGGTAGTTCTACTTATCAGTTATGACCACATGATCAATTGCAAAAGTGAGGTTTGTGATTGTCCATTTACCTTCTTTATGTGCTTATTGAATATCTTTCCTTCATTCATGTGTGCTGTATCAGATACAATTAGATTGAGTGTGTTTTCATTTATATGATGATAGATACTTGATGTTAGGTGTAACTGTGATTTCATTAATATCTGGAAATTATATATGGCTAAAGAATTGTGTATAGGTGCCAAGATGGCAAGGGGTGGACTGTGATAGGTAGGTGTATTGTGCCAACCTATCCAATAAAAACATGTGGAATTAATAATGTCACAGTTTGATTGGAGGAAAAAGAGATAAATGGCTTGACAAGGCCTGCCACTCTCTCTCTCTTGCTCTCTGGTGATCAGATTAGCGTGCGGCTGCCTTAGCTAGTTTTAAGCCTCAGCTTGTGAACTGCACTGCCGGTGGGACATCCAACCCATGGATCGTGTCACTAGAGCTTGAGGTTCCTTTGAGACATACTTCACCATGCTGCAGTTGTATACATCCCTTGAGCTTGAGACTGTCAGATCCTGTCATCTGGCTGACTGTTGGTGGCCCGCCCTGATGTTTGCTGCTTGTGACCAGACTGCCTACACTGCTCTCCGGTAGACTCATCCATCTGCTTCCTTGCTCTTAGACCTAGCAGTCCTCGTGAGTTGAAGGACTTCCAGTATGTTAACTGTTCCACAGAAGTGAGTTGAACTGAGCCCTCTGTACTGCTGTGTGAACTAATCAGTTGTTATATTCCTTCTTGCTGTATCTATCTATTTATCTATCTATCTATCTATCTATCATCTATCATCTGTCTATCTATAATCATAAGTGTCCTGGTTTTTCTCTTAGAGAACCCTGTAACACAATGTATTTTGCTGTTATTGATAGATTGTTCTGTAAAAGTCTATTAGGTCAAGTTGGTTGACAGTATAGTCTCCTTGTTTATTGATTTTTGTCTACTAGTTCCACATATTATTGAGAGACAGGTACTTAAATATCTGACTTAAATTTCAAGATTATAGTTAAGAATTTTTAGAAAGGGATTGAAAATAAAGGTCATGTTGATTACACCAGAAGCATATAGAAAATAATATTCACAACCATTTATTTTTAAATCCATGCCAGCTTTAATATATACTTATTTATTTCCCAAATGACATTCTAAAGGAATGTATCTACTCCTATTTTCACATTGAAAATGTGAATGTTTCCTATTAAACATGCATTTAATCCAAATTGGCTTTTGAAAGTTCAAAAGTCGATGAATGCATAGTCATTAAACTTATAATCTGGTTACCATGCAAAGCATATACTATATCTGGTCAAGGAGGACCTTGAAAACTAATTGACATGGTGATAATACTTTGTTATGAAATTAACAAGTTGTCTAAAAATAGAATTGCAATGACTTAATCTGTTTTTTAAAATAATCTTTCTAATACTTTTTCATTATTGAATCACTAATTCATTTCTTATCACATTTTTACCATTCTATTTCATACTAACTATATGTGTAGAAGAGATCTATAGTCCTTTTTCTATTTAAAAATTAAGATATGAGGAGGTACCCCCCAAAAAACAAACAAACAAACAATGCTCATTTGTTCTTTTGATGTGGTCAGAATTGATTCTATCAGGTCAGACTTTTAATCAAGCTTTCTATTTAGAGGTTCTCAAAAGATTCCATTAGAGTGTGCAACAAAAAAGGCCTGATTTGTGGTAGACAGTGGACTGGTTTTGCCACCACAACAATGCACATGCTCTTGCTGCCACTGTGCCAGTTTTTGGCAAAACACAGCATGCCTCCCTTGCCCCATGCACCTTATTCACATGACTTCAGTCCATGCGACTTCTTGTTGTTCCTGCAAATGAGGAGGGAATTGAAAGGAAGTGACTTGATGACTTAGAAGTGAAGAAAAAAAATGAGGGTGGTACTATCAGCTATCTGAACAGATGAGTTTAAAAAGTGTTTCCAAGAATGGAATCTCAGATTTGACAAATGTATTAAGTGTAATGGAGAGTACTTAGAAGGTGATAAGGGTATTTTATAGAGAAAAAAAAAGTACATATCTTTCAAAAACAAAGAAAAAGAAAATTCTGATGTTTTGGATACCCCTTTCTATACTCATTATACTACCACTTCCCTGACGATTTAGATGCTAACAATGATAGTGACAAAGAGAAGGACCACTACTCCTGGTTTTTATTAAAGGAACGTAGTTTTAGGAGATGGAATAATTATACATAAATGCAAAGAAGAACACAAATAAATGAAAGTGAGATAAAATGCTATGGAACTGACAAAGACTTCCAAGAAATAATTGTAGGTGTTCAGGCCAAATGAGCTAAGATGTACCAAAGCATTTTTCTTTAATCGTTTAATTAGGAGTTCATACAACTCTTATCACAATCTATACATACATCAATTGTGTAAAGCACATTCATACATTCATTGCCCTCATCATTCTCAAAACATTTGCTCTCCACCCAAGCCCCTGGCATCAGGTCCTCAATTTTTCCCCTCCCTCCCCGCTCCCCTCTCCCTCATGAACCCTTGATAATTTATAAATTATTATTTTGTCATATCTTGCTTTGTCCGATTGCTCCCTTCACCCACTTTTCTGTTGTCCATCTCAGGGAGGCGGTCACATGTAGATCCTTGTAATTGTTTCCCCCTTTCCAACCCATCCTCACTCTGCCCTGCCAGTATTGCCATTTATACCACTGGTCCTGAAGCTGATGGTGCCTGGCTATTGCAAAATAGTGTCTGGGCTCTTAAAAGCTTGAAGGTAAATAAGCGGCCATCTAGCTCAGAAGCAACAAAGCCCATATGGAAGAAGCACAACAGCCTGTGTGATCACGAGGTGCTGAAGGGGTCAGTTATCAGGCATCAGAGAACAAAAAATCATATAATTGTGTGCTCACCTCCATGATATGATTGCCGAAGACAAATAGGTGCCTAAGCAAATGTGGTGAAGAAACTGATGATGCCCAACTGTCAAAAGATATAGTATATAGGGTTTTAAAGGCTTGAAGGTAAACGAGTGGCCAAAGCATTTTTCACCAAAGTGATATACATAGTTTGACTTGAATTTTACAAATTATAATTACTAGCAAGAGGATTACATTGCATCTATGAAATATATTTTCAATTTTCAATAAATGTAGTTAAAGGCATTTTAGTATAAAGTTATGCATGTCAGTCTTCATCACATATATGATAAGTAGAGAAAAAATTTGTTATATAGTGCTTTTTAGTCAAAAGTTTAGTCTTTTTTGTGCATATGTTATATAAAATAACTCATGGGATATAAGTCTAAAGAAGTACCTAAAATTCTAAGAAAAAAGGGTATGAATTAAGAAGTTATTTATTTATCCATGAAGCTAAATTGCTCCAAATTCATTTTATAGAACTTTAGAGAATTTTCCCAATAATGTTAAGTATGTTTTTGGGCATGTGGAACACTTTGGGTAAAGCCTTGTATTATAACCATGCCATAGAGAGACAATAGCTGTTTCATGTTTTAAAAAAAAACATGTAAAAGCCAAAATTAAGAAAACGGGTGTAAATATTACCTATATCATTGCACCCATTAGAGTTTAAAAATTAACAAAACAAAAGAAGAACCGAGGACCAAAGACCAGAAAACAAGCTAAATTTTTATGCAGCTGTCTGGTCCTGAGTCACTAAACATTCCAAAAATGTGACTGACTTATTTTACTAACAATTAATTTCATTTTGTTTTTCCTCTTCTAACCCCAATTTTAAAATATTTCTCTCACTAAGACTGAAGAATAAATAAAAGTGTCCTTCCATGCTCAGAAGCGTTTTCATTTAAGACTGTGGGTGAAAGATACATTATGAGCAGTATTGATCTTTTTGACCTCAGTCAAGTAACATGAAAGCTTAACCCAGATTCATCTTCTCCTCACATTTTTCATAAATCTCTGACATGCCAATATTCTATATTTGAATGCTTTGTGCACATTAGCAATATTGTAAAATCATATTGTATTGTGACAAGGCATTGGATTTATTTCAGAGAGGTCCATTTTAGCACTGTATGCACTATGAATAATAAAGCAGATATTGATTATAATGATAGACTATTACAATATTAATAGCTAAAGTAAGATCTTTAATCATTTGAAATTGCATGGATAGTTGCTAAAGGAAAATAAATAAATAAAATAAAATAATATAAATAAATAAATAATTTTTAATAGCACCCAAGTTAGCTTTCCTTGGATTATAATGATGCTTTGTACCACAATTAAGTAATAAATTATATAAAATCTAAAATTCAGAAACATAGGGATACAGTTTTATCCCTTACTATTATTTTCATCTTTAATTCTCATTAATGATAAGAGATGCTCCATTTGTGAATTACCTTTCTTTGCCATGATAAAATGCTTATGTATTCCTTTGTACTCCTTTCTAGACCTACTATAACAAATGATAACAACACTATCACAGTGAAAACAAATCAGGTGACTTGTCTAAAGAATCAGATATATTTAAATGAAATGGAAATGTAGTTTAAGGAAGCTACTTATCCATAATTGAATCTATTTGAAGCCCTAAGTAGCTGTGAAATTTTGACCACAGGACTGAATATATGAATACGAGATTTGCTAAAGGATCTTTGGCTGTGGCTTTGTATAATAATAGTATGTGTCATTATTTTCAATTGTTCTGAAATGTCTCCCTGGGAAAATAACAGAAAACAATTAGACTATTTATCATATTGAACTATTTGTCATTAGTTTGTCAAATTAGATTAGATGTGTCTTTTAACTAAAACATACACACACCTCCCCCCACTTTGTCATATATTTGTATCCATCTAAGTGAATAACATGCCTACTGCTATAAAGAACCTTGGCTCCTCCACTTTTACTTTCTGTATAAAAAGGTGTGCAAGAGAAAAAATACGCAAGCCTCCAAGTCTAAGATTGCAGGATAAAATTATCTTTGCCCATCCACCCTTCTCTCTGACACTAGTTCCTAGTACAAGAGATTAAGAAATAAAAAATGCTAAATAAATCTCTAAAGAAAGTAGAAAACATTTATTACCTCAGACCATAATATGTAATGAAAATGCATTAGTGATTAGATACATTCCAAACAACACCGAAAGGATAGCTGTCTTTCAAGATCTTCAAAGAACAAAGAAGGTCCCAGATTTGTGGTTCACACCACGAAAAGAAAAGTCTAAAACCCAATCAAAGAAAATTCAAAACCCCAATTATAGAATAACTGTGTTTAAGCATAAAATATAGCATTGAAGCAGGGGGTTCATTGACACTCTTAGGCAGCATGGAGTGATAAGGAAGCTGGGGCTGAGCAAAGAAATAACCAGATGTTATGGAGCCAAAACCCATGTTACCAGTGTTAACATGAAGAAAAATTGGTGACAATCATTCTGATTCTGCTCAGCTTGAATAATGAGTAATGGATAAATCAAAATGCATGCACACATACACACAACAACGCAGGCTTCTCTATTAAGTTCAGCCATACCATAAATGTTACAGAGCTGTCTTCAGGTTGAAAGAAATTCAGGCAGAAAGCAATGTATTCCTTGTCATGGGCTGGGTTGTCTAGAGAAGCAATACCAGTGAAGCTTATATATGTGTAGATATCAAGAAGTTTAGATTAAGAAAATGGTCACACAGTTATGTTATTGCGGTTACGTGCCATTGAACCCATTGTGGCCCTGCACCACAAAACAAAATATTGCCTCATTCTGAACCCTTGTTGTGATCATTAGATTTGAGCCCATTTTTGCCACCACCATGTCAAGAGTATTCCTTTCCTTTGCTGCCCCTTTATTTTAGCAAGCATTACATTCTGTCCAGGCACGGGTCTCTCCTGATGGCATGTCCAAAGCATGTAAGACAAAGTTCCACCATACTTCCTTCTAATGAGTATTCTGATTGTACGTACTATTCTTAGCCAACACCAATTGCTTCCGCTTTGCTTAGGTCTTTCTTATTCATTGTCTACCTTTCACATACATATGAGGTGATTGACAGTATCATGGCTTGGGTCAAGCACAACTTAGTCTCCAAAGTTATATCTTTGCACTTCAACACCTCAAAGGCTCCTGCATCAGAATTGCCCAATGCAATATGCTGTTTCATTTGTTGACTGTTGCTCCTATGAACATTGATTATGAAATGAAGTCCTTGATGACTTCAAGCTTTTCTCAATTTAACATCATGTTGTCTATTAATACAATTCAGATTTTGTTTTCTTTATTTTTTGTTGAAAATCATACTGAAAGCAGTAGTTTAGAAATTTATTGGCCAGTCCAAATCTGGGCAGGTTCCAAGTCACTGGGTGAGATGTTAAATTGGAGATTTCACCTGACTCACAGGCAGATAGTGCTGATGAAGCAAAGACTGGCAGGAAGACAACGGGTTGGTGGCTATAGTGTCAAATGAATCCAAAATCAGCAGGCAAGATAGCTGGCCACTGATAATTCCCAGGATTATCAGACTGTATGGCAGGTTATTGACTCAAGTGCAAAGAAGCAGGTGTCAATGACTTACACACAAGATTGAGATCAAGCAAAAGCAAATTTTCCACAAAAGCAAATTTTCCACACTATCGACTCATATTGGAAGCAAGCTACACCTCTGAGGGAACATCCTCTTGATTGATTGCATTAGGACTGTGATCTGAGTAAAGGTATTGCATCTTCTTACAACAGATGAGTTACTCAAAGCAGATTCCATTACAGAAGCAATCACATTGTGTTAGATCACATGTCTCGGATCCTATCATGGGAGAATTACTAAATCTCAATTGCCAAACCAAATATGCCTTAGTGGCAGAATGGTTACCAGGTGGACTGCGAAGTCAGCAGTTTAAAACCACCAACTGCTCTGGAGGAGAAAGATGGAGTTATCTATTCCTGTGAAGAGCTACTGTCTCAGAGACACACAGGGACAGTTCTACTCTGTCTAAAATGGTCACTACGAGTCAACATCAATTCAACGGCAGTGAGTTTGATTTGGTTTAACTACCAAACCATTGAGAATCCTGGTCCAGTCTAGTTGTTACACAACCTAAGTATTGCAAAACCCTAGAAAATATGTTTATGAGAAAATTTGTATAATTGTCCTACACAACAGTCTATATTTCTCAAGGTGGACCCTTGCTCAGCTCAATCTTTTTATATTCGTGACTTTATGTTGGCATTACAAAAATACCACAAGAGGGTGATTATACTGATTTCTTCTTTGATTCCCAGCATCTTTGATGATCTTTTACTTCTATATAATCCTCTCATGGTGTGTACTTTATCCTCTGTGTGTCTATTTTTATTATTTATATATATATGTAGTAATTAGATTTAGAATCCATCTAAGATGATATGAATTATTAACCTAACAAAAGAAAATTTATATTTCCCAAAAAAATCAGATTCAAATGTGCATGTGCCAAGGAATCCTTTAATCCATAAACTCTCAAATACTACTTAATGTTACAGTTTTAAAGTGGATGTGTGAGAAAGAACCCTTATTATTAAAAATGAATTGAACATTCAGCAAGGCATCCTTGGAAAAATACTGCAAGTAAAAAAGAAAGAAATATAACTTATAAAAGGCAGAACAAGGACAAGGTTATGTCATTGTACTGTACATTTTGATACAAATATTCCACTAAATACTATTTATTTATTTAATTTTAATTTTCAGGGGAGAGCGAGAACGCAGTCCCCAACTACCACAAATTATGCAGTCAAGTTTCCCACATTAGGGGAAATCGCAGGGGTCAGCACCCCTTGAGTGTAATGGATAAACCTCACCTAGGAAGATACCTCCCCTGACAGGTAAGTATTCTCCAAGAAACTTTAAAAAATACAGTCTGGAACCAAAATCTTAATAAAACTTTACAAAAAGATACAAAATTTCAAGAAACATATGAAGAAAAATGAGATGGAGGAGATAATTTAACTAGTATACTTCAGGAAAGTAATTTAGTAGTAAAATCATTACATTACTAAGAGTAACTGATTAGATCAGGTAAGTAGGGATGTGTAAGACACAAATAATATAATTAAAAAGTTAGTTCTAAATAATATGCTTGTATTACTAGCCTCAAAGGCATAATATAAAGTTATCCAAGTGTCTGTATAACATTTTTAAAAAATGATGATGTATTATCTTATAAATAAAGGCACAACCAAATATAAAAACTGAAATATATGTGTATATTATGTAATTATATATATACACATATGTGTGTGTGTATATATATATGTATATATATGTATAACCACTTGTCTCTCTCTATATATATGTATAACCACTTGTCTTTCAGTTTTCCATACTGCAGTGGCTTGTGGCTTGATTGTTGCTATGTTGCAGGAAGTTATATGACTGGTAATTCAAATACTAGCAGGGTGACTCAAGGTGAATAGGCTTAAGCAGAGCTTCCAGGCTAATAACAGTTTAGAAAGAAGGAATTGACTGTCTACTTCTGAGGAAGCATCCACTAAAAACCTTACAAATATCAGTGGGACATTGTCAGAGACTGAAAGCTTCTTTCATAACACCAGAACCCTGTCAGATGTAGCCCAGAAAGCAGCCTCTCGGGGTGGAAGGCACTCAAAATATCACTGTGGAAGAGCTACCTTATCAAAAAGAGTTGTCATTGTGGCAGTTACATAATCTCCTGTCAACTTGAGGAAGGGGTGGAGTCTTGTCTGTCAGTCAGGGCACAGCTTGATGACATCATTTGGAGGTGAGATGGAGATAAATAGCTCACTAGAGCCCAGACACACTCTCCTTGCGAGACATTCCTTTGGCAAGCCAAATGGAGCTGTGCTGATGGCAGCCAGAGCCCTGGAGCTGTAGGAGCCCAGGGCCACATTGAGACCCTTGCCAGCTCTGACATGCTTCCACAGCCACTGGATCCACAAGACTTTCCACCCACTGGCAGTGATCTTCCTGTATTTGGCATCATTGAATGTGTTGGTGAGTTGGAGGAGGAATTTATAGACTAGTATCAGACATATGGGCTAGTATCAGACTTATGGACTTGATCTGGACAGAGCTGGGATATTTTCTTAATATACAATTGCTCTTTATATAAAGCTCTTTCTTATACACATATGAGTGTCAATGAGCTTGTTTCTCTAGTCTCCATGGACTAAAACAACCATAATCACATTGGTAGAGTTAAGCTTAGGGGACCTTCATTCACTGATTGAGCATAATAAAAATGAGAAGAAACACTGTAAACATTGATTATTATTTATTATTGGAACTTGGAATATAAAGTATGAATGTAGGAATATTAGAAATCATCAAAACTGAAATGGATGATTTAAAGATCAATTTCCTATGTATTAGTGAGATGAAATGGACTGGTACTGGCTATTTTGAATCAGACAGTTCTGTCCTGGGAATGACAATTCAAGGGGAATGATATCGCATTCATCGTCAAAAAGGGCATTTCAATTTTATCATGTAAATCTTGTAGATTTATTATGCTGTGCAAAAATAATATCTGTAATAGCATAGTATCTATAGGCATACAAGGAAACCAATCAATTAAATTATTCAGATTTATATACCAGCCACTAAAGCTAGCAATGAAGAAATTGAAGAATCCTACCAAAGTCTTTAATCCAAAATTGATCAAACATGCAATCAAGATGCAATGATATGCAGAAAACTTCAACACCACTAGGCAGTATCATTGAAAGAGGAATCAAGTTTTGTTTTGTTAGGAAATATGATGTTATTTTTAGCAAATAACATAACATCGTTATTAAATTAACACAAAAACAGAAAAAGTAATATTCAGACTAAACCTAATTTAAATTAATGGCAACATAAGTACTAATATGCTTGACACAATTGATGTATCAATAATGATAAGAGTTGCTAGTGCCCCCAATAAAATGATCTTTTATTTTAAAAATGGAAAGCAAACATGACACCTGTAGGGCAAAAATGTTTCTGAACCAAGCCCCGGTGTTTTAAGTAGTCCTATATTCATACGAAAGCCGAACAATAAAAAAGGAAGACTGAAGGAGTTGGTACCTTTACATTATAGTGTTGCACAAAAATATTGAATGTACCGTGGTGTGTTGGTCTGGGTAGACTACAGCAACAAATTCATAGACACTCATGTGTATAAGAAAAAGCTTTAGATACAAGACCAATTGAATATTGAGAAAACATCCCAGCCCAGTCCAGATCACATCCATAAGTCTGCTATTAGCTCATATGTCTGATACCAATCTATAAAGTCCTCTACAGTCTCATGAAACACATGCAGTGAAGCTGAATGCAGGAAGATCACAAGCCAGTGGGTGGCCTTGTGGATCCAGTGGCGGTAGAGGCATCTCAGCACTGGTCAGGGGTCTCCACGTGACTCTTCAGCTTCTAGGGCATGGGCTCTATCAGGGTAGTGCAATGTGTCTTGTCAGTAGAGCATCTCTAAGGGAGTAAGGAGAGAGAAAAAGTGCTTCCTGTCTCCAATGAGGAAAATACAGGAGTTCCCAGAATTCTCAGGAGAAGGCCATGGCCACATATAAATCTCTTTCTTATACACATATGTGCGTCCATGGGTTTGTTTCTCTAGTCTACCCAGACTAACACAGACTAGATGCCACCCCTTCACTCTCAATCCACTCAAGTCCCAAATGGACATCAGACTATGTAACTACCACACATGGATTGGCAGAAGAATGAACAAACCTGTCTTTGAACATGTATGGCCAGAATGTTCCTTAGAAGTAAGGAGTATGAATCATTGTGTGACATTGTTTGGACATATTATCAGCAGGGACTGGTCTCTTGAGAAGACAACATGCTTGGTACAGTAGTGGGTCAATGAAAAAGAAGACACTGGATTAGATGGATTGCAACAATGGCCTCACACATAGCAACAGTTGTAGAGAAGGTGCAGGATGTGGTGGCATTTTGTTCTGTTGTATGCAGGGACGCTACTAGTTGGAACCAACTTTACCCCTAACATCCACAATACAAGTTAGCTTAGAAGTCATTATCTCTGGTGAAATTCTTAATCTGATTCTATCAATTTAGGTTAACTATTTGCCTTCCTTATCTCATTTAATAGCATCCTGGGTTTATCACTTATCATTTGGGCTCATTACTACTAAACTATTTGTTTAGTTGACTTACCTGCTTACTAGTCTAGACAGGAGTGTTGACACCTTTTACTAGTTGACACCTAGTAAAAGTTAGTTGATCTGAAAAAAAAATTATATACAAATAATTCCCCATATTAATAGGAAAAAGCAATACAAGGAAATGAGTTAATGAAAATTGAACTCCTTCATTTGAAAACATCTCTAACAAAATAGAAACACATACTTTAATAGGAAGAAAATCATAATAGGGCTCAAAATATTTTTTAAAGCAAATATCATGACTATATTCAGAGTATATATTTTCCCATTCAATCAGTAAGAAAATGTAAACACTGACTGCTCGAACATTTGGTGGGAAATCTGAAATTTTTAAAAAAGATTTCTGATGTTCTTTGGTAGATTAAATTAAATTCCAGATGTACAGTACAGTATTACATATAGACATAAAAATTAAAATATAGAAAACATGATAGGTCATAATCTTTTGAATTAGAGTGCAGATGCCATAAAACTTAGAAGCAACAAAGGAATACTTTGACACATTCAAATACATAACTATAAACATTTGCACACTCAATAGAAGTCAATAGAAAAATTATAAATTGGAAGAATTATTTTCCACTACAGGTGACAAGGAACAAACTAATTTCTTCAATACACAAAAAAGTACCAATCACACTTAAAGTTTGGGGAAGTACACAAATTGAACAATTGAGAGAATAAAATAATCTTTTAAGATATATTTTTAAAATTGTTCACTTTCACTCATAATTTAATAAACATTTTCAACAATTATTTTAAAGGAGAATTTTTTTAACCTGTGAAATTTACAAAGATTTTTTTTTCTGACACTGACCTTCGCTTATTGTGAAAAGAATTTAAACTAGTGGAGGGATTCAACTAATGTGCACTGGTTTTGCACAACAGATACCTAATTTTTTGCTGAGTGGCGGAGCCATTTGTTAAAATGGAACTTGTAATCAGGGTTCTCTCTAAGAAAACATTCCTTACTCTTTTTCAATGTCCATATGCACACCAGTGTATTCTAATTGCCCATAGTAATGGTCATTTTTATCCACAGCTATTAAAAAAGACACTGAAATATGCTTGTAATATTTATTTATCCATTTTATAAAACTTATTATACAACAAACCTATAATGTAAAGAAGAAAAATGACTAACAACCAGAGGGTGACACACTGTCATTAGTTTATACTTTGTGTTACACTCCAAATTCCCAGGAAATATTGTGAGTTATGTGATTCCTGAAAGTTTTTAAAGAGCTAAAATATTGTCAGAACAATTGCTATAATTCAGCATAAGTAGAAAGGCATTTTTCAAAGATGAATACAATATGTTCAAAGAAGAGAAGTCTCCTGTTTGTAATCTATCAAACACAAAGATTATTGTCTAACTGGCCTACCTCTGAAGGAGTGGGATCCGACTCCTACAGGGAAAAGATGGTTAGGAATAAATCACACAATTGATGATGCTCAGATAAAAGGAAAGAATATTGCAAGTGAGGTCATCAATCAAGAAGCAATATGGGAATATCTAAAATAATAGTTTTATTGTTTTTTCAGGTTTTATCTAATATTTTCATTAATATTTTAAAACTTTCTTATAACAACATCATTTGTGTACCTCTTTCAACATCCTTGTTTAAGTATTAACTGTATGAAGTAATACATGGTATGAAATATCATTTTTTTAATACTAAAATGGTCATTAGGGCAGTGAACTATTAAATTATTTTAATTCCACCACTGGTTTAAACCCTCCCCATAGCCTATCATGGTGTTCTGTGCCCTGGTGGCGACATGAATTAAGTATCAGGCTGCTAACAGAAAGGACAAAAGAAAGGGGAGTTTGCTCCCATAAAGATCTGCTGTCTTGGAAAGTCTATGAAGCAATTCTATTCTGCCTGTAGGACTGTTCTGAATTAAAATTGATTCTCAATGGTACGTCATATATTCTACAAAAGCCTAGCTGATAGGATCCTACTTGCCACTGGAACATCCCTGGTGGTAGAGAAAGGGCTGGAAGGGAATTTCCAGACCTTTCTAGTTATTTTCACTTGGCTAGTCCTTTCCTCAGACCAGTGCGTCTCCTTCCTTCACTCAATCTCTTTCCAAATGTCGCTTTCTCAGAAAGACCTCCCTTGAATACCCTGTGTAGAATCCCTGAACCCCATCACACTCTATCCCTTTACCCTGTGTTAATTTTGATAGCACACTTTATTATCTGAAAATATATTGCCTGTTTAATTGTCAACCTTGTTCTTTTCAGATAATATGAATAACATAAAATCATCATTGTCTCTGTTATTCCCTTGATATTTCTAGTACCTAATAAAAGACCTGGCAGGAAGGAAGCACTCAATGTTCCCTGAATAATAGTGCACAAGATTGGTGACAGTGAGGTAAACATGTTCTCTCAGTCTCTAATGAGAAAGACTATTAATTGTTGTAACCTAATTAGATAGCAATCCATTAATAGCTATCAAAAGTTTCTTCATCCATGGGGAATTTTCAATTGTTATCAATATAAAAAATGTCCATAACCATTTATACTTTAAAATTGTGGTGAAAATATTCACAATAAAACGTACAGCAATTTAATAATATCTACATGCATAATTCAGTAACATTAATTACATTCTTCAAGTTGTGCAATTATTTCCTCTATACTTTCTATAATTATTCCACCACCATTATTATACACTCAATGCACTTTAGGCAAAATTTCCCTTTCCTTCCATCCCCTTCCTTCTCATCCCTAGTAGCCACTGATAATCTTTGGTTTCTAAAGATTTGCTTGTTCAATATAGGTGACGTTATAGAGTATTTGCCATTTTGTGACTCAGCATAATGCTTTTAAAGTTTAACCTTTTGAAGCCAAGCATCAAGGCTGTATGTTTCTTTCAAAATCTCAAACGTCAAACTCACTACTGTGGAGTCAATTCTGACTCATTGCAACCTTTCAGGGCGTAGTAGAGCTGCCCCTATGTGTTTCTACGACAGTAACTCTTTACAGGAGTAGAAAGTCTCATCTTTCTTCCTCGGAGCTGCTAGTGGATTTGAACTGTTGACCTATTGGTTAGCTGTCCATTGAGTAAACCTATGCCACTAGGGTTCCTTTGCATGTATACAGCACTTTTGTTTATGCATTCATCAATGGTTTCCATTTTTCGTGTCCATAAACTTTTGATTTTATAATTCCATACTAACGCTTTGTTGTTGTTAGATGCTATCGGGCTAGTTCCGATTAATAGTGATCCTATGTACTACAGAATGATATAATGTTCAGTTCTGGGTTGACCTTAAAATGTTGCTATATTTGAGTCATTATTTTAGCCAATGTGTAAGGTCATCTCTCCAAGGAGTTTCCTCAGTTTTGATCATCAGGAGGACCGGTCTTCATAGTTTTGGAGGGTGTACTCTACTATGCTAAAGGACAGGATTAGGGTAGAATTAAGAATTAAATTTAGCATAAGGTATAAACCAAGTCAGTTCCTTCATTTCCTTGGGGGTATTTTTAAAATTACTGAATGTTGTGACTTAAGACATCTCCCTTCACTATCAGTGGGACTATGGTTGGCTCACAGATAAAAACCATGCCTCCATCTGAGGCATTTCTTTGGTGTGTCTGAGCCAGGGAGACTCCTGGGAGAGAAATTCCAGGACCATTGGAGGAGTGTGTTCAAGATCTCTGTCTAAAGTGGCTGGGGCTGCCAAGGTCAGATGCACCAGAGTGAGGCACAGAGAATCAGAGGAGCAGCGCTGAGACTATGGGATACCTCCTCCTCTTCTGGCTCAAGACTATGCGACTGTGAGATAGAGAAGCAGGTGGGCTGGCTTCCTGACCCACAGAGGCAGAAGCCACAGGACCATGGGTGAGAGGCTAAGAACCAGAAAGGGACTTGGTTGCTGTCTGAAGAGATATATTGCTGTGTCCCATAACTAAATACTTACTGTTTACTAACTTGTGGTGACCTATTACCTTTCCCAATAAATCCCCTTATTTGTTAGTATATAGTATAGCTATTATTAAAAAAAAAAGTGACCTAACAGCATTGATGTATAGTGGCATGGGAGGAACTGTTGGTGTCAGAAGAGGTAAAGAAGGAGTGGGATGCCTAGTGGGCCTTAATCAAGGGCAATGCAGCAAGGAATTACCAAACCCAAATGAAAGCTGAACATGATGGTGGGACGAGAGGAAAGTAAAAGGAAATAGAGGAAAGAACCAGGAGGCAAAGGACACTTATAGAGGTCTCAATACAGTCAGGTACAAATAATGAGAGGGGAATAGAACTATGTCCTCATATCTCTATGTTAAGAATTAAGGTTACAGATGGACATTGGGCCTCTACTCAAGTACTCCCTCAACACATGAACACATTGTTCTAGCAATCTACCATTCTGTGATGCTCACTTTCCCGACAAAATCGCTGAAGACAAAATGGGTGCATAAGCATATATGGTGAATAAAGCTGATAGTGCCCGGCTATCTAAAGGTATAGTGTCTCGGGTCTTAAAGGCTTGAAGATAAACAAGCAGCCAACTAGTTCAGAAGCAACAAAGCCCACATGGAAGAGGCACACCAGCCTGTGTGACCACAAGGTGTCGAAGGGGTCAGGTATCGGGCAACTAAGACACAGAACAAAATCATACCCAATGTGAATAGGGCATGTGTGCATGGAGTGGAGATCTAATGCCCATCTATAGACAATGCCCATCTGGGACATCCCCTCACAGAGGGGTCACAGGGAAGAGATGAGCCAGTGAGTGTGTAGTATAGCACCGATGAAACACACAACTTTCCTCTAGTTCTTTGGTGCTTCCTTCCCCCACTATCATGACCTCAATTCTACCTTACAAAGTGAATTAGACCAGAGCATGCACACTACTACACATAAGAGCCTGCAACACAGGGAATCCAGGATAGATAAACCCCTCAGGGCCAACAGTGATAGTAGAGATACAGGAGGATTAGGAGAGGGTGAGGCGAGACAAGGGAAATTAATCACAAGGATCAATCTAGAACCCCTTCCCAGGGGGACAAATAATGGAAAAGTGGGTGAGGGGTGATGGAGGACGATGTAAGATATGAAAATAATAATCTATAACTTATCAAGGGTTCATGAGGGAGGGCGCATGGGGGAGGGAGAGAGAAAAATGGGGAGCTGATAGCAGGGGCTCAAGGGGGAAGAGAATGCTTTGAAAATGATGATGGTGGCATATGTGCAAATGTGCTTTATACATTGGAGGAATGTATGGATTGTGATAAGAGATGTAAAAGCCCCCAATAAAAGTAAGAAAAAAGAATTTAAAAAAAGAAAGAAGAGTTAAAGAAGGATGGAGCACTGTGGTAATTACATAATCTAGTGTCAATTTGGGACTTGAGAGGATTTAGAGTGAAGGGGTAGAATCTAGTCTGACAATCGGATCATAGCCAATGGGGGTGTGGGCATGGCTTTCTTCTGAGAATTCTGGGAAATCTGATTTTTCCTCATTGGAGGCAGGAGACACTATCTCTCTCTCAGCCCACACCCTGGGAGACCTACCCAGACTAACACAAGCACAGAGGCATGCCTGACCCCTGTCTCATGGAAATAGCAAAGCCATTGGAAGTCAGATATGCACACCTGCAAGTTGTATACTGCAGTATAAGTCTGACAACATTTAATTGCAATGTGTTTTTAAGAAAAATAAAGTGAAAACAGCATGAATGCTTGTCAGCTGAAGATTGGTCAAATAGAGGTATAATTACAAGGAAGATATGACTGACTATGAAAAAACAAGATAAATATGTGTGCTTGATTCTGTGTTGGTTTGCAGGAAAATATGTGTTTTTAGATATAATGTTCTTCACTAAAACAGATCTGTATTATTCTTGCATGTGTGGCAAAATATGTGCATTTCCTTTAATAAGCACATAATATATATTTGTAAACAATAAAACTGATGAAACTAGTTGATTGTAGTGAGAGGGACTAGATGTTTGGGGTCTAAATAGGAGAAAGGTAACTTACCTTTTACTCCAAGTCCATTTTATTCTATGTCTTACTATATTGATCTTAATTAGCATATTTTAAAATTGCCATGATACAAGAAATTAGTTTATCTTCTTTCTTACATGTATTAATTGTTACTCCTTATGTTTTCCTTACTATGTCATGAACTAGACTATAATTTTGTTTGTTAGTTTTTAGTTTCCTCCCAAATTGTGATTATTCTCTCTATGATTTATTAGGGATAAAAATATTTTTTTATGTTTGGCCCACATTGTGAAATTTTTTACAAAAAATTTTTCCAGCAATTCTGAGAAAAGTCCATCTAAGTTGACATAATATAGTGTATTTCCCTTACTATACAATATAAAAGCATGTAGAAACAAGGTAAAATGACTTTTTACTTATCACATTGATGATAATGGAAACTGATGCTTTTTAAGCCATGAAACTGTCTTTGCACTGCTTTGTAATAATCAATTAACTTATACTTCATTTTAAGTGATTTGATAAAATACAGAATCATTCCATCAATCCTTCCTCATGAACCCTTGTTCTCCAAAGGTTAATACTCCATCCTACTTCATTGAATCAAATGGTTTCATCTGTTTATATATTAAATAACGATATATCTTTTAACTAGCATTTTATTAGTTCTCATTTATAGAAGGCAATGAGAACAAAGACTTTATGAAAATAGAATGTTGTAATAAATAGTTTCATTATAGGATTATTCTGCCCTTTCTCCCTAAAATGATGACAGAATTGTGAAAGGGAATTATAGGTATAAAATACAACATTCTGTTTCTATTGCTTTATTGCTAACGTCCAGCAAAATTTAATATGCAATATTTTGTAACTCCCAGCCCAGGATTTGTATGTCACAGAACACTACAAGGGAGAGATGGCATGAGTATTAATTTCTTTTTCTCTTGACTATTATAAGGGAGCTCTTATGAGGCTATGAAAGCTATTTCTTATCTTCTAATATTATTTCAACACAGACAGAAATTTCCCCCTTCAGTGTGTTTAGCAGGAAGCAGTGTTTCAAGAAGTGGAAGTAATAGTGTTAGTGAAAGGATTTTATGCACATGAATCCCATCTCCAAAACCACAGTCATGCTCAGTCATGGCCATTCACACAGTGATTGGACAAGTGCCCAAGGGCATAGGTACCAGGCAGGGATGCTTTCACCGTGAGAGTTTGCACCACATCGCCTCTGCCATCTCATTAACAGGCATAAGCATTTTTGCCACATGCTGATTAATACAGTCACACCTGCTCTCGTCAAGCAATCATGAAGACTGGAGTTGGAATTATTTTGTATTCCTCCAGGCTGCTGGCCTTTTAATTTCATGATATCATCAGATAAGAAAGCTCAAGAGGTCATTTGGTCCAAGCTCCTGCCTCCAGGCATATCAATAGTTAATCTTTGAAGATGAATGGATTTCTGTTAAATTTTAAAATATCTAGTAGGATGGAGATTTCATAATTTGTAACCAGCTTTAGTGCTTAATCAGACTTATAATTGTAGTCTAGTGGTTTTCCTGATAAAGAGGGAATTACTTTCTTTGTTTTTGGAGGGGGTGTGTGTTGAAAGGCAGATAAAGAGATGAATGGTTTTCTCATTTTATACATTAAGGGAAATATGTATTTTAATCAGCATTTAATTTCATTCTCATTCATGTGGTTGACAATGAGAATGAGGATGTTATGAAAATGGAATGTTGTAATAAAAATTATAATAAATATTAAAAATAAATATGAGTTGTTGATAGTGTCTACTTCCATCCTCAGAGACAACTACAGAAAACTCTGGAAGGTCTTCTGGCACATGAAAAAATGATGTGGATGGCCTCTTCACTGAAGTAAATGTAAAGCACCAGATGTCCCAGAGTGGCCCTCTGTTTCCCATGTGGTTCGAGAGTGAATGGGAAAAACTGCAGAGAGAGCTCAGAGGTCACTAGTGGGAAAGGTAATCACAGCTTGTTTCACTTTTGTTGTTTTATTGTAGGAATTAGACGATTCCTGATGAATTCAGTTCTTTCTATATGAGGTTAATAGACAGGAATAAATAGCTTTCTCACCCACTCCAGAAAATATCCTGGAAAAGAATGAGGCTCATTGATGGTATGGAGTCAATACCACTATGTACTCTTGAGATTGGGCTGTTTTCAGAACATCCTACAAGTGATGCTAGAAGTCTTCTCTTACAGATATACTGACATAGTGTATATCTTTTGAAGGAATGTGCTACAAAGGAAATTAAAGATCTATGTTGGTTTTAGATAATCCTAACTGAAGAGTACACCAGGAATAAAAAAATCCTATACTTTTCCCACTCTACGAAAAGAGACTATTTCTAAACCAGCAGCAAAAGTCTCTCTGATGCAGAGCCATAAAACCAACCTAGCAAGACTGCTTTACCTTACAAAACAGTGAAGTAGTCAATATGCTACTTACTCCCATCTTCCTTCTCAGTTACCAACTTCTATGAACCTTGATCTAGAGACAGGAGTGCAAATTGTTGATTTGCATGGATACTAACAGAACAGTTGGAGGCTCTAATTCACTCAGAAGCCTCAGGTGTAAGGTCTGATGATCTATTTCTGAAAAAGCAGCCATTGAAAATCTTGTGGAGCACAGTTCTACTGTGATGCAAACAGGGTCTCTTTGAGTCATAATTAACTCCATAACAACTGGCTTGAATGAGAAGTAGAGGGAACACAAACAATAGCACCGTGGGTCGGGCACTAAAAGAATGGAAAGCGAACTGTTACCAAAGAGAAGGACTAGAAGAAGGACTCCAGTAGAGAGATCCAGCCAACCAAAATAACCCCCCTGTAGGCTGGTCCAAAGGCAATAATATGCCAACCTTATGCTTTTCCAAATGTCTGCTCTTCTGCAAGGGCTCACTATTGGCCAAATCCAGCAGGAAGTCAAAACACACATTCTGATTAAAGGCCAATTTCCCAGGACAGAGAGCAGGGAGGAAACAAATGGCAGTATAAGTGGCATGGCCAATAGACAAAACATGAGAAACACTCACTGCTCTCAAGTCAACTCTGATTCATAGCTACCCTGCAGGACAAAGTAAAACTGTCCCTTGAGGTTTCAAAGGCTATAAATCTTTATGCAAGCATGAAGCCTAATTTTTCTCCTACAGAGGAACTGGTGATTTGGAACTTCTGACCTTACTGTTAACAACCCAATGCATAATCCACTACAACACAGGAATTTGAGACAATTGTGCAGGGTCACTCAGTAAGTGGAAGAGCTAGAATTTGAACCTAACACATACACGTTTGGTTTTATAACAAGTTGGAAATTGAAATGGTCCTTGTTCTATAGCCAATCGTAGTCTGGTCCCAACACAATCAAGAAGGGTGCTGTCTGGTCCATCCATGATCATGTCTTAACCAGTATAATTAATATTCTGGGAACTCTGAATTGTAGGATAGGAGATTCTGCAGGGGGGAAAAAATCACATTTCTTAACAGATCCGATAGACACAAGGTTGTTGTTTTTTTTAAATCTAGTGATAAATCAACACTTTATGTATATATGCTCTATGATTCTATTTTTTTTAACTTTATTGTGAATTAAGTGAAGGTTTACAGAGCAGATCATCAGTTTTACATTTGCATTCTGTTAAAATCCATACATTGTATTCCCTCAATGTACTATAATTTATCCAAATTTCACCTGTGTTTCTGATTCTGTTCTCCCTTTTTTTGTTAACCCTCTGAATTTTGTCCTTGGCTAGATGCTGCCTCTTTAAAAAAATCTTAAATGGCTGGATATTCTAATAAGGGAGTGAATTTAATTCCAGGTCTGAAGGGTGACTAAGGACCATCATCTTTTAGGGGGAAGGGGACTGTCATCAGTCTCCGTCTGACCAATAAACTTGGTCTTTTATGATTTTGAGTTTCAAATGCCAGTTGGAACCTTGTGAAGACTGCATCCATAAGCAAAGTCAAATCCAGACAGGCCATCCATAAAGTCAACAACATTATGCACCAGTTCACAGGCTCAAAAATCTCCAGCTGGTCGTGGTCTGATCAACTCAATATGGGCTGCCTCACTCAGCCTCCACAGGGGTCCATTGGTCGCCTTGCCTTTAGACCATGGACTCTCACCAATACTCAACAAGTGTAGTCCTCTCGTGTTTGGTCATGAACCTTAGACCAATCATCCCACTCTTGCCTTCTCCTTTTTTCCCCTTGTAAACCAAGTACACAGGTGCCAGAGGCCAAACTCAACCTGTCTATTTATTGCTGCATTTCTCCCACTTCTACTCAACAAGTAGATCCAGGTGGTCACCTAGCAAGCATTTCAGCTGGTTCACAGGCTCCCTTTAACATTCAGTCCGAGAGGGGAGTTTTCTTCATGGTTCTGGATTTTTTTCCAGCTTCTGACATAGACCATTGGCTCCTGAGTATTCCAAAGCACTGGGTGGGCCATATCTTTTCAAAACTTGGTTTTCAGGCATGGCCTAAACCCATCTAAAGACCAAATTTTAATGGCTAAAAGCAAGTGGGCTTACAACCTTTCTATTTTCGTATTTCCCTTATTTTCCCCAGAAAACCACTGAGTACACAGTGTGGCTTTCTCTGACCTCTGGCTAGACAAAGAAGAAAAACTACATGAGGGAGAGGTCAAACAAACATCTACTCTCCATCTTATGATTTGTTTCTCCAGTGCCCCACTCCCAAGGTACAGTGAACCCTCGCCACTTCGCGCTTTGACTACCGCGGCTTCACTCTATCGCGGTTTTTGCGTAACAGCGCATGCTCTGTCATTACTGCCACTGATTGGCTCATACGGTACACGTTTCTGTCTGTATCGCTACGTATCGGAGCTATGTATCAGATGCATTTTTGCTTTTGTACAGTGTACTGTA
>NW_022111373.1:15763796-15772272 GCF_000313985.2 Echinops telfairi
TGGCCAAGGCAGCTGCACCCTGGTCCGATCATCACAAAGCAAGAGACCCAAGAATTAGTGAGGCTCACCAAGCCATTTATCTCTCCAGCCTTCAACTAACCCCACATGTGTTTATTATCAGCCAGGTTGGCACAATAAACTAACTACCTCATATACTAAGGCATTTTACTGTGAGAACCATAAGAAACAATGATTAGCCTTGAGAAGAATGGAAAATTCCAGGACACCTAATGTGTCTTGGGGAACTTATACATGGATCATGGAACAGTTGAACCAATAGAACAAAGGGATCTTCCATGGTTTAAAATCAGGAAAGCTGCATATCAAGTTTGTATTCTCTTACCATACATATTCAGTCTGTATACTGAGAAAATAACCAGAGAATTAGCATAGATGAAGCGGAATATAGCTGCTGGGTTGGAAGAAGTCTTATTACTAATTTGTGATAGGAAAATGAGGCAACTTTGCTTGCTCAAAGTGAAGAGAACTTCAAATACTTGCTAATGAAGATCAAGAATTTCAACTTCCAGTATGTATTAAAATTCAATGTAAAAAAGAACAAAATCTTCACAACTGGTTCAAGAGTAAACATAATAGGAGAAAATATTGAAGTTTTCAAGGATTCCATCTTGTTTAGATCCACAATTAATGCTCACTGAAGCAACAGTCAAGAGATCAAATGACACATTGCATTGGGTAAATCGACTACAGAAGGCCGCTGTAAAGTGTTGAAAAACAAAGGTGTTACTTTGAAGACTAAGGTGCTTCTGAACAAAGCCATGTTATTTTCAGTTGCTTCATATGTATGTGAAAGTTGGACGTTGAATAAAAAAGATGGAAGACAAATCAATGCAATTGAATAAAGAACCACTGAATCTGTGTTGAAAGTAGTAGAGCACGAATATTCCTTAGAGTCAAAGATAGAGAAATGTTGTCTCATATACTTTGGACATGTTTTCAGGAGAGACCAATCCTGGAAGAACAATATCTTGCATGGTAAAATAGAGGGGTGGTGAAAAAGAGCAAGACAAGACTTTTTGGAAGATGATGGATGGTAGAGGTAACTGTATTGGAAGCTCCATGGGGGATTGCTGGTTTTGGAGAGTGAGAGACTGAGAAGGGGGTATAGGATGTACAGTTGGGCTTTGTGGCACACAGGAGGTAGTGGAGTCTGACCTTCCCTGAAGCACTTATCTACCCCGCCCCCAGACATGTGCAGCCCAGCTACTGCAGCATGTGGCCAGTTTCCCTGGTCACATTGCCCTTCACTACCTGCTGGAGGTTGCTGCCAGTGGTCTGCCCACCATGCCATGGTTCTATGCCAGAGACCCATCTACAGTCACAGGCAACCCTTGTCCACCGCAACCAGAGACAACCACACAGTCAGTGATTGATGGCTGAGGCTCACACCGCTGTTTGAGGCCTTGGCTATCCAACCTAAACTGCAACTCTGCTTGAGCCTCACCCAGACCCAGCCAGTCCTGTCCACTGGGTCAAACACATCACACATGACAACCACACCTAGCGATACCAAAAATGCCTCATAAAATACTACCCACATTAGCAATAACTGCAAAAAACAAAACAACAAAAAACCAGAAACAAACCACAATGTCTGAAGAGGAACTGATCTTTCAAATGTATATTGGAGAAGTGGATTTTGAACCAGCACAGGAAGAAATTTTCAAAATGCTGCTTAGAGTCATTCAGGATATGAGGGATGCAATACAGAAGAAGGATTCAATACCCAGGGAGGATAGAATCCACTTTCTGAAGGGAAATACAATGGTTAAGGGATGAGGCAGGATAAGTGAAGAGAATGGTAAAAGAACTAACCAAAATCCTTGAAGAGGCAATGGCATGGAAAAGAATTATGTCAGCAATCTCGAGGATAGTCAAGCAGAATTCAACAAACATGAAAGACAATTAAACAAGATAAATAAGCTAAAAAAAAAACCCCTGAATATAAAGAGTGATGCAATGAAAAGGAACATTTCCTTTAATAATTGGGACTACGAGAGCAAGATATAACAGAGAAATCAACAGCCAAAATAGCAAGAGAATTCCTGGAAGAAACTTCCCCAACTTGATGAAGGAAAACCAGACCATCATCCAGGAAGCAGAGATGACACCAATTAGGTTGAACCCCAAGAAGAACACACCAAGGCATATAGTAGTGATATTATCCAAATTTGGCATAAAGGAGAAAATCTTAAGAGCAGATAGAGAAAAATGCAGTCACCTGTAAGAGTAATCAGATAAGATTAAGCTCAGACCTTTCAGCAGAAATCTTGAAGAAGAGGAGAAAATGGAGTAGCATTTTCTGAAAGTTGAAGAATAACGGTAATTCAAGAATCCTCTACCCTGTCCAGATCTGGAAAAATTTAGAGCATACATTAAAGAAAAAACCCAGCACCACAAAAATTACTTTCCCACTTGCTTTGGACAGAAGACCAACATCCACAGAGCATAAACATGAAATCATCACATAGTGTAAAACTAGCCAGAAATCAGCACACTGAAAACAATACCCAACACATCTTTGACCTAATGCTGAAAATAAGGCAAGAATGACTCCCCCCACATATACAACACACAGCTAAGGAGGGAGGGAGGAAAATATCTACCACAAAAAGTATGAGTTGTCACCAAAGAATCCACAGTTGGCTGTAATTACTCTGAAAGTCAATGGGTTGAACTCACCCATTAAAAGACAAAGACTGGCTGACTAGATTAGGAAACAAAACTCATCTATCTGTTTTCTGAAAGAGACACATCTCAAGCTCACAGACAAAAGCAGGCTGAGGATCAAAGGTTGGCAAAATGTATAGCAAGCTAATAGCAATCTGAAAAAAACAAACAGGAGTTGCAATTCTAATCTCTGACAAAATTGATCTCAAGACGTAGGACATATACAGAGATAAGTATGGGCACTATTTAATGCTCAAAGGATTTGTAGACCAAGAGCCAGTGAGTATAATAAAACATTCGCACATAATGACTGATGCATAAAATTTGTAAATCAAATCCTTCAAAAGATGCAAAAAAGAAATGACAGAATTGGCAATCATTGTAGGAGATTTCAATATATTGCTCTACATGAAAGACAGATAAGCAGGAAAGAACCTCAACAAAGATGCTAAAGAAACCATCTCTACCATTATTCAACTCAACTAGATAGATATACTCAGAGCTCTCCACCAAACTTCAAAAAATCATATTCTTTTCAAGTGCACACAGTACTATTTGAAAATAGACCACATGCTGGGACACAAGCCAAGTTTCAGTAAATTCAAACATATAGAGTGTGGGGAGCAGAGAAGGGAAAGAGAGTGCATATGGATGAATTCTTTAGTCTCATATATTAAGGGGTCTGGCAGGCTGGGTTTTTGGTATGGAGGGAGGCTTTCACCCTTGTGAGTTGGAGGTGAGTCACAATCACATTCTCATAATTAATATCGTTCCCCAATATATCCTCCCATAATAGTGCTACCTTAAAGTTACCTTCTATTAGCACATGTCTGATTTTCTGTGTAGCCAGCAGCTTTATGATATGAACAAACATGTGCTATTGCCCTCTAGGCTCTGTGGACAGCCCTCCCCCTTTACCTGCCAGGGCACTGGTATTAGGTTCTTCTCCAATACACTCAGGAATCTTTAGGGTTAGGCTACAGCCCACTTTGTTACAGAGGTGGTTACCTGTAATTAGAGGGGGCTTGCATGCCCCCTGAGTATATATGAGCCTTGATTGGAAATACATTCTCTCTTTTTGCACAGATCTGGCTCCTGAAATCATGGCCATCCCAGAGGTGAGCATTCAGATGCTTTATCTTGTCTGAGTCTCTTTAATTTTACCCCTCAATTACACAACTCCCCCTAGGATCCATTCAATTATGGGGGCTAGTACCCCACAATCGAGATCATTCGATATATAGTCCTTCTCTGACCACTATGCAGTAAAGATGGAAAGCAAAAAAAAAATAAAAAGGGGAAAAATCAAAACAAGGGAAAATGCTTGGAGGATGAACAACATATATCTTCAAAATGAGTGGGTATATGGCCAAATTAGAGATGAAATTAGGAACTTTCTAAAAACTAATGAGAATGGGAATACATCATAATACAACCTAGGGGATACAGCAAAGGCAGTTATCAGACAATGCTTGATAGCAACAAATTCATACATGAAGATGGAAGAGAGGCTTATGGTTGATACCCTACCACAAAACCTTCGGCAATTGGAATAGAGTCAACAGAATAATCCTTCAAATAGCAAAAGAAAATAATTTATAAAACTCAGGGTGGAGTTTCATGAGTGGGAAAATAAAACAAACAATGATGAAAATCAATAGTAAACAGCTGGTCCTTTGAAAGGATTAAGAGAATTGAAAGACTGTTGGCAAATCTAACAAAAGATAGGAAGGAATAGATGTCAATATCCAGGATGAGGGATGAAACAGGGGAAATTACAATGGAAATTAAAAGATAATAATACAGTATTATTGTTCCAATGAAACAATAACTTGGAAGAGATGGGCAAATACCTGGAAAACAAACCCTTCCCAGATTATCTCCTATAGATGTCAAGAACTTCAACAGACCCATAGCAAAAGAATAAATAGATGAGTTTATCAAAGAACTACCAACTGAAAAAATTCTGGGGCTAGGAGCTTCACAGGAGGATTCTACAAAGCTTTCAGGGAAGAGCTGACACCAATTCTTCTCAAGCTTTCCCAGAACATAGAAAAGGATGGTAAACTCCCAGACACATTCTATGAAGCTAGAATAACACTGATACCAAAAATGGGCAATGATCCCACAAGAATAGAGAACTACAGGTGAATATTTCTAATGAACATTAATGCAAAAATTAACAAAACCCTGCCCAATAGAATGCAAAGGCATGTATCTGAAAATCCATTAACATCATCCATCACATTGAAAGGAAAAGGACAAGAACCACATAATATCAATAGATGCAGAAAAACCATTTGACAAATTCAACACCCATTGCTCATTAGGACACTCGAAAAGATAGGATTGGAAGGTAATTACCTCTATGTATTTCAAGTTATATATGAAAAAACAACACCTAGCATTACAATCAATGGAGAAACGAAAACATTCCCACTGAAAAATGGGACCAGAGATGGATGCCCCATGTCGCTACTTTTATATTGCATTCTCTTGGAGGTCCTGGCAAATAATATATGACAATGGAATGATATCAAAAGTATATATCTGGGGGAAAAGAAGTGAAATTACCATTATTTGCAGATGGCATGATTTTATATATATAAATTTTTATATTTATAATATATATATATAAAATCAGTATATATATACTGAGAACACCAAAGGCTCCACAATAGGAGTACTGGAAGCAACAGAGGAATATGGTAGAGTGGCAGGATACACGATCAACAAGCAGAAGTCAATTGGATTGCTATATATAACTGAGGAGATTATATAAAATGAGATCAAGAAAGTAGTACTCGTCATAATAGACAAACATAATATGAAATATCAAGGGATATACCTACCCTAAAAATCACAGGACCTGTACAAGGCCAACAACAGAACATTGTTATAAGAAATCAAATGGGACATTCACAAATGGAAGAATATACCATGTTCTTGGAGTGGAAGACTCAACATTGTAAAGATGTCAATCCTTCCTAAGATACTACTTAAGTTCAACACAATCCCAATACAAATACCAGCATCTTTTTTTTTTTTTCAAAAGGAGAGAACAACTGATTACCAACTTCATATGGAAAAGGAAGAAGCCCAGGATTGGCAAAGAACGCCTCAAGAAGAAGAATAAACTGTTCAGGCTTGTATTGCCAGGTTTTAAAATTTATTATATAGCCACAGTTGTCAAAACAGCATGGTACTGGAATAATGAGCGATATTCAGACCAATGGATAAGAACAGAGAATTCAGAAATAAAATCAGCAGCATCCAGAAAACTTGTCTTTGATTCGCACCCCAAAAATGTCAAATGAGAAGCAAATGCCCTGTTTAACAAATGGTGCTGGAAAAACTGGATATCAACCTGTAGAAGAATGAAGCAAGATCCTTACTTCACTCCATATGCAAATACAAATTCAAGGTGGATCATAGACCTCTAGGGGAAAAACAAAGAAACTTTGGGAATACAGGGGAAATTAAAATTAAGGAAGGATGCACTCAGAGGAAGATATAATAGAGAGGTAGGACATAGTAAAGATAAAACACTTGTGTACATCCCAAGACTTCATCAAGAGAGTAATAAGAGAGCCCACAGACTGGGAAAAGATATTTAGTAATGACATATCAGATAAAGGGCTTATTACTAAAATCTACAGAATCCTCCAAGCCTACAACAAGAAAACAAATGAAGCTCACTGAAGAGGTGGGCAAAAGCACACTGAAAAGGTGGGCAAAAAGACCTGAACAGAAAATTCACAAAAGAGGAAACCCAAATGGCCAATAAACAAATGAGAAAGTGTTGCCAGATCATTAGCCATCTGGGAAATGCATATTAAAATAACTATGAGATATCACCTAACACCCATAAAGATGGCGCAATTCAAAAGCACAAAAAGCAAAAAATACTGGGGGGGGGTGTGGAGAGAATTTTAGGAACTCTCAATCACTGCTGGTGGTCTTGTAGATATGTACAGCCACTGTGGAAAGCGATTTGATGATACCTAAAATAAACAGAAATTGAGATACCTTACAACCCAGAAATTCCACTACTGGGCATACACTCAGAAGAAATAATAAATATACCACAACCAGGCATTTATTCTTTAATGTTCATCACTGCACAGTTCACAACTGTAAAAAATTGGAAAAAGTCTAAATTTTCATCAATAGGTGAATGGATTGAAAAATTCCAGTATATATGCACAAAGGAATAATGCACATCCCTAAAATATAGTGATGAAAAGATGAAACATCTCATTTCATGAACATAGTTGGAGGACATTATGCTGAGTAAAGTTAGCCAAGCACAAAAGATCAAGTACAACATGAGTCCACTAACATGAGTACAAACAGCAGAACAGGCCTAAGGGAAAATGCACACAAAACACAATTCCTGGGCTGAGGACCAGATAATCAGGTGTGAGCCAGACTAATCTTAATGATGCATATATCATCACACAAACAAAATCTATCAATTAATTAATTAAAATAAATGGAGAATAATTATATGATACAGAAAGCATCTGTGCTAAACGACGTATTTTCCACCCCTCTCATATGCCTTTAAGGCCTACAAATGAGTGGGGGAAGAAAAAGGACATAAATGGGGGACCAGGACAGTACCTCGGGGGAGGGTACCACCCCAGTGGAGGGTACTGTTTGGGAGTACCAAGGGAGACCAAGAATAGACCTCATTCTGTGTGTCAATACTTGAGGTTAGTGTTCCTGCTCAGAGCAGCTCATTCCCAGAGATACTGCAGCACTGGCCTCAGCTCAATACATGACTCTCTCTAGATCAGCAGTTCTCTACCTGGAGGGGGGAGGGAGGGGGGCTGTCGAACGGCCCCTTTAAAGTGGTTGCCCAATTCATAACAGTAGCAAAATTACAGTAATTAAGTAGCAATGAAAATAATTTTATGGGTGGGGGGTCACCACAACATGAGGAACTGTATTAAAGGGTCGCAGAATTAGGAAGGTTGAGAACCACTGCTCTAGATGACAGTGGTATAGAGGCTGGCCCTGAAGATACAGTTTGGGAAGTGTGGCCTGTCTGACACAGGTGTGGGGGCAAGCCAAAAGGAGAATGCAAGAGACCAGCAATGGGAGCAAAGCCTGGAAGTCCCTGAGGCATCCCAATGACTTCCGACTATGGGGGCAACATTTGACACCTCACTCAAACTGGTTGGGAGTTACTGACATGGTAGCCACTTTGAAAGACTAAAGGTGTAACTGGATGAGGGGTTGGGCACTAGACGGCTCCACACCTGACTTCAGGAAAAGCAATAGAAACCTGCAGGATGTGCGCCTTTCAGATACAAAGGCTGAGGACTAAAAGGATGTATGTGCTGTTTGGTCACTGGTTCTGGGATATGGAACCCTGAAAGACAGTTCTGGGGAGTAGGAGAGGCTGTCATGGGTGGCAAGGAGGTGGGGGTGTGTGAGTAGTGAGCCATTAATGACAGGGATGGGGGGAATAGCAAGGTTTATAAAATTCATGGTGAGGTCAGCCTGCATGATCACGAGGTGCCGAAGGGATTGGTTATCAGGCATCAAAGAACAAACACATCATTATGTGCTCACCTCCCCGATAAGATCACTGAAGACAAATGGGAGCATAAGCAAATGTGGTGAAGAAAGCTGATGGTGCCCGGCTATCAAAAGGTATAGTGTCTGAGGTCTTAAGACTTGAAGGTAAACAAGTGCCATCTAGCTCAGAAGCAACAAAGCCCACACGGAAGAAGCACACCAGTTTGTGTGATCCCAAGATGTTGAAGGGATCAGG
>NW_022111373.1:15773002-15779718 GCF_000313985.2 Echinops telfairi
GTGTCTGAGAGAGAAATTACTTAGAGGTGAACGATGGGTAAGCATGATAGTGGGGCAGGAGGAAAGAAAAAAGAAAAAGAGGAAAACTGAAGAAAGCAAAAATTTACATATATATATAAATATAGATATATACATATGTAAATATAATTATATAAACATAGGGGTATTTGTCTATATGAGTACATTTATCTAAATTCAATAAGGAAGCAGATGGACTTTGGGCCTCTACTAAAATCTCATCTAAGTACAAGAATGGTTCTAACAATGTGGCACTGTATGATACTCACCTTTCCAACATGATCACTGAATACAAAATGGGTGCATAAGCAAATGTGGTAAAGAAAGCTGATGATGTCTAGCTATTTAAAAATATAGCATCTAGGGTCTTAAAGGTTTATAGTCAAAAAAGCAGTCATGGAGTAGGGAAGCCACAAGGCCCACATAGGAGAAGCACAGCAGCCTATGTGGGTATGAGGAGTCGACAAGATTAGGTATCAGAAGTTCAAAAACAAGCAATCAAATTTATGTGAAAGAATATGGACAAATTAGAGAGCCTAAACACACCTACAAGACAATTGGACAGCCCCTCACAGAGGCATTGTGTGTATGTGTGTGTGTGTGTGTGGGGGGGTCTTGAGGGACCCAGGGGGGCAGTATAGCACTGAGCAACTCACAACTATTCTCTATTTCTTCAATATTCACTCCCCTTAATGTAGAGACTTATATTTCACTTTACTAATACTATTAGTCCTACATATGTTCATTTGTATAATTAAGACAGTTTGATGCAGGAATACTATAATGGATGACCCTTTATAATTAGCAACAGGTGTAATGATGCCTTGAGGATATGGGAAGACAGGGGGACAGGGGAGTTGGGGAATGACTGAGCTGATAGCAATGATGACTATAACCCCATGCTAGGAGAGTGAATAACAGAATCATAGTGAATGGATATATTGGATTGGGTAAGATATGGGTATATATATATTATAGAATAATAATAATACATAACAATAACAACAAGGGTTCCTGGGAGGAGGAGGGGTGAGGGAGGGGGTTAAATGGGAGCTGATATAAAAAAGTTCAAGAAGAAAGAAAATGTTTTGAAACTGATTGTATTAGCAATTGTACAATTATACTTGATCTATTCAACTTATGGAATGTTACGACACCTGTAAGAGCTCCCAATAAAATGATAAATAAAAAAAAGAAAAAGAGGAAGACCCTAACAAGATGACATAATGGTTCCAACAATGTGCTCAGTCATAAGAAAATGTATGAGGATGGAGCAGGACTATGTGATGTAAACAGGGTCACTGAGTCACAACTGAATGGAACAGCCACAGCAACATCTTCATTATGTCTATTGTGAGGACATACTTCTGGGTAGTTTCTTTTAACTTACTTAATATTAAAGGATGGAAAGAGGCAGAGCCTTAAGATTGTACCACATGAGATATCTACTCTAAGACCCTAAGTGTGTGGGACTGAGGACAGGCACGGGCTAGTGAAGAGAACCCTTCACTGTGTCTTCTCCTCCTAGCATCCATAATACTCTTTAAACATCAGGAATACCCTTTGCTAATCCTCACCACACTCACTACTTCTTTCTTCACAGAATATACATTTTAATTAAGTGATGACAGCTAAACCAGATTGCACAAAAGAGAGCTTCAAAAAGTACATGGAACAATTCCATTATCTTTCAATTTCATTTTTCACTGAACTTTTTGAAATTTATCTGATTACTTTTTGCTGTGGTTCAGATTTTTAGATTTTTCCATTGACAACATTTTGTGATATGTGGGTGTGATATAAAACCCAGACCAATCTCACTGCCGTGAGTCAGTTCTGACTCACAGGGATCCTCTAGGACAGGGTAGAACTACCCTTTGGGTTTCAGAGACTGTAACTCTTTATGGGATTAGAAAGCCTGTCTTTCTCCTGCACAGTGTCTGATGATTTCGAACTTCTGACCTTGCTGTTAGCAAACCAACTCAAAACCACTATGCAACCAGGGTTCCTCTATGTGTGATTCAGTTATTGGCAAACACAATTGTTGATTTTTTTAGTATTTGTTTCTCCAGGCTGCTACTCAGGGATTTAACTTCCTTCTGCCTTGACAATAAGAACTGTAAGCTAAAGACTTTGAGTATTTAAAAATTTAAAAATAATAAAAAGAATGATCGAATTATTTAATTTGCCATATAAATAGATTTTACTCTTATATGAACAAAAGTCTTTAACCAAATGTGTGGGCTCAGAAATTCTTACACATTTTTTTTCAAAATCTTGTAAAATGCTGTCTATTTTGCATGTTTAATTGAGTACAAAGTAGAACATGTGTAACTATATTTTTTGGTCAGGCTACAAGCAATTTTCAATTTTGTTCACTTACCCTTAAAAGAGTCATTTAAAATTCATGCTGAAGGAAAATCCTTTCTAACCTAAAGTTCTAATCACTGTCTGAAACTAAGATAAATGACCTCAAAGGGAACATAAGTCTCCTTGCATGCCAAGATTTTTTTTTGTTTACAAAGCATTGTCCTAATGAGGTTAATATAAATGAATTTGCAACAATTGGACTGAACAGGCTTCAAATACACAAACAGGTCATGGGAAAAATGATTAACTATGTTTTGGAGCTTACTAAGCCACAAATATTTTGATAATATAAAGGTGAGTGTCCAACTTCAGATGCATAATTCATACACACTTTTTCATCCTAAATTACTGATACAGTATATAACAAATATAATAAAAGTAACATATAATACATAAATCAACACAATTAATGTTTTTAAATATGTTACAATATTCTGTTATGTTCTATGACCAAGTCACATTTATAGTAAACACACACACACGTTATTTAAATAAACAAAATGTGTCTTAATTCCCTCAGCATGTATAATGTGAACCTCATTGTTCCAGCAAGAACCCATATTATTTATAGTTAGTTTGATGCTTCGATTTGACAGGCAGCCATCTGGGGCACGGCAAGAGGCCATTTTGAAAATGCAAGCCTTCAATAAGATCAAAGTATGTACAGAAGTATTAAATTATACCCAGATAGAAAAATGTGTCCTCGGACTTTTATGCAAAGTTTAACATTGACACATGCTCTATGAATTTTCAATTCCACGCATACAAGCAAAATCCATGCCATTGAAACGCTTAGAGATGGCTTGGGGGAAAAAAAATATATATATATATATCTGAACTAGGATCACATGTCCTTTCTGGCCTCTAACTGTGGCATTCATCTGACATAATAGAGACTCAGAAACACAGTGTGCCTTTACTCTGCAGGGGTTACAAAGCTGTTCAGTGTAGGAAATCAGCTTGTGAATATCTCTTCCCCTAGCTATAAAATGAAAAACACCTGACACTTGAGAACTGTTAGTACATGATTTGAATGCCATTAGAGGCTGCTCCTACACATTTCATATTACAGCTGTGGAGTGTGTAACCCATGAATAGCACTTGTGTTATGTTTGCTTTAGAAAACTCTGTGTTGATCCCTCCAGGCGCTCTATTTGCAAGTACTCCCATGTGAAGCAGAGAGCAGGGGGGGATCTGAAGCAAACAGATGTATTTTACCAAGGCTGCTCTGTAAGGAAGAAGCCCTGGTGGTGCAGTGGTACAGTGCTTGACTGATAACCAGAAAATAAGAGGTTGTATCCATCAGCTGCTGTCTAGCAGAAAAGGACATGGCAGTATGCTTCAATAAAGATTACAGCCTTGGGACACTTCTGCTCTGTCTTCCAAGTTGCTGTGTATCAGAATTGACTCATTAGCTGCAGTTTTGGGGTTCTGTAAGGAGATCTTTTTAGAAGATAGAGAAACAGCTAATATACCTCCAACTCCACTTGTAAAATTTAAATGAAGGTGACCTAGGGGGTGGATCTTTTATTAATACAACTAAGATCACTTGTAATATATGCAGGGCTCTTCTTCCAGGTAACTGGCTCTATGGACTGAAAATTTATAGTAACGTTTGACACCAGCTCTTTGGATTTGTGGAAGGAGGGCTGGAACGTGAGTGCTTTGCTTTGGGAAAAGTTAATTTTCAGGCTTTCTTGAACTACTTTTAAGTTGTGAAAATGAGACCAGGGATAATCTTTCAATACTTTATGAAGTTATATTTTTCTTGGATTTATTTTAAGATGACCTCATTTTAACACTTCGAGATTGGCATGCAATCTTTTAATTTCTTTCTCTCTATAAAATTCAGTCTATAGCAAATGTACATTAAAGGAATACGGAAGCTGATGGCTAAACTTATTTTGATGATACCTCGATTTCAGCTGTAACTTTCTGTCTGATCACAAATTTTCCTTCTCAGTTTTATTACTGATTTCTTTAGTTTATTTTTTGAATTCCCACTTAAGTGTCTGTCAGGATTCTATACATATATTTGTAAAGAGACTTACTTGGATCATGATTGCATCTGGAATAGAAATGTGTCAATTATTGAACAATTGCTACGCATCAGGTAATTTCCATATATGACTTAACCTAATACCTATAAGATAGATATTATTATGTCAATTTTAAAGTTACTAACTAGCTGAGGTGAAACTCAAAGCAAAATCATTCTAATTCTGAAGTCTAAGATTTTAAACATTATCTTTTTATCCTCTATAGTCAATTACATTTTAAACACCATTATGTAACTTTTTCAGAACTCTTCTTTTTAAAAAATATTTCAAGTCAACGTGATTCTTGCTAACTGATCAGCTAGCTCTGTCTCCTGTTTCTTTTTAACAAATGCCTAACAAACTGTCTAATATACTTAATAGAATCCCATCCCTGTTTGTACTGGTTTGCAACCATGAAAGCCCAGGGGAGGCATCAGGAAAACTTAAAAAAATAATCATGTCTGGTCCTTCATTAGACTTATCGCATCAGAAATTCTGGTGGTAGGGTTGAGTATTAAAACATTTTTCCAAGTGATTCTAATATGTTGACAAGCTCAAAACATATTGAGGTAAAGTCCGTAAATTTTAATTTTCTACGTTTCTTTCTCCAGTTAAGCTCCAGATGGTAGAGATTCTGTCTTGTTGGAAATGTCAACTGGTGGTATCTTTCTATGTTTCCAAGTGGACTCATCACCTCATGATTCTTCCCAATTGGTACACTCGGAGGATGTTTTGGAGTAGGGATCTATTTCTCCCAGGAAGAAATATGTATTAGAAGTAATAATACCCAAAACAACAGAGATAAAAGAAAACAAGGCTGGTATCATTTTTTCCCCTTAAAAACCTCTGTCTTTCAAGCAGTCTAATACCTGCCCTGTCAATTACAGATTCCATTTAACTTTCCCCAACATTTGCAATCATTTCTTATTAGGAAGAAGATACACACTGGTTCAAGGACTTTTCTACTAGAGGAATATTCATTTCTGCATCAACACCTGGCACTGAATCCCCTCTGACCACTGTTATATTTATTTGCTATTAAGTTTTGCTCTAATCAGACTCCCCTACCTGCCTTTTGTCTAGAAGTCTGCTGATGCCTTTCAGACCTGCATACATCCAGCTTCTCCGCAGTGAGCTGGTGCACTTGTGTTCCTCCATTGTTGAAAAATATGAGAAGTTACTGGAGCATTTGCATTTCTTCAGTAGTAAAATGTATTGGCAAAAAATCATTCCCTAACACTGCAAATGACAACAACAGCATCAAGGGTCACGTGTACCTAGAATATTGAGGTCAATCTCAAGAGGCAAGGCTATGAAACCACAGTGGATGCTATCTGAGAGGAAACCTGTTGTATGGAAGAGAAATATTTTGGATAACCATAAAGTCACAAATGTTCATACCTGATGAATGATTTATTACATTTTTGGGAGTTTTGAACAGCAGGTGAAGAAAGCACTACCCTGCTTGCCAGAAAATAAGACAGTGTCTTATATTAATTTTTGCTCCCAAAGATGTGCTAGGTCTTATTTTCAGGGGATGTCTTACTTTCGGGGAAACAGAGTATATGCTTTGTTTAAGTGGTGTTATCTGAGATTTTCAAGCTGTGCAAATCCTCTTGATCTACTGTCCACCATTTTCCACCTTACTATTTTTGTCCAGGGAGGCTGACCTGCATGCACTGTCAATCGGTCTTTTGCATTCTGGCTACATGTTGATCTGTTTAGTGATGATCGACTTGTGGGATGAGAATGAAATAAGAGTATTCACTCTCTCAGCTTGCTTTATGCTGGGCAATGGACATTAACAACATTCCTCTAGCAAGATCATAGTTCCCATCATGCAGTCCTCTCTACACTGCTCTTTACTTCAAGTTTGTTTAACTACTTTATCATCTTGTCCATTCAAGATTATGGTAGCTAGATGAATCCTCACTCTTGTTGGGACAAGAGATTTTCACTATCTTTTCACACACACATTTTAATTTCTTTCTTACTAGTCTCCTTATTAATCTGTCTGAAAATATCCAGTGTGAGTGTCTTGAAGAGATAGAAGGACCTGCTCACTGCTGTTGAGTCAGCAGTGACTCACAGTGACCCCCGCTGGGTTTCTGAGACCAATGGTTTACAGGAGTAGAAAGACCAATCTTTCTCCTGTGGGACTCCTGGTGGGTTTGAACTGCCAACGATCTGGATCATAGCCCAATGCCTAACCACCAAACCACACATAGGACTATAGTTTTCTTGAAAGAAACCTTAAATCTCATGGGATCTTTAAACCTAATGCCTCTG
>NW_022111373.1:15782087-15786765 GCF_000313985.2 Echinops telfairi
TGGGATTAAGAGAAGAGATGTGATCACCTAATATTAGCACCTAAATTTTAATACAGATTTTACATGTAACAATCACAACAATCCTACAAAATAGGAAGTCTGCAAGTTTCTATTTGGTTCCTTCTGTGTACTGGGAATTGCAGTAGATGTTTGGGATATAGTAGTTAAAAAAGAAAGAAGATGCCTGCATTTTAAGAATGCATCTAAGGGAAGACAAGAACGGCAAGTAGCAATTAAAATGAAGATGTATATGGTATGTCTAAGATCAGTGGGAGGAGGCAGTGCTTTAGAGCCACAATAGTACTCCTGGTACTGAGAGTTGGCACCAGGCAAAGATTCCTGGAAGAACCAGTGCTGAGTCATGGAGCATAAATAAAAGCCAGCCAAACAAAGAGGAGGAGGGGCTTGCTAGACCTCAGGAGCAACATAGGTATGTGGTGTCCTAGAATAAAGAGAGAACCATATTTGAGGAACCAGAGCTATAGCATGACTATTATCCATATGGGAAGGGGGAAAAAAATCTGACCTTTCTAGAGATTGTCTAAGCATCTGGGTAATCAATCTAGAAGTACAGGGGAGTTAACTTCCTGTGGGACAAATTTTATTCTATGGCTGACAGAAAAGATGAGGGTCCAGGACAGATAAATGTCCTCTGTTTCTCCCTCTAAAACAATAATGATAAACTTGGTACTATAGAGTTTACTATGGTACATATATATCATATGAGATACATATACCATATATCATACACTGATACTCTGTATATGTATAATAGATATCATACACTGTTTTAAACTCTTCACACTGTCACATTTAATCCCCAAGACAATCTTAAGGTACTCATATGTGTAGAGAATTGGAGTTGATTGTCCAACATGACATTTCTATTGTGTGGCAGAGGCAGGCTTTGTACTGAAGTCTGCGAAGAGTGGAGTTCACACAGTTCAATTAGGTGCAAGCAGGATTCATTGTTCAAAAGAGATCATCTGACTCAGTTGGCAAAACTATCTGTGAAAATTAGCACTTAGGAAAGTGCTAATCCTCAGAAATGGGCCAAAATGTAACATCATCGTGAGGTGACACCTCCTACAGTCATTCCCAACTACTAGCTGTCCAGAGCCCCCAAAACAGATGAGAGTCACTTTGGGAAGCACTGACTTTATTATTTAAGAGATGGTTATTTACAGAGGTAAACACTGCTTGTCACCCCATGGTGACCAATAGGGTCAGGATTTTGTTTGCACTGCCTACCCTCCCAGAGAGCAAAGTTTTATAATTCAGATCATTAAAGTTTATTGTGCCAACATGGCCAATGAACACATGTGGGCTTCATTGAGGGCCAGAGAGATAAATTTCTTGGCAAACCTCACCTTTCTTGTCTCTTGCTCTTTGACCATTGGACCAGTGTGCGGCTGCCTTGCATGTTCTGTGCCTCAATTTGCAAGCTATATTAAATGTAGGACACCTAACCCGTGGACTGTGTTGCTGTAATTTGAGATTCCTTCAAGACCTGCTTTGCCACACTATTGGAATTTACATCTATTGAGCTGGGGACTGTCGGACCCTGCCATCTGACTGACTGTTGGTGACCTACCTGCCTTGCTGTTTGCTGCCTGTGCCTGAATAGACTGAATTGCTCTACAGGGGACTACCTGGCGGCTCTCAAGACCTTGAAGGACTGCCAGTGTCTCACAGCTGTCTAAGGGGAGTGAGTTGCACTGGGCCATTTGTACTGCATTACAGATTAATTAATTATTTATTTCTCATGTTATACATCTATCTATCTGTATAAATATATACATATCTATATATATAATTATTAGTGTTCTGGTTTTGTTTCTCTGGAGAGCTCTGTTTAACATAATAATGTTTAAGTCAGGGAAGGAGAAGTGAAGCAGGTCTGCCGCAGGTGTGCTGGCTGTGGGCCCCCTGGGAACTTCTCCTCCAAGGTCATCCCATGATCTCTGCCTAGTAATAGCCTTGGGAAAAGGTGTTCTCATGGTCAGCTCTGCACCAGGCATTGAAGGCTAAGGGTAGACTTGGGGAAGTTCATAGATAGAACCTGTGGGGGTGACTTTTTACCTTACAACTATCATGGTAAGTGGAGAAAGGATTGAAAATGTCAAGGATTTACTCATGTTTGGATCCACAATCAATACTAAGGGAAGCAAAAGTCAAGAGATGAAATGATGCATTGTATTGGGAACATCTGCTGCACAAGGTCTCTTTCAAGGATTTACCAAGACATGATATTTTCAATTCTCATAGGCATGTGAATATTGGACATTGAATAAGGAAAACTGAAGAATATTCAGTGCAGTTGAATTGTGGTGCTGATGAACAAACAAATATACCTTAGAAGAAGTAGAACCCGGATGCTCTTTACAACAGGGGTTAGTGAGACTTCATCTCATACTTTGGACAGGTTCGTTTTCAGGATAAAGTAGAGGGGCAGCGACAAGGAGGAAGACCTTCAACAAGCTGAATTGACACAGTGACGGCTATTATGCAAACATAACAGCAATTGTGAGGATAGCTTAGGATCAGGCAGTGTTTCTGTTGTACATAAGTTGGAACTGACTCCATGACACCAAACAATAACACAAACAAAGCAGATGGACATTTTCAAGCACTTTTATAATTTTTAACAAGGCATTAGAAATTCTGTTTAAGTGGTGGGGCAGGGGTTCAGTTTCAACGGTGCATTGGATTTTGTGCAGTAAAGCACAGCTGGTAACAGAGTTTAACGATAGTTGTTGGCCTCTTACCAGTGTTTAAAGATGCATTGCATGGATCAGTGCTTTGAACTTTGCTTTCTGGTTTTTATCAACAGTGTACCATTTCTTTCCTAAGGACCTTTCTTTCACCTTTATTTAGATCTTTCACTGGTCTATAATTACATGAAACTAAAAATTCTCTATGGATTGATTTCCATAAATTACAAATATGTCATGTGTAATGTTATGAGACAAAGGTCAGCAAACCAATTTGTTACACCGGTAGCACATTTACTAGAGCTTGGACAATGATCCATTTATTGAAAAAATTCTCCCTTTAACTCTTTAGCCTTGATTTCAACTAAAACACACAACTTGTATATAAAATGGATTTAAATTATGTCACCATATGAATTTCAAGATGGCACAGTTTTGGCAGTGGTAAATGTGCCTGTAACATAAGCATTTTCAATTCAATTTTCTGCTATAGAGTATAAATATATGGTATTTAACAATAATCTTAGTATTTATAGAATTTAAAAATTCCAAATTAGTTCTAATATGAATACACAAACATTTCTACCATTTTGAATTTCAAGTTTAGTAAGAGGAATACTGATGATCAGCTTTATCTTAAAAACACTAAACATTGCACATTATCCAGCTTGAAAAGGCCTTGAGTGGTCCTTAATGATGAAACTAAAATGGATTCAATAAAGGGAACTTAAATGTTAAGAATGAACTATTTTCAAAACCACAGATATATCTTGTCTGGTAACAACTTAGGTGAAACACCATTTCTCAATATTACTCCACTTTGCAGCCATAAACTAAAAAACTTTTTGTTTCTTACCTTCAAATCTTTTTTCCATTCAGAAAATCAAAATAACTTCTAAATGTCCAAAAAGGTTCACATATTTCAATTCTCCAAGGCTTGAAATGTTATCATTATCATGAACTTCCCTTTATTCTTGCCCTATCACTCAACATAAAGTTTAATCCTTTTTTAAAATCATTGTTCAATTGTTCCATCGTCTTTGTTTTCTTGCCAGTGATCAATACCAGAACCAATTACTAATTGGTTTTTCCTGACTTTTGTTCATAATATACATTGATACCAGAGGCTTTAGGTAGGACTAACCATGCCATGTCGTTCCCCAAAAAACGTTCTATAACAATCCATTGTCTGCAGGCTAGAGTCCCACTCACCCCCGCATGGAAGCCGGGGCACGTTACAGTTTCAGTGCAGCCTCCTGTACCGAGTCACCAGATCCAAAATCACCCATCAAAAACTAACCTTTAACAGCCAATGTAAATGCAACTTCCATAGAGTCAGTTCTAAACGATCCAACCCAAATCATTTTTACTCCTAGGTCCACATATGGCAGGTATCATATCATTTACAATCTATTACCAGTTATGTATGTATATTTTAAATATAACTGCATTACCAGGGTACTATGTACTAGACCCCCTGCTAGGGTCTTTAGCCCATTGACAAAGTTTATACACTACCTTCATGTGATATGTTTTCTATTTCCACTTTAGAGACTTTAAACAGAATATTTGAAGAACTTCCCCCATTAGCACTGAGAAAGTCACGATCAAAGCTCACTTTGGTTACTGCCAAACCATACACTTTGGGCCCTGTTATTCTATGTTCTTCTATCTCCATTTTCATAACCCCTAGAATGAGTATTCTTATGAAACCCGTTCAGTTGAATTAGCTGTAAGACATAGAGAGAAGTTGTTTTTTTAGGTGCCATCGAGCCAGTTCCAACTCATCGAAACCCTATGTACAACAGAACAAACAAAACCCCAAAACTGCTGCATCCTGATAACTGTTGCTGTGTTTGAGCCATCGCCAATCCATCTTATTGAAGACCTTCCTCCTTTTCATTGCCCCTGTACTTTGCCAAGAATGATGTCTTTTCCAGGGACTGCTCTCTCTGATAACACGT
>NW_022111373.1:15787048-15789249 GCF_000313985.2 Echinops telfairi
ATAGAGAGAGAGAGAGAGAGAGAGAGGAGTCCTGCTGAAATTGTGAGCTAAGCATTGGATTGCTATCCACATGGTCAAATATCCAAACCTATCATTGGTTTCACAGTAGAAAAATGAAACTATCTGTTCCCATACAGATTTACAGGTGCTTCCAGGAAGAATGAACTAGATGCCCGTGGGCTATTGTAATATGAATGTAGGAAAGTTTATCTAGCATTTTTCAGAAATATTCTGACTCATAACCAGCATTTAAGGATAATGTTTTCAATGAATGTATTTTTCATATTCATATTTTAGGAAGTCATTGAGAGAAGATTATGGAGGTTAACATTGAGTGGGATTGACATAGAGCTTCTCAGAGTTCCGATGCTTTGAGTCTTGCTTTACTCTTAGTGACAAGTAGAAATAAACGTTTAGTCACGCGCTGGTCGTCTAAAGCTGGCGGGTGGTTAAAGGTCAGCAGTGCGCTAAATCACAGAAAATCCAGGATGGAGGGGAATCAATGATGCAACCACCAATCTGTACGACAGCTCCAGCTGCCTCTGTGTGCATGTCGATTTGTTTGTGTGGTTTTCAGTCATTTTCCTCCACACACTCGACTTTGCTAATTAAAATTCTAATCACTCTGACAGCTAGAGGCAGGGGGAAAACATCATTCTTCCATGCTGGAGAAGGTAATTTCAAGGTGTTTTAACTGCCAAAGAAACAAGAGGAAATTAGACAAAGAAGCTAGTTGTTCTAGGAGGAGAAGTGAATTTTGCTTTCTCTTTCTGCCTAAAAATATGAAACTTTAGCAAAGAACACATTTCTATTGGGCATTATATTCATTCTAAGCACACAAAGGCTAAACAATATGCTTTACTTTCCTATGGTAAAGGTTTTCTGATAACTTTTGCCTTTTATACATTTGTGGATGAAAAATCAATTGACAGTTCTTTGGGTGAACTGCACTATCACATCAAAAGCTTGATTTGGTCTCTCTGATATGTTGTTTCTGAACGTGTTTCATTTTAATCTTTGATTTCCAGATCTTCATTAAACATTCAGCATATTAGAACTCTATATTTACACCTAAAAGACATCTGTGGTATAATGTCTTTAATAACATTGGGATGTTATCCCAGTCTGGAAATGTTAAATGCATTTTCATCTTAGATGTATTTGAAAATAGGTTTTCTGGAAAAGTACGGTTTTTCGGTCAGATAAATGTGTCAGGAATAAAGCAGGCTAGAAGATAATGTACTCGAGAAAACAATTGACTGGCAGTCAACTGATTGCTGAGTTTTACTAAACTGACTGGATACTTGTTAAAATACACTAGTCTGTCTGATCCAAAGTTATTTAAATCTAATTGAATAGATGTTTTAAAACAACATGCTGTTAATCAACCAGGGTCATTGAATGGCCTATGTTAGGTATCTGGGGCATTCTACAGATCTACAAGCACAATGCAACACCTCATGATTTTAAAATGTAATCAAGTAATTTATTATGTATTATTGATTCCCAGAAGGAAGGTATTGAGAAGATGTATTTGCCAAGTTTTTATAGCCTATTGATATTTTTGTCTGTTTCCTGATCAAATACTAGTGAAGATAAAGTTAAACTGAATAAATAATACTCACATTGAAATCCATATATGTATCTGTGTGTGTGTGTGTGTGTGTGTGTGTGTAGAGACTGATATCAAGAAACCGGCTTACACAGTTGTGGAAGTGAAGAAATCCAGTGTGAGTCTAGGCAGGTTCCATATCTGCAAATGTGGCAGACCGTTTACTCAAATCCAAAAAACCAGAGGTTCTTGAGTCAGATGCAAGACCCAAAACCAGCAAAAAAGCAAACAAGCTTTTTTGCAGTGACCATTTATATAGGAAATAGGCCAACCCCCTGAGGAAACTCCCTTTCTATTGCATCTGAACTGTGACTACATAAGGGAGCTGCATTCAACCCTGATCTTACAATTGATTGGCTGCTCATGGCATATTTCATTATGGAGTTGATTACATTTTGTTAAGTAACCTATAGGGGTTAATTAACTGCCACACTACTGAGGAAAATCTTGCCCCAGTCAAGTTGTTACAAACATAGCCATCACATCTCTGTCATTAAAATTTCTATCTAGCAAGCTATTTTTCTTTTACCTTATTTCCCCCCTCTATCTATGTATCTATCTATCTATGTATGTATCTTTGTATCTATCT
>NW_022111373.1:15789843-15805368 GCF_000313985.2 Echinops telfairi
GGGGGGGGGTGTCACCACAACATGAGGAATTGTATTAAAGGGTTGCAGCATTAAGAAGGTTGAGTACCACCGCTCTAGAGTTCTTGGCCTCCTGGGACCTCCCCCGACCCCCAGTACCACACATGTGGGTGCTCTTTTCCATGTGGTTTCCTGCCTAGTTGTGAACTGCAGCGTGGCTTCCCACATCCTGGCACACTCTCCAGAAGTAGCGTGTACCCTCTTGAGACTGAAAACCTGAAACTTGTCCTGTCTTTCATAAAACGTCACTGGGATTACAGAATGTCCTTCAGTGTGAAGTCTTTCAGCATGTGACACAAAGAACCGAATATTACCCACTCTAGTAACCTAATGATTTTTCTCTACATACTGATTTTTAGGGAAATAACTGACATAGCGGACAAAGGAATCTGTCACTGGCCGGATTTTAATTTCAGGAGACATTTTGATGGGTGTCTTTGGGGGAGGGGGGTGGGAAAGAGAGGCGAATAACAAAAGAACACAAAATATTGTGAAGTCCTGAAGTCTATATTTTCAACAGTCATGAAAGTCAAGACTATTGGGGAAAATGGGATTTAAAAAAATAATCATCTTTAATATCTAGAACAAAAGTCTAGTGTTCAAAGAGCATAGAGTTTATGAAACCTGAACATAAAGATGTGATGGAGCAGACTGACATGAGAGCATTTCATTTGTTTCTGTTCTAGAAGAAGATAATACGTTGATGGATGTTAGGCAAAAAGAGCTACAGAGGAAAGCCTCAGGATTACACAGAGCTAACAACCTTTGAGAGATCCCAAATCTTCTTCCGGTTATAATTATAGTCTTGGCAGTGAGAAGGGAGTGATTTGAATAAAAAGAGGTTATTACCTACTTTCTAATAATTCTCTCAGGAATCAAACTCAATGCGTGCACATCAGCACTTATGGAAGGCTTTAGCAGAGGGTAATGCCCCCTGAAATCAAGTGGGCCTGAAATGACCACTAATGCTTTCCTTCCTTCGGTGGGGCACAGATTAAATAAGACAAACCATCTTTGACCATCGGAGAGAAGTGGCGGAAAGATAGCTCTCTAACTCTCAAGGTTTAAAGCAAAGCTTCCAAGAGCATAAGCTAGGAAGGCACTTTAAACCAGTTTAGTCTCAGATGATAGCAATGCAGGTGAGTGCTTGGCTGGAGCCAGTCTCTGTGTGTGGTCCAGGCTAAATTCTGCTAGAGAAAGAGTAGCTGAGGGCAAGGACAAACTGCCTTGTTGGAGATCAGGAAGAACAGGTTAACCTGAAACAGTCTCTGCCAAGTAATGTTATTATCAGCTGCCCATGGTTTGGCTGCCAACTCTAACTCCCTCTGCTATTGCTCTCCTAAGTCACCTCTAGCTACAAGGTTTCCTTGCTCTTCCTGAAACAAGAAAAAACCCGTCATGTTTCTGATCTGTTTTAGGCTCTTCCCTCTGCTGGTGATGCTTTTCCTTCACCTCTTTTCAGGTAACCCTCTCACTTCATTGAATCCTTCCTCAACGGTTCTCTTCTTAAGAGGTTTGTCCAGCTCAGACTAATTATTTATTTAAATAGGTACAAAGTATTGGAGAAAACTATGCCCAACCCACATTCCAGTTCCTGTTTTGTGCATTTGATTCCAAGTTGAAATTTGAAAACTTGACTCTGTAAAACATGATTTTGCAGTTGGGGGTCAGTGGCTAGGACTAGTTCAGAGCCTGAGACGCAGACGTGGAGAGAACTCAGGAGCATCAGTCTAGACCTGGGAGCGGACGGTTGCTAGGAGACAGCAGTCTGTTATTTTCAAAGGCTATATGCACTGACTTTCCCCACTTCCAGAGGAACGGGTTTCTGTTTTTGGCTACTGGGAGAAAGACTGTTTGCTTTAGGCCCCCAAACTTGAAAGAGAATTGTAGCAATCAGTTAAGTCACACATATTTTAAAGCAGTTTCAGCCAGTCATCCTGACTACAGTCTTGACAATCTGGAGAAATAAACCTCATACAACTGTAGACAAGACCCATGCTGGCTATGTATGCATGCCAAACTTAGTTATTTCACAATATGAATGTACAACTGAGCTGCGATCATTCAACAGCACAAAAGTGAAATACCAAGATAAATCATGAGATCATATTACTTAGAAGAAATGAGTTTAGTTCAAGGGAAAATAATAAATTCTAATAGTTATATTACGAAAATGTCAAGAAGATAAAACATATCAAAAACAAGGCAAGCCCACTTGTGAAATGGTTAAATAATAGGAAGAATTCTTATAACACAAATATGACAGTTAAAAAATTTTTACAGTCCAAAGCAAAATATCTGATTATCACTAAAAATTGTATTAATGACAGGAAAGGTAAAGTGAAAGGAATATTCAACAATGTGTACCAAGAGAAAAAAAGAACAAAAAAAGTGCAAGAGAAAAAAAGACATGTAATAGCAGTCATAAAAGGAAAAAGCAGTACACTGAGGAAGAATGTTAAAAAAAAACTAGAATAAAGAAATTCATATGCTTTTAGTTAAAATGACTTATTAAAACCAGACATATCTTGTGTTCATTGTCTAAAATAACATTTCAAGATTTTTCTTGAATAACAATGCTGTTTTCAATAAACTAGTATCTAGACGTCTCCAAAGAAAGTCCTAGGAAACATTATTCATATTTACAAATCAACCACTAAAACTAGTGAAGTGGAAATTGAAGAATTCTACCAACTTCTTCAGTCTGAAAATGATCAACCATGCAATCAAGGTGTATTGATAATTTGGGGTAGTTGAAATGCCAAAGTTAGAAATAAAGAGAAGAGAGCGTTTCTGCATTGCAAATACCCTTTTCAACAACACAAAAGATGACTATAAACGTACATTTCTCCCGATGGAATACACAGAAATCAGATGACCACACCTGTGGCAAGAGAACACGGCGAAGGGCAATACCAGCAGCTAAAATGAGGCAAGGGGTTGACTGTGGAACAGAACATCATTTGCTCATATGGAAGTTCAGGTTGAAACTGAAGAAAAGTAAAAGAAGTCCATGAGAGGTAAAATACACCCTTCAGTGTATGCCACCTAAATGTAAGGAACAAATCTGAGGACCACTAATTGATCGATGGTGGTGGAGGAGCTAGCCTGCTGTTAATCAAACACTGAAAATGTAACATCATTTGTGATTTGGTCGGTCTGTTGAAATTTAGTTTGTTGAAAAGAACACATTATGTAAAAGCTCCCTCCGCAACAGGTAAAAAAAGAAAAAGTCAAAAAATTCCTTTTAAATTGTTAATTATTCAAGGCCTGAGCCTGTTGCAAAATCTGTTACTTATTCAAGGTTGCTATAATTATGGAAGCAGGGTCATTTAGGTAACCAATGAAGTCCAAAATCTTAGGGAGTACCAGTCTGACAGTCCCTGGAATAATGAAGATATCAATTAATGATCTGATAATCCCTTGGGAAAATGTAAAATATTTTTCTATGAAATTTGCTCCCTTTTGTTCCAGTGCTTGAAAGTCCTCTGACCATTGTAAAATCTGTCAATTACCTGATGGGACTATTACGAAACCTGTTTCATAGCCCATAGTTTAAGGTATATAACTTGCTGGATTTTGACTGAATCTCTGAAGCAGTTAGCGGAGGTAACAAAGCCCGCTGTTTCCTTCTGTCAATCACTTATAACACTAATCTTAGAATTTTTTCGAATCAACCTGGTCTCTGTCTTTGACTAAATAGTAATAGGCCTCCCAGACCTGATGGCAACATCATGACAGAAGGCCTGATAAGCTGTGGGATAACTTCACACATGAAGAGTGGAAAATGTCATTTAAAAGACAGGATATGGAGAAAAGATCAAAATGATTGTCAAAAGACACTGAAACTTGCTTTAAACATAGACTAGCTAAAGCAAATGGAGGAATGATGAAATAAAGAAGCTGGACAGAACATTTCAAAGGGCATTTTAAGAGGACAAAGTAAAGTACAATAATGAAATGTGCAAATAGCTAGAATTAGAAAACCAAAAAGGAAGAACAAGCATGACATGTCTTGAGCTACAAAAGTGGAGAAAAAAATTCAAGCTTCAAATTGCAATATTGAGGGATTTCATGGGCAAAGTAGTAGATGACACAGGCAGCATCAAACAAAGATGGGAAGAATACACAGTTTTTGCACCTAAAGAATTGGTCCACGTTCCACCATTTTAAGAGGTAGTCTATGATTAAGAGCAAATGGTCTTGAAGGAATAACTCCAAGCTTCTCTGAAAGCATTAGCAACAAAACAGACGCCCAGAATTGATAGACTGCCTAGTGAAAAGTTTCAACAATTTGACGCCGCAGTGGCAGCACTCATTCGTGTATGCCAAGAAATTTGGACGCCAGCTCCTTGGCCAGCTCACTGAAAGGGAACCATATTTGTTCCCATTCCAAAGAAAAGTAACCTAGTACCACATGGAAATTATTGAACAATATCATTCTTATCACATTCAAGTAAAATTTTGCAAACAATAATTCAAAAATTATTACAGAAATTCAAGAAGAATTCGGAAGAGGATTTAGTAAGAGGAGTATCATTGGTGGTGTCAGATAGGTCTTGGCTGAAAACCAAGAAAACCACAAAGATGCTTACTTGTGTCTTATTGAGTATGTGAATCATAACAAAGTATGGATAGCATTGAGAAGAATGGGAATTCTAAAACACTGCCTCATGCGTCTGAGGAACCTGTTCACAAGCCAAGATACAGTCATTCAAGCAAAATGAGGGGGTGCTGCGTGGTTTAAAATCAAGAAAGGTTTGCATCAGTGTTGTATCTTTCACCATATTTATTCAATATGTATGTGAAGCAAGTAATCAGAGAAGCCGGACTATAAGGAGACATCAGGTTGGAACAAGGCTCCTTAATAAGTCATAATATACAAATAACACAACCTTGGCTTGCTGAAATCAAGGAAGATTAGAAACACCTATTGATGAAAATCAAGAATTGCCGCCTTAATTATGGCTTGCAACTTATGTAAAGAAAGCCCACATTCTCACAACTGGACTAATATACAACATTATGATAAACAGTGAGAAGATTAAATTGTTGAGGATTTAATTGTGATTGGATCCACAATCCAATGTTCATGAAAAAAGCAGTCAAGAAATCATATCACATTTCACGGGCAAGTGTGCTGCAGGAGTTTTTAAGAGCAAAGACGTCACGTTAAGAACTAAGGTGGACCTATCCCAAGCCATGATATTTTTTAATCATCACATATACATGTGAAAGTTGGGTAGTGAATAAAAAATACGACAGAAGAATAGATACATTTAATGTATGATGTTTGTGAAAAATACTGAAAGCACTGGAGACTGCCGGTAGAAGAAACAAATCTGTCTTAGAAGAAGTACAATCAGAATTCTCCTTAGATGGCAGGATGGCAAGCCTTATCTTGAAGACTTTGGACAAGTTTTCAGGAGACACCAGGCCTTGGAAAAAGACATCATGCTTAGTAATGTAGAAGTGCAGCATAAAAGAGGAATCTCCTCAGGGTGATAGACCTAGTGGCTGGGTAGTAATTACATAATCTCCTGTCAACTTGAGGGTATTAAGAATGAAAGGTTGGAGTCTAGCCTGTCAATCAGGTCACAGCTTGATGATACCTCCTTGTGGGCATGCCCTTCTCATGAGGATTCTGGGAACTTCCTCTCTCTCTCTCTCTCTCTGCCTTGGTCTTCCTATTGACAAGCCATGGGGAGACTTGATGAGACCTGAGAGAACACACTCTCTCTGTTTCACCTTCCTGCTGTTGAGTCACTCGGAGACCTGCCAGAACCACACTGAGACCCAAGCCAGTGCTGAGATGTTTCCACCTGGATCCACAAGACTTTTCACCCACTAGCCTGATATTCCCGCATTTGGCATCATTGCATATGTTGTGTGAGTCTGAAGAGAAATTTATGGACTAATACAGGACTATGGGCTAATAATGGTCTTATGGACTTGTTCTGGACTGAATTGGGATGTTTTCTCTATATAAAATTGCTCTTTGATATAAAGCTTTCTCTTACACATTTATATGTGTTCCTGGATTTGTTTCTCTAGTCAACTCAGACTAACATAGGCTGCAACAATGGGCTCAAACATGACATCAATTATGAGGTTGATACAGGATCAGACAGCAATTTCATTCTCTTTTACATAGTGTTGCTATGAATCAGAATCAACTTGATGACAACTAACAATAATTACGACATCTATTATAGATATTACATGCTGAGAGTATATGATTCAGTTTACATAGCATATAATTATTAAGTAAAGTCCTGCCAAACACAATCAACAGACTATCAAAATGAAAACTAAGGGGCAGCTCTGCAGTAGGTATGGGGAAATGAGTGGCTTCACATACTATTAATTTAAATGGAATTGGTGAGACTTTTCTGGAGTATAATTTTGTAATATTTAGCAAATATTGAATTATATGTATTTCTACCTAGAAAGTCCATCTTTGGAAATAAATACATGGAAGTATACATAAAGAGATATGGATAAATATTTATTCATCTATTCTTTAATATGAAAAATACATGTAGGTTAAGTGAATTATTGTGTTTGTGAATACCCCCAAACCCAACACTGATTCTCACGCATAATCACCCAATAGGACAAAGTAGAAGTGACTCACAGAGCTTCCAAGGCTGTATTCTTTGTGGGCTCAGAATACTCCATCTTTCTCTCCTGGAGGACTATGTGATGTGTTCAAACTTGCCTAGCACCTGAGTACTTAACTCTTATGCTACTAAGGCTCCTTTTTGTAAATATATGTTATGAATATTACTTTTCACTTAAAAAATAAGAAATCTACATGGAAACAGCTGGCAAATATATTCCTAATTATAAAAATAATGAGCAAATTATACATCACTATTTACTAACACTAATTAATAATTTAAATAATAATACTCTATGATATATATATTCATGTAAGCGAATGAAAATTCTAAAACATACTTATTAAAAATAATGGGACAGGAATTAGGATTGTATTTGTGAACCTTGAAATGTTTATTTTTTATTATATGCCCTTGTGCATTGACTGTGCTACCCTATTGTTAGCATAAAATAAGGAAAATGGTTTAACTGATTTAAAGTAATCTCAACCACTATTCAAAACATCACATTTGTAATTAATATAGTTGAATATATCTAGTAATCATTTTAAAATCTAACACTTTCTCCTTAAAGATACAGACACAAAATAACTCAGTCTTTGTAATCTATCCTTATATTAATTGGGAATTCCCCAATTATTCAAAACCTCATGAAAATGAGCAGAACATTGTCAAATAGTCCCAGAATATGGTTTTCTCACACAGGAAGACCCTCAAAATATGTCTTCAGAAATGCTGCAATTTCAAAGTGGAGTCAACTATAATGATATGGATAGGGGAATGCCTTTGGGACATTCATTTGCTGAGGGGTAAGTTTCAAAATAAGAAGAAACAGTGCAACTACCACTTAATATTTAAACTTGGAATACACAAAGTATGAATCTAGCAAAATTGGAAGTCACTACAGGACCAGTGGTGTGAGTGGCGAAACAGGGAGGGTAAAGGGAGAGTGGGCAGGAAAGAGGGAACCGATTACAAGGAACTATATGTGACCTCCTCCCTGGGGGACAGACGACCGAAAAGTGGGTGAAGGGAGACGTCGGACAGGGCAAGATATGACAAAATACCAATTTATAAACTATCAAGGGCTCATGAGGGAGGGGGGAGCGGGGAGGGAGGGGAAAAATGAGGACCTAATGTCAGGGGTTTAAGTGGAGAGAAAATGTTTTGAGAATGATGTACAAATGCGCTTTACACAATTGATGTGTGTATGGATTGCAATAACAGTTGTATTAGCCCCTAATAAAATGTTTTAAAAAAAGGAGTTGTATGAGCCCCTAATAAAATGATTTAAAAAAATGAAACGATTAATATCCTACGCATAGTGAACTGAAATGGACTGATATTGGCCATTGAATCCGACTATCATATGATTTACCATTCAGAGAACAGCACAACCAAGAGTAATGAATGGTGTCCATGTTCTTTGTCAAAAAGGATATTCCAAGATATCTTAAAATACAATGCTGTCTATGTTAGGAAAATACCTACTCACATAGAAGAAAATCCAGTCAATACAATTATTATTCAATTATATGTACTAACCACTAAAGTGAGGAAGAAATTGAAGAATTTTACCAACATCTCCAGTCTGTATAGAACACACATGCAATCAAGATGCATTGATGGTTATTGGCAATTGGAATGTAAATTTGAAAACAAAAATGGAGGAGAAAATATCACGTTGGTGATAGAAACAAAGGTGAAGATCAAATGATAAATTTTTCAAGTCCAACAACTTGTTCATAGCAAATACTTTTTTTTCAGTAACACAAATGGCAACTGTAAATATGGACCTCTCCAGAAAGAACACATAGAAATCAAATGGACCACCCCTGTAGTGTGTCAGTTCAGATACACTAGAGAAAAAAATCCAAGTAGACTCATATGTATATAACAAAGAACTTTATATACAACAGCAATTGAATATTGAGAAAACATTCCCACCCAGTCCAGATCAAGTCCATAAGTCTGATATTGGCCCATATGTCCAATACCAATCTATAAAGTCCTTTTTTGCCTCACAAAACAAATCCAATGACGCCAAATGAATGAAGATCACAGGCCTGTGGTTGGAAAATCTTGTGGATCCAGCAGCATTGGAAACATCTCAATGCTGGCAAGGGTCTCCATGTGGCTCCTTCAGCTCCTGGGCTCGTCTTGTCCAGAGGAATGTCTCACAACGAGTGAACATGTCTCCTACCTTCAGTGAGCTATTTATCTCTGTAGTGCTTCCAAATGAGATCATCAAGCAATGACCTGATTGATAGGCTAGACTCCACCCCTTCACTATTATAGTCCCAAATTGACAGCAGATTATGTAACTACCACGTGTAGGAAGAGAATTTGGAGAAGTTCAATATCAGCTGCAAAAACCAGGCCAGGGGCTGACAGTGGAACAGACCGTGCAAGTTCAGGTTGAAGATGAAGAAAAATAAAACTCGTTTACCAGAGCTAAAATACAACCTTGAGTCTATCTATCCCACTTAAATTTTGAGAACATCTCACGAACAGATATGATCCACTAAATACCAAAGACAGAAGATTTAATGAGCTGTCCGATGACATCGATAATATCATACATAAAGAAAGCAGATAATCATTACAAATGACAGGAAAGAAAGAAAAGATCAAAGCAAATGTTAGGAAAGACTCTGGAACTTGCTGTAAATCAGAGTGGCTAAGACAAATGGACGAAATGCTACAGTGAAAGAGATGAAAAGAAAATTTCAAAGGGTACCTCAACAGGTGAGGTAAAATATTGCAGTGAAATGTGCAAAGGTCTAGGAGTGTTCTGGAATCCCTATTCTTCTCAAGGTTATCCGTGGTTTGTTATGATCCACATAGTTGAATGCCTTGGCATTGTCAATAAAACACAAGTAAATATCTTTCTGGAATTCTCTGCATTGAGCTAATATCCATCTGACTTCAGCCATGATATTCCTTGTTCCAAGTCCTCTTCTGAATCCAACCTGAAACTGATAGCTAACTGTAAATGTACTGCTACAACCATTGTTGGATGATTTCAGCAAAATGTTACTGATGTGATATCAGTGATACTCTTTTATAATTTGGGTACTTTGTTGGATCACCTTTCTTTGGAATGAGTACAAATATGGATCTCTTCCAGTCAGTTGACCAGGTAGCTGTCTTCCGAATTTCTTACCATGGACAAGTGAGTATTTCCAATGCTTCATCAGCTTGTTGAAACATTTCAATTGGTATTCCATAAATTCCTCGTGACTTATTTTTGGAAAATGCTTTCAGTGCAGCTTGAACTTCCTCCTTCAATACCACTGGTTTGTGCTCATATGCTATGTCTTGAAATGATTGAATATTGACTAGTTATTTTGGTACAAGATTGTGTATTCTTTACATCTTCTTTTGATGCTTCCTGCATCATTCAATATTTTGCCCATAGACTCTTTAAGATTACAACTCAAGGGTTAAATTTCTTCTTGAGTTCTTTCTAGTTAAGATATGCTGAGCATGTTCTTTCCCTTTGGTTTTCCAATTCTAGGTCTTTGTGCACTTATTTATAATAGTTGACGTTTTCTTATCAAGTTTCCTTTTGAAATGTTCTGTTCAGCTTTTTGACTTCATTGTTTTCTTCAATTTTCCCTGAGGTATTCTCCAATTAAGAGCTAGTTTCCGAGTCAATTCTGACATCCACCTTGATCTTTTCTTTCTTTCCTCTCTTTTTAATGACTTTTGTTTTCTTCATGAATGATGTTATTGATGTCTTCCCGGAATTCATCGGGTCTTTTGTCATTACTGTTCAATGCATCAAATCTTTTCTTGAGATGTTCTCGAAATTCAGGTGGGATAGACCCAACATCATATTTTGGCTCTCATTAACTTGTCCACAGACAGCTCCTGGCCCGGTGTTAGCTGCTGAGAGGGACATTCTCCCTTGCCTCTTCCCACAGATGCAGTCATTTTGATTTCTGTGTATTCTATCTAGAGAAGTCTATGAGTATAACCACCTGATGTGTTGTTGAAAATGGCATTTTCTGTGAACAAGCATTGGTTTTGCAAAATTCTATCATGCAATCTTCACTTATTTTGTCACCGAGTCTATATTCTCTAACCACTGCGCCTTCCTCTTTGTTTCCAACTTTTGTATTCCAACTGCCAATAATTATCACTGTATCTTGATTGCATGTTTGATCACTTTCTGGTTGATGTCATTGGTAGAATTCTTCAGTTTCCTCATCACTAATTTTGTGGTTGTTGCATAAATTTGAATAACAGTTGGATGATTGATTTCCTTGAAGGTAGATATAGAGACAGAATTGTGCTTCATGATTTATTTTGCAATATCCTATTTGACAATGAGCGTCATGCCATTCCCTATGATTGTGTTACACTTGACATAGTAAATCACAAGATTTTCTAATTCAAAATGGCCAATCTCAGTACATGTCAACTCGCTGGTGCCTAGGTTATTGATGTTTATGCATTCTATTTCATTTTCGGCCACTTCCAATTTTCCTAGATTCATATTTTGTACATTCCCAGCTCTGATCATTAGCATATTTGCACCCGTTTCTCTTCAACTTGACTTGTGCCTCACCAGCAAATGAAGATTCAGAAGGGCTTTACTTCTCTGTGCTCACTGTGGCCAACTCCACTCGAAGAAATCAGCTCATTCTCAGTCACAAATCGAATATCTTCCAACCCAAAGGGCCCATCTTCTAGCACTATATCTGAGAATGTTTTGCTTCCATTCGTTAAACGTTCAGCCTCTGACAATGCTTCAAAGCTGTGCATGAGATTTTCATCATCTCCTTCCTCCGAAGTGGGGAGCTGTTATTCTTCATTGTTTGCTTTTCATCTGGAAGCTCCACAGAAACACGTTTGCTTTGAAGGACCCTGGTGCTATTTGAAATAGCTGTGACATAGCATCAAGCATCACAGCAACACATGAACCTCCATGTTAGGACAAACTGACAGAGAAGTGGTGAGTGTGGGGGGGCGCGTAGATGGCATCTCTCTGTACTTTTTTTATCAAGAGCGATTAGTGCCTGGAGAAGGACACTATGTTTGTGAAAGTGGAGGGGCAGCAAAAAACGAAAACAATAGATGACTCTTGACAAGCTCTATTGATACAGTAGTTGCAACAATGGGCTCAAACATAATAACAATTTTAAGGATGATGCAAGACTGGGCAATGTTTTGTTCTGTTACACACAGGATTGCTATATGTCAGAATTGACTGGTTAGTACCTGACAACAATAATAACAGTCAACAGGTAAAAGAAAATCTTACTTGGCTGTGAGAAAATAAAGGATCCCTGGTGGTAAAATGGATTAAGTGTTTGCTAACAAAAAGTCTGTTGTTCAGAGAAAGATGAAGCAATGTGCTTCTGTAAAATGTATAGCTTCAGATAGCCTAGGGAGCAGTTATATTCTGTTTACAGGGACACAATGTGTATTAGGCAGGGTTGCCTAAAGAAATAAAACCAGTGACATTCACAAATATATCAGAAAGATATTTATATGCAAGAAGTAACCTTATATCACGAAGGCATTCCAGCCCAGTCCAACTTAAGTTCATGCTAATTAGACTCACCTTGCTGTAGGCCAATGATGCAGAAAGGTGATTCATGAAGATTACAGGCCAGGGGTGCAGAGTCATGTGGATCCAAGGTCAATGGAAACACAGCAGGGGATTGACAGCTCACATGATCCCCCCTGGGATAGCCCTGGAGATAAGAACAAAGTCCCAGCAAACAGGAAGATGAAGGGGCAGAATGAGACTGGACTCGCTGTGATCTGATTGACAGGTTGGTCTCCACCCCTACACAAGTGCAAGTTGACATAACATCTAAGTGCCATACTAAGAATCAGAATCCAATAGATAGCAGTGAGTTTGGTTTTGGAAAGAGAAAGAGTGTAAAAACTGGATACTAGAGTGAATTAACAAATATAAATGGATACATTATTAAAATTCCTTAAAATAAAAAAAATTCCAAAATACCACTGAAAGAAATAAAATAGTGCACTGAGACTATCTATCATCTTTTATTTGCCTAGCTAACTAAACTAATTTCACAGTTTGTGTGCCTTGAATATATTGTTACCTTTAGTTGTTTGGGGGGTTGTTTTGTTTTTTAATAGTTTTATTGGCATATAATTCACATAGCAAACAATGCAAAGGTTAAATATATTTAAAACGGTTGTGTAATAATCACCACAATCAATTTTAGAACAATTTCTTCCTTCTTGAACCCATTTTTATTACCTCTCATTCACCCCTAATCTCCCCTGCCCTAACCCAAAGGAATTAGTAATCTAGTTACTGTATTTATGGTCTACCTATCTTGGATTTCATATAAAGAAAATCATGTAAAATGTCCCAACAACAACAAAATATAACAGAGAAACCACAATCTAAAAGAAAGCATAAGATAACAGAAACAGCAACAAATTTTAAAAGATGGATTAAAATACAAAAAGAAGTGATCATTTTAAATTTTAACCTAAATTTATCTACATTAATCTACTTTTCCAATGCACTCTGCCTGAGGGAAAACCTATTCACCTCACTACTCAATGTTCTCAAGAAGGCAAATGGAGCCTTAGCTCCTCTGGGAGACTCTGCAATTGGGTTTTAGGCACTCACTGTCATCCATAGTCTTCTGCAAACTGAGTTCTCAGGATTTAAGCTCTAGTGCCATTCCCTCCTCTGATCTTCAGTTTTATTATTTACGATTCTTAGGTCACCCAGACTTGTGTGCTATCTCTGTGTAAACTTCGCTGACACATCATTTAGATGGCTGCTTGTTTTATGACAAAATTTTAAGACCCGAGCTGCTATTCTTTCTGATAACTGAGCACCATCTGATTTCTTCACCACATTTTGTCTTCAGCAATCACTTACTGAGAGCAAGTATTGAGCAGAGCTACATCATAAGAACTAATTGTTTTTAGACTAGGGTTTATGACTAAGTGCAAGCTCAAAATCCATTCATATATCTAAAGTACATAAAGTGTATATATATCTATACACACACACACACACACACACACACACATATATATTCCCTTGGTCTATTTTAGAGCAAGCATTATCCGCTTGTTGAGAAATAACTTAAGTAATCTCCATGAGACATTTGGCAATTTTAATAATAATATCATTAATCTAATCAATGGTATACATTTTAAAGTACTATTGAGAAAAAATAAGTACATACATAAGGAAGATTTTAGACTAAAGTACATATGATACTCACTAATATAGGTTAAAAACTTAAGTTACTGAACTTAAGTTAACTGTTTAAGTTAACTATTTAAGAAAGGCAATGAATGTACAAATGTGCTTGACACAATTGATGGATTGTGATAAAAGTTGAATGAGTCCCTAATAAAATGATTTTTTTTAAAAAGAAAGTAATGAGGGTTAGACACAAGGCAAACATTTCAATCACACTCATCCACTAAGGCACAAGAATGTCTGCTGGACTAAGAAATTCCATAAAAATAAAAGGAAATATAAAAATATTAAGTACATGGTAATTTTAATTTGCCAGTTATTGGCCAACTTCAAACTGAAGAGATTTGAAAACTGTCCATTGATTTTTAAACCCACTGCCTTGGGATAGCAGCCCTCTTCTCCTAACACTGGGGTGTTTAGCTTTCAATCCAAGAGAGTATTTCAGTTCCTTTTTGTGCAACAGATATGTTTAAGGTAAAGTCCAATTCCCTTAGTGATGTTTCCAAATCACATAATACTGATGTGATCCTAGAAGATTGTTGTACACCTTGAAAACACAAAATCTAAAATGCAAGTAGCCTAAAGCACTCAGCCATGGTCAATAAGGGCTAAAAGAAACTTGGTTTTGGACTGAGAAGGTGCAGTGCGAGGGTCCCACGAGGGGTAAGAAACCCTGGGGTTCCTGAGGGCAGTGCCTGGTGTAGGAGCTTGAGGAGAAGCAGGAGGGATCCGTGGTTGCTGAAGTTTGACCCCAGGAGAGCGCCAGTGTACCAGGGCCCAGGCTGTCCTGATGGTCAGTTGAAGGTCTTTGCTCATCTCTCTGAATGATAGAATTCACTGGCCTGCAAGTTGTGTGTAAACAGCAGCGCAGAAGGAAGGGGAAGAAGTGCCTGGTTTGGGTATTATTATTTCTGGGATGTCCCCATGAAAGTTTGAAATTTGTGAACATCATTCGAGCTGATCCAGGGAAGACAAACATAGAATATCCCAGTTGCCGGCAGTGTCCTAAGGACCAAAGAAAATGGCCAAGGCTCAGGAATCACTGACATTCAATGATATGGCTGTAAAGTTCACCCAGGAGGAATGGCCGCTCCTGAACCCTGCTCAGAAGACCATGTATCAGGATGTGATGTTGGAGAACTGTCGCAACCTGGTTTCCATTGGTCAGGAGAATTCTCAAGTCATTGGCCTTGGCATTGGCTTTTACTAGTTTCTGTGTTTTGTTTGTGGTGTTCTCAAAGAGGTAGATTCTCACTGCATTCTCTGGTCCTAAGTTAGTGGGTAAGGTCTTCTACTCTTGTAAGAATACCCTTTACTTTGCTCCTTTGAACATGATTTTCCTAGAAATACAACATTCTGCAGGATTTACAAACCTTAGGTTAATTTTGGTGTGTCTAAGATTCTGTAATTTCTCATGAACAGGTTATCTATTTGTCAGCTCAGAGGCTTCATCTCAATTGGAACAAGGAGAACTGTGGTTGTTTTTAGAGACAAGCTATAGTGAACTTTTTTCAGGTGTGTGATCAAAATACCTTTGGGGTAATTGGCCAGGGGAGTTGATTCAACTGGTAGAAGGACTCACATCCATCATAGGGGTCGGATAATACATAAAAGTGTGTGCTCCCAGGAGCAGATGACAGGGGAGGAGGAGAGACTGGAGTACAT
>NW_022111373.1:15808101-15809307 GCF_000313985.2 Echinops telfairi
TTAAGAAAATGTTTTAAAAGAATAATATCCTGTGAATAAATGTTTCAGGTTTTTCTCCCAAGGATGGAAATGAATAGTAAATAAAGCATGTAAAGTGCTCGAGAAATCAGCTTATGGATTAAGGGAGAGAATGGAGAAAGTGTCTTCTTTTTTCTTATTAACTGACAAAGAGGTTGCATTGAGCTGACAAGTCTTGGGTGTGTCTCTGAAGAGGTTTTGTGCTTTTAAGAACTGAAAACATTCTTTACAACATTTTAAGAACAGTTTGTATACTGTGTCGGTCTATTTTTGCCTTCATGGGAATGAGTTTTTTCTTAAATTCTCTGTATGTTGTATGTTTATCAATTTCAAAATATTTTAAAACCAGTTTTAAAAGCAATGTATTGACTTCCAATACATTAATGGCAATAAAATGTACTACTAAGTAATATTACCCCTTCCATTTTTTGGAAGACAGTTTGCAGAACTCTGGTACTGATAACTTTCCTGGAGAATTTTTTTCCTTTCTTTTCTTGGAGTTGTTTTGTGCCCACTTGTAAAAGACCTAGCGGTCTCACCCAGAAGCAAATATCACCCATAGAAAAAAAGTGAGTATTCAGAACTGTGCTGTCTAAATTGGTAACCATTAGCCATGTTTAGCAAGTGAGTTTGTGAAATGAGGTTAGTCCTCACTGAGATATTTGGTTCTCAGTATAGATTTATGAAAGAAAGGGAATATCAAATACCTCATTAATAAATTTTCATATTGATTTTATGTTGATAAAAGTATCTTTGATAGGTTAGTAATCATATTACTAACATTAATTTTGCCTATTTTACTTTTCTCATGTAGTTACTAGACATTTTAAAATTAGATATGTGGCTTATGTATTATTTCTCTACTGGACAGTGTTGAACTAGACAGTAATAAAAGTTCGTACTTATTAAGCAGGTCAGGTGCATTTACTTTATAGGCATTATTTCATTTAATTTCATTATATCCCTTGGCAAAGTATAGAGGCCGTTGAAAAGAGGAAGGCCTTCAAATAGATGGATTGACATAGTGGCTGCAACACTGGGGTGAAAGAGGAACAATGGTGAGGACCTGGCAGTGTTTCATTCAATGGGGCATAAGGTCACTATAGTGGGTTGACTCAATGACACCTTGCAACAGCAACAACATTTTTTTTTAAACTCCACAAGTTTTTCTTTATTTGTCTTAATTAC
>NW_022111373.1:15810345-15841349 GCF_000313985.2 Echinops telfairi
CTCCCTGTTTACAGCAACAACATTTTATGGACCAGAAAAATTATGTAAGATGGGTAAATACCTAATACAAGATTATACAAGGGCATTGATTATTTAATTACTCTTCTAACAATATTTACATAGCAAATACAATATGACTCATCCATAGAGTAAAGGAAGAGCTTTCTGAATGCCTACGTAGTGTTATGAGTCAAACATTTTATGATACATGGGTCAGCACTATAATTTTAAATGTTGTGATATATGCTAGTGTAGCTCTAGATGGATTAAGGAAGAATAAAGAATGCTAAATAAATTTTTATAAACTATTTGATTAGGCATATTAGATGTTAGTATATACAGCATTAAAATGTTAAATAGAAATTCCCTGTTTGTTGCATGGTGAGAAATAGAACATGGGGACATTCTTTCAAGTCAATGCATGTAGAAGAAAAATCAAAATTAGAAAAGACAGATAGCAAACAAGAGAGAGAGCTAACTGAAAAATAGCTGTGAAATCTCCTTATTATGCCACCTGTGGTAGCTGATGACTGTTCTTTTACCTATGAGAGTAGTCAAGGAAGCTCCTAGGACACAGACCTATACAGCTGTAGAGGTACATGAAGAGAGGGAAACTGCACTGGCCTTTGATTGGTGTGTGTGTGTGTGTGCTCGCGCGCACACGCCAAACTCTAAAGAATGAGCAAGAAATCAGTGAGAATCCATGAGAATTTTTTCTATGATTTCTAAACATTCTTCAATGATAAAGCAGTATGCTTCCATGCACCTTGGTCATCTAATCTGAAGGATAAGGCACTTAGGGAGGAAAGAAAATCATATTACTTATTTTAAGTTTCACACACAGTAAGAGAGTTGCATTTCAACCTACATATATGCTAGCGAAAAGAGCTACAGAGACACTATTCTTTTAAAACATTTTATCCAACTCGGGAGTAAAAATTATTTTTCATAAACTAAATGGTCAAAGTCATTCTATTTATTTTACATTGGCAGAGGTATTGAAATTTATGTGTATATTTTTAATCTGCATCAAACCCACTTCTTACTTTTCTAATTTGATGTTTTGAAAGTACACGTTGTGTAGTAATATTATAATTAGCTTCTATCGCAATATAATCCATTTAACTATTAATGATGTCCCTTGAATGCATGATAATATCAAATATGACTTTTCTACTTTTTAAAACAATGAGCAGCAGATCTGCTCCCACAGGTTCTTGCCCGGCGGCAACGTGCCCCGAGAAAGGGGCAGATGGGGGGCAGGGGCGGCAAGATGGCCAATGGCCTGGGGGAGCCACCTGGACTCCTCACAAGGACCCATGCTGGATGGCGCCATGGCTCCAGGAGTGACTCCCCAAAGGCTGCAGATTCCACAGCAATGGGCCTTGTCTGGCAACCACCACCCGGAAGGAGTCGGACTGGGGAGTCCGGGAGGTGCATCGATTTGAGCTGAGCTTCTGGGTCACGGCCAAGTGGGAGCTCACAGGAAGTGGGGAGGTGTGGCCCGCGGCTGCTTCCTTGAGTGAGCTCTTGTGTCTTCAGCCTGGTAGAGGGAAGGGGCAGGCGAGCAGTGCGGATGCAGGGTTCGTGTCCGGTGCTCAGGGAAGAGCTGTGTCAATGCGCCCGAGCCTAAGACGGACAGTGCTGCTGTCATGCCGCTGGTGGATCCCAGGAGAAGGGCAGGCTTCCGCGTGGGAGCTGTGTCCATAGGGATGATCACCAAGCCCCAGCGAGTGGACATGACAAAGAAAAAGAACGTCCATCCTCCAGAGTGCAGTCCATGCACCCGAGTCGCCACTAGTGAAGAGGAAGAAAAGGAAGAAAGTCCTGGTGTGGACCACCTAGAGCCCAAGACTGTGTTCCTGGCCCGGAGCGCAGCCAGGTTGCGCAGCCCCAGGAAGCAGGCTCTGAGTGTTGCGGTGCTCCACAGTGGGGGAGGGGAGAGGAGGAGGAGGAAGAAGTGCTCTGTGGCCACCCTGGGCCTGCTCCATGTCCTGGTGGTAGAGCCCTCCCGGCGCACCAGACTCGGGGTGCAGGGCCCCAGAGTTGGCAAGACGTTCAATGAGCACAGGAAGGAGAAAAGGGCTCAGGACCCCGAGGCCTTCTTAGCCCAGAGCTGTTGGCTGTAGGAGGCTGGCACTGTGCTCTGCACCTGTGCAGGGCAGAAGGCTGTGGAGGAGCTGGAGGCCACCGGGCAGAAGCAGAAGCAGGGGAGCCACCTCAAAGGGAAGAAGAAAAAAGCTAATCTACCTGCATGGAGACCTGTCCCTAGACCACCTCGAAGTCTCCGGGTTGGAAATAGCAGCTCTAGGCAAAGACGTAAAAAGAAGCTAGCCAAAGTGCAGGTACTACATCCCAGTAGGCGAGGGCTCCAAGGCCCCTATGAAGAAGAAAACCAAGTCTAAGAAGCAGCCAGAGCCAGGCGTTGAGGAGCCGATGCTAAAGAGGAAGAAGCAGCAGCAGTGGAAAGAGCAGGGAGGCAGGAGCACATGGCAGGGAGGAAGCAGGCCTAGACTTGGAAGTGGTTCTGGAAAAGAAGGGCAACATGGACGAGGCGCACATATACCAGTTGAGGCACAGAAGAGAGACTGGGAGTGGGGCAAGACAGAAGATTCTGAAACCAAGATGTTGACAGGAACCACATTTGGCCAGTGGGATACTGCTGGTTTTGAGCATGGGGGTCAGAAACTGAAGGTTATTCTATTGATGGGTGGCTTTCAGAACCTGCTTCCTCTGTTCACATCCACCCGCCCTGCCGGGAGCAGCCCTCAGCTTCTCCAGTGCTCCAAACAAAGTTTTATATTGACAGGACTGCTTCCAAGTCCATCAAGTTTGAAGACTAAACTCTTGGGTCTTGTTGGAGGGAGAGGAAGAAGAAGAAGAAGAAGAAGGGAAAAAAGCCAAAATTGCTTTTCTTATTCAGTTATGCAGATTATAGCCACCGGACAATGGTCACCAATGGAATGGCTGATTTAGGACAACTATCTTGATGTAGTAGAAAGAATTGGGATGGACAGGGGAAGCTCAGATTTCCAGAGCCAAGAGAACACCAAACACCACTCAATGTGCTAAACAGAATATGCTAAACGTTCCCTGTGTGAGGACTCCAGGCATGTAAACGCAGCTAACGTTTGTTGGGAGTCTGTGTGGTGCTAATGGTGAACACATTTCGCTTCTAACTGAAAGGCTGGAGTTCAAGTCCACTCAGAGGTACCTTGAAAGAAAGGCCTGGTGGTCCACTCTCCAAAAAAGCCACCACTGAAAACCCACGGAGTGTAGTTGGGCTCTTGATATGCACAGGGTCACCTACCATGAATCTACCATGGCAGTGGATGTCTGGCATCTACTGAACTGTGTTATGTGGATCAGAGACTGTGTGAAAGTGTGACTATGTTTCACAAAATCTAGTGCTATGATCATTCTTCTTTTGTGGAGGAGAAACTCGGGTTCAGGGACGGAATGTAATAGCCCAGGGTCACCTGGCCAGGAAGTGCAAGCACTGTACTTTGGTAGCCCAAGCCCTAGGCCACTATTTACTGTGGTGTATCCCTTTGAGGACTATCACCTTGAATCCTTGGTATTAAAGTGTTTTTGGGTTTAAAAAAATAAATGAATGAATTGATGAGGAATAGTGCTCTATCATTTTCAAAAATATTCCTAAGGTCTGAAGGCAAGTTAATGATTGAGAAAGAATTCAAAACAAAATTCAAATGGACCTTACCACTCATCTTCCTTAGTATTATATTTTAGCTCATTGATTTGCATTATTATAGCTAAATTTTAATCCCTAAAATTTAGATTTGTTTGCAGTTATTCTCATTATAATGCCACCCCAAATATACAAAGGCCTTACTCTAAGCTTACAAAGAAAGAATGACTTTTTCGATTTGTCATCCTTTATCCTCCATGAATTCTTAACTTATTTTCTTCCCTATTCCTAACTTTGCTTTCTTCTGGTTACACTAGTAGAAAGTCAGATTCTTTGCAAATTGCTCCAATCTTCAACATGATTCCTTTCTCTAGAACCTTCCTTCTATAACCCATCATTTATATATTTTTAAAATACATATTTGATTCCGTGATTAGTGGCTTAAACCTTAGGAAGTCCTGCTTTGCCTCTGATTTTAGACTTTATGCCTCTATCTTTCTAACCTAAGCATCCACTGTCCCTTGTTTAAATGCCCATTTTCCAAACATGCTGAAAATGCTCCGTGGGATTTCTAGGAGCCATTGGGAATTAAATGTCTGAATCCTTTCAGTGGAGTATCATAGCAGCATATATGTGTAAAAACAACCAGAGATGAATTCATGCCAGAATCCTAAAACCCCAAGAATTCTTACTTTCTTATTGGGTGACTCAGATCCAAACAGCAAACCTTTGCGAGCATTGGATTACCTTGTACCAAAGCCAGTGGGGTCGATTCAGACCCAAATGGACCCCAAACAGCAGAGATTAAATCTTTACAGCAGCAGACAGCTTTACCTTTCTCCTCTGAGAGGCTGATAAGTTGGAATCCCGAATCTTGTGGCTAACAGTCCATAGTTCATCCCATAGTGCCACCAGGGCTCCTAATAGATTCCAGAAAAATGCCTGAGGGAACTGGCATTCTCCATTTTCTGAGGAAATTTTAAACCACTTCCCACTGGAAAATATGCAACTGATCCTGATGGTTGTTTTTTTCTATTGTCATAATTTAGGTCAAGACAATAGATGTTGAAAAAACATTTATTGCTCTTGAAAGCAATTCCTAGAGAAACTATTGACAGATGAGATTTTAATTGGTTTGGCCTCTTTGGTGATTAAATAATCATGAAACCTCTGCTGTTTAACCAGAAGAGCTTGAGGTACTTTGTATTCTTACCTCAAAGTGGAGCAGTTTCTAGCTGGTAACATTCTGATTGATTTTTCCATATCAAATACAATGTTACGGTCTATTGTTTCCATAGCAAACATATAGCATCTGTCTTCAAATTCAGGCTGTGATCCTGCACTAGCCAGTAATACTTTATATGAGCACATCCTTCCATTACAAGAATAAGTGGATTACTATTGATTTTTCCCCTCTTGTCCAAGCATGAAGGCCTATCTTAGCAGTAATAATTTACACAGCTGGCATATAAGGACATGGTTACTCCTCCTTACTTTCATGGTAAGGATTATTGCTTTGTCTGAAAATCAGTTTCTGCTATTTTTAACGCATAAATAGATTGAAAGGGGTAATACCTTTTGCAGCTCCTGCCCTTTATATTACCATATGTTTCCTATAGCACCTTGGAGCGTTCAGAAAACTTTGAGCTTTTAATCCGTACAACATTTTAGGAAAACCACAAGGAACTGGCAAAAAACACATGTCATCATAACTTGACTGCAATATGGTTTAACTAAACACCCTGAAATCTAAAGCATATGTGTGTGTGTGTGTGTGTTTGTGTGAGACGGGGTGGGGGGGTGATGGGGTGATGGGGACGGTTGACGAGGCAGAGATAAAGAGATAATCTATTTCTTAAATTTAAATTTTGTTAACTTAAAGTAAAAAGATTCTGAGTATCTCCATACTGTTTCAACTCTAACTCCAATGCATTCTCGTGTCATAATACCAGAGTGTATGCATGCTTAGCACGGCACCACTGTTCTAGAAGATTCCCTTTGCCCTCGGTCTTCTTTACTACAAGGTTGATCCACATTTCTAAACCCAAAAGTTACCTTTTACCTAAAGTGTTTTTGTTTGTTTGTTTTTAATTATTTTGGTTCATGATCATTTTCCTTTCAGTAAGCTACGTGCTTTTAAAATTAAGTTTAATTACATTCTTCCATGGAGCCATGGTGGTGTACTGGTTATGCGCTGGGTGGGCTGCTAACTGAAATATCCACAATCAGAAACCACCAACTGTATTACAGTTGATGTATAAGGTCATCATAAATCAGAATTGAGTGGGTGCTAGTGAGTTCAGGTTTTTTTGTTTGTTTTACTGAATTTGGCCTAAAATACCATCCAGGATACAATAAACGTTTTTGCTGAAATAAATGTGACAAAAGTCAAATTTCACTGCCTAACAAACCTTATTTATATCTGAATGTGCACTGTGCTTCATAATTCTTTTGCAGCCAACCCAATACTTATGATCAGGCTAGTGTTGTTTAATTGGTAACACTGACTATCCAGCAGGGATGGCAGTCTTTGTTCTGAGTCTAGCAAAGGAGAAAACAGGTCTGAATTAAAAATCAAAGAACATGCATCCCTGCTCTGGCACTGCCACTATCAAATTGTATGCTCTTAAGCAAGTTACTTGCCATATGGAGATTCAAGTTATTTCCTCAAAAATGCTGTGGTTTTGCCCAGCTAGCCCACATAGAAGAGAACTGCTTCCTCTTCCTACGCACAATCTCAAAACCACCGAAGAGGATCTGCTCTCGATTGTGCACCATAACCACGAGTCACATTTTTATAAGTGATTGGAGTAGAAGTTCATTTTTGACCCAGTCTAAGCCTCTCAGAATCTGCCAGGAATCTGCTATTGATAGAAAGCATGAGTGTGAGAAGGTTTAAAAGAGGAAATAGATAGCTATTAATAAGCTGTGAAATAGTTATATAATATGATACATAGTGGAGGATGGAGACAATTGATTTACAGAGTGAATTCAGGTTAAAGAAAACACATAAAGAGGACAGACGACTAACAGAACATGCCAGCCTCCCAGGCATTGTTTAACTGCTGCCTCTAAGCCCATACTAGGGCCTACCTGGAACTGGATTTTTCCTTCCTTTGACGTTGGGTGAATGACGTAAACACAAACATATGCCCTCTTTATTACTGTGAGAATATACAGCCCAGTACAGTATCTAGCCAATAGATATACTTGGATTATTTTTGGAATAAGTGAATGAATTGTACATTATTTTTACCTTTGCTTTATTTAAATCACTGTTTTTGCTGGTTTCTGTTGCATTCAATTGAGGAAGCCTAACAAAAAAAGTTTGGGACCAGTTAGTCTCTAATGCTATGTATGATCAAGTGTTTTTTATTTGATCCAGTTGGCTTCTTTGCACTGTTTCTTTTATTGTATAAGATATTTCAGGTAGTTGATTGAGATATACTTTATTTTGTCCATATTCCAGACATTTTATTTTGTCCTTATTTATTTTGCCCATATTCCAGACATTTTACTTATTCTTCTTAACAATCTAGTGATAGGATACCAATCAGTTGTTGTAGAGTCAATTCTGACTCATGCAAACCCCACATACTGCGGGGTGGCCCTTCATTTCATCACCGGGTTTTCAAAAACCATGAGCTATTAGCCTATATTATCAGTTTTCAGCTATTAATGCTAGTAGTTTTCATTCATAAGTAATATTTTAACCCCTGGTTTTGCCTTAACCCCTGGTTTTGCCTATTCGTGTTGTATTCTCTCAGAACTCTCCGCTAGAAACAGCTGATCTTTTTATTGAGAATTTATGGTTTTACCGGTGAATTTTGTTATCCACAATAAATCCAAAAATACTCACCTGCAGATTAAGAAATGGTCGATTAAAAACCTTGTCTTCATACATGTCAAATGTCTTGTGGGTGTTAGGTGTCATCATCTGCTCTGACCCGTAGTGACTCTGTGCACAACAGAAACAAACGCTGCACGGTCCTGTGGCATCCTCACAATTGTTCCTACCCCTGAGCCCATTGGGGCAGCCTCTGTGAGGGCCCTCTTCTTTTTGATGACCCTCCACTGTACCAAACGTGATGTCATTCTCTAGGGACTGATCTCTCCTGACGACATGTCCAAAATATGTAAGATGCTGTCTTGCCATCCTTGCCTCTAAGGAGCACTCTGGCCTTACATCTTCCAATACAGATTGCTTTGTCCTTTTAGCAGTCTATGGTAAATGTAGCTAGGTATTAAAATATGAATTTTTTCAGTTGTTAATTCCTACTCTCAATGAAAATTACCATAAATCATTGTCCCAGGAGTTAGTATAAGAAACATGTAAATGGGTTTTTTTAAGGGTCATAAAAGTTCAAGGAAAGTCCAGAAAAGGCATTTAATAGTGGCATACATATGTAAATACATTAATCCACAAAAATAGAGGTATTGGCTCATGTACATATATTTATAAGGCAATACACTGAGGTAGGGGGTGGACTTTGGGTCTCTGCTCATACCTTCCCTCAATACAAGAACACTTTGTTCTAACCAGTCAGCAGTCTGAGATGTTCACCCTCCCAACACAATCACTGAAAGCAAAACGGGTGAATAAGCACATGTGGTGAAGAGGGCAGATGTTGCCCAGCTATTTAAAGATATAGCATCTGGGGTTTTACAGGCTTGAAGTCAGACAAGCCGCCATTCAGCAGTGAAGAAACAAGTCTGGTGCGATCATGAGGAGTCATAGGGACCGAGTAAGTAATAGGCATCAGCAGACACATAACAAACAAACACATACTGTTGAGAATGAGGGGGGCCAGAGCTGCGATCCAAAGCCCATCTGTGGGTAGTGGAACAATCTCCCCACAGAGGGCCCACAGGGAGGTGATGAGTCACCAGGGTGCAGTAAAGCATCTATGAAACACACTATATTCCTCTGTTTCCTTGTCGCTTTCTCATCCCCCACTACCATGACCCCAGTGCTGCTTCCCAGTTCAGACGAGACCGGAACATGTACACAGGTATAGAAAGGATGGGAGTTCACGACACACAGAATCCAGGAGTGGGAATGGTGATGCCTGAAGGGCAGGGAAAAGAGGGGGAGAGGAAGGGAGGAAGGGGGAACTGCTTGCAACGATTGACACATAACCAAACACCCCTCTGCAGGGGGAACAACAACAGAAAACATGGGGGAAGGGAGACAGTGGTTGATGTGAGAGATGAAAATAATAACAATGTACAATCTATCAGAGGACTATGAGGGTGGGGTGGGGAGTGGGGAGGAAAAAAAGAGCTGGTACCGAGGGCTCAATAGACAGTAACTGTCTAGAAGAGAATGAGAATTGGCAGAATAGAAAATCATTAGCTCCCTTGGTTTAATATTTATTAAGCATAATAAGAGCCTCAGAAAGATTTAGAGACAATGTGGTAGTTACATAATCTACTGTCAATTTGAGGATTAAGAGTGTAGGGCTGGAGTCTAGGCTGTCAATCAGGATATGGCCAATGAGATCTCTGTGTGGGCATGGCCTTCCTCTAAGGATTCTGGAAAATCCTGATTTTCCTCCTTAGAGGAGGGAGACATTTTCTCTCTCAGCCACTCACTGGGAGACATTGAAGCTGACAAGACTTATAGAACTACATTAGTGCCCTGAGAGGAGAAGCCACATGACCTACCCTGATGCAACCAGACCTCTAAAGCTGGAGAAGCCATGCAGAGACCCCTGCCAGTGCTGAGATTTTTCCAATGCCACTGGATCCAAAGACTTTCTACCCACTGGCCTGTGATCTTCTACATTTGGCGTCATTGCATGTGCTTCATTGAGTCTGAAGAGGACTTTGTAGATTGATATCAGACATACGGGCTAATATCAGACTTATGGACTTGATCTGGACTGGACTGGGATGTTTTCTCAATGTTCAATTGCTCTTGTATATAAATCTTTTTCTTATACATATGTGTCCATGAATTTGTTTTTCTAGTCTACCGAGACTAACACAGACAACAATTTCTTTCCTAAATAATAATAAAATCTTAAAAACAAATAACCACCAACCATTGTCCTGTGTCACATTTTCACCTGGATTCATAATCTATTGATTTTTATCTTTAATTAGTAGCCACCCAGATTAAAAGATCAAATTTTACTTGTATAATTCTATTGAATAACAGCAATTTCTGATCCTACCCTTCCTTCTTCCCTGGAGTGTGAGCCCAGGAATGACTACTTCCAGCTCCTTTTATTATTTCTTCAGAGTTTTATCTCTCCAACTGTCAATATTATCTATCATTCCTAACTGGCTTTTCTATTCTGTTTGGTTAGCTTCCGCATTCCTGTCACTCATATTGTGAAATTCTTTTCAGATCGAGAAAACGGTAGAAATAATATTTTCATATAATTTAGCAATTTTATTTTTGAGCAATGACAACCTGCTTCCTTCAGCGGCCTTCTTTTTGCAGCAGGCTAGGCCTGGAGCTAATCGAGGCTGCGCTTTCCGCGACATCCTTGCCCCGTGCTTGTCCTGCATATGCCAAATCCTGGTTTGCTGGACATTCCATTTCTTGGTTTCTAAACTTGTTTTACAAGAATATTTATTCCTGAGAAAGAAGTCCTTGTGTGTTTGAAAACGTTTTTATTCTGCCTTAACACCCTATCAAAAGTTTAACTTGGTATATAGCATTTTCAGTTGCAAAGAACTTTCTATCACAATTTAAAAAGCACTATTCTATCTTCTAGCAACTGCAAGGCCGTTAAAATTTGAGTCATATTTTTTTATCTTTGATATCATTGCTTTATAAATGCATTTGTGTTCTCTTAAACACTGATAACTATTTATTTTATAAGCAACAGCAACATTTTTCCCCCTGTGTCCTTCCTTGTATCCTCTGGGCTTTACATCTCTGTTTGTTTTGGTTTCGTGGTTCTGTTGAAGTCATCCTGCAAATGTATGTAGATTATTGATAGTCATTTATACCAAAGAGGGAATTTGAGGATCATTGACTATGGATGAGATTTGTGAGCCAATGGGCATGCATGTGTGGTGGGCCAGCGGACCCTGAATATAAGAAAGAAAAAAGGGGCTTTAAACTTTTTGGTAGGGGGGAGGGGGGAAAGCTAGAGCTTAATTGAAGTAGAGCATGGTAGTTGATACATGCGCTGCTCCAGGCATTCCGAGCACATATTGAGGGAAATTACCTGACTGCTTTCATAGCACACTATGTAGATATTGATTTAATCACTGGTTTTGTCCCCATGCCAAAGACTCTCTACTAAGTATGTGAAGATTCTGAATTTTGAGTCTCTCGTTTTTCTGTTTCTCTAATATCTAATTATAACATCCACGAAGAGTGTATGGAATGGGTGCAGAAAACTCGGTGCTTTGTCTAGTTGCAAGTGGAGGTGACAAAGGTGCACAGACCTGAGTTATTCAACTGTATGTGTGCTTGAAATGCTCTCTCTTTTCAGGCCAGTGTTATGTAATGAACTCATTCTCCAATATTCTCAACTGAGCAGGCAGGTCTCCAGGGGAAATGGTCCCTATGATGTATCCCGTTCTGCTGCTAGTTATCATTTTAAACCGTCCCCGCTATTTACATAGCCATCACAGTACTGTCCGCATCCCATCTCTTAAAATGATGGAAATAAATCCACCATCACTTTTATTCGTTATTATTTTATTTCCATTTTAACTATTATATTTACTCTGAACTAATAATGTAATACTTGTCATTACATTTTAGCTTTTTATCAGCATTTTATTGGATTTTGTGGTGGAAGAAAAGATGAGCACACATGATTCCTTTGAAGCTTGTAACAGGAAGTGGGAACTAGGAACACTGATAATCAGTAAGAATTCCAGCTGCTGCAATTTCACATGTGCTTGAGAAAGTTGATTCAGAGAAGAAACAGACATGAATTGGGAAATATTGGTCCAGAGGATGAGACAAATTTGAAAACAGAAAATTGCATTTCCTGCAATAGTACTCTGATAAATGGGGGAGAAGGGATGTGAGCAGCTATAAGATACCAGAGAGACTGGCGCTGATCTTACATTTCACACAGGTGCAAGAGGCTGCGATCTGTAGGAGAAACATATTCAAAAGGGGTAGCCAAAATTTGGACATAGACACTCCAGCCCCCACTACTTTATTAAGGACAGCCTTCAACACATTCCCTGCACATAGTCTGCAATACATGACAGGTTTCACAAAAAGGACCATTTCACAATTTGAAGGTTTAGAAAGAAGCATTAACACATCAGGCAAGTTATTCACAGACGGGATGGGAGGATGAGGTTGGGGACATGAAGTTACTGAGAAGTTTGCAGACTGCTGCCTTCTGCAGCTTTAGTCAGGGAGAAGGAGGTAAGTGTCTGCTTATCTCAGGTGGAGATACAGGACAGCAATTGCTTCATCAGCTCCCACGGCTAAGACAGCAGCATTCTCCCATGAGCCATGAACCCATGGAAGGTGGTTGTCTTGTCCTATTTGCCTAAGGAGCAAACAGCTTTCTACTCACAAGCAGGCAAGGGTGGTGGGGAAAGATAATACATCAGAGGAGGTGACAGCTAAAGGATACCACAATTTGATCAGAAAAGAAGTACAGTAGTCGTTGGAAGAGTAAAAGGCAGCATCTTGTGTGCTAGAGATACGTATTTTGTTTGAGGAATTTAGTGATGCTAGGTATAAATAAAGCACGGGTTGAGTATGGTAGCAAGGTGCCTAGAAATGATGGTTTTGGTGACAAAATGAAGCCAAACGTTATAAATATATTTTAAGCACATATAAATCATTACTGCTGAAATGTGGGCATAGATGATGAAATAAAAAGAAGGAAGAAAAAAAACACTTGCAAAAATATGAGCCAGGGAGCTCAATTCATACTGCTTGTCATTATTTAAGTCAGACATAACATTGTCATGAAAACATGTTAATGAATGAAAAGGCTAAAGTTAATAAATTCTAAAATAATTTGAGAGAGGAGCAGCAGAATTTATTGACTAGCTATATAAAGAAATGAAAAAATAATGTTAAAGATAGACCCAAGTTTTCCATCTCGGAGAAAGAAATCACTGTGATGCCATCCATTCAGAGGGAGACACACAGATTTGGGGGAATAATAGTAGAGAAATAACTGACATTATATTGGGATGGTGATTTTGATTGCTATATGATATCTAGTATGACTATCTAATGTCTAGATTAATTAGACTTCAGGAGAGAGTTTGACATTATAGGAAAAGAGGAGTGGTCATTTATATGTCATGTCTAAATAATAGAAAATATCCCAAGAGAGATGATAAAATCAGAGTAAATGTAGCTGTTGTTGTTTTAGGTGAAGTCCAGTCAGTTATGATCCACAGCTACCCTACAACCAATAGAAGGAAGCATTGCCTGGTCCTCTGCTGTCCTCACAATTGTTGCTATGTTGGAGCTTATTGTTGCCGCCACTGTGTCAATCCGTATCCTTGATAGTCTTCCTCTTTTTTGGGTCCTTCTATTTTACCAAGCAAAATGTCCTTTTCCAGGGACTGGTCTCTTCTGATAAATTGTCCAAAGAATGTAAGAAGGTCTCATAATCCTTACTTTATTTAAAAAATTATTTTATCGGGGCCACATACAACTCTTATCACAACCTGTACATACATCCATTGTGTGTCAAGCATATTTGTACATTTGTTGCCTTCACCATTCTCAAAATATTTGCTTTCTACTTGAGACCTTGGTGTCAGCTCCTTTTTCCCTCCCTCCCCATTTACCCCTCCCTCATGGACCCTTGACAATTTATAAATTATTATTATTTTGTCATATCTTATCTGTCCGACATCTCCCTTCACCCACTTTTCTGTTGTCCGTCCCCCAGGGAGGAGGTTATATGTAGATCCTTGTAATCGGTTCCCCCTTTCTACCCCACCTTCCCTCCACCCTCCTGGTATCTCCACTTTCACCACTGGTCCTGAAGGGATCATCTGTCCTGGATTCCTTGTGTTTCCAGTTCCTATCTGTACCAGTGCACAACCTCTGATTTAGCTGGATTTGTAAGGTAGAATTGGGATCATAATAGTTGGGTGGGTGGGGAGGGGGATAATTTAAGAACTAGAAGAAAGTTGTACCCTGTACCCTGACTGGCTCATCTCCTCCCTGTGACCCTTTACTTTCGGTCCCCAATCTGCACATCCCCTCATTCAGAATGATATGAATTTTTGTTCTTTGATGTCTGAAACCCAGTCCCTTCGACACCTCATGATCACACAGGCTGGTGTGCTTTCTCCATGTGGGCTTTGTTGCTTCTGAGATAGATGGCTGCTTTTTTACCTTCAAGCTTTTAAGACCCCAGATGCTATATCTTTTGATAGCCGGGCACATCAGCTTTCTTCACCACATTTGCTTATGCGCCCATTTGTCTTCAGTGATCGTGTAGGGAAGGTGAGCATCATAGAATACCATGTTAATAGAACAAAGTGTTCTTGCATTGAGGGAGTATTTGGGTGGAGGTCCAATGTCCACCTGCCACCTTTATACTAAACCTATTAATATATGCACATATATTAATATATGCACATTAACATTTCCCCATCATCATATATAAATAGATTTTGGCTGTACTTCTTCCAATACAGATTTGTTTGTTCTTCTAGTAGTCCACAGTACTTTTAATATTCTTTCTCAAGACCATACATCAAATGCATCAGTTATTCTGTGGTCTCCCCTTATTCATTGTCCAGCTTTCACAATGAATATGAGGTTGAACACACCATGACTTGGTCAGGTGTACCTTAGTCCTCAACGTGACATCCATGTTCTTCACCTCTTTGGGGGGTCTTGTGTAACAGAGTTGCCCAATGCAATACTTGCTTTGATTACTTGACTGCTGCTCCCATGAGTATTGATTGTGGATCTAAGCAAAACCTAATCCATGACAACTTCCATCTTTCCCTCATTTATCATGATGCTGTTTATTGGTCCAGTTGTAAGAATTTTAGTATTTTTTACATTGAGTGGCAATCCATAGTGAAAGCTACAGTCCTTGATCTCCATCAGCAAGTGTATCAAGTCCTAATTCAGCAAGTAGGGTTGTGTCATCTGCATATCCAAGATGGTTAATAAATCTTCCTGAAGTCCTGATGCTCTGGTTTTCTTCATGGAGTCCAGCTTATGGGAGCAATTTCTGCTACCAACTATGAAATATTTATTATGTGACATTCATATTTGTTTATGTTTGAAATAGTACCAAAGTGCTCACATTAGCCTTACAAAACAAACAAACAAACAAGCAAACTAGTGCTTTCTAATTTTATTAAAGGAAAAACAAACACTAAAGAAATGGAAATATTTTCATGGGCTCCCTAATAAGCATGTTATGGGGTCAAGATTCAATTTTAGGTTTTGCCTTATTCCATAGTAAATTCTTAATCCAGAGTTAAGCTTCCCTATGTATAGTAGAAGGGAACAATGTCTGGTCTCCTGCTATCCTCCCATTGATGCAGCCACTGTGTCAATCCATTTCCTTGAACAATCTTCCTTTTTACTTCTGCCCTTTTTCTGTTATCCTACAAGATAAAAAGATGTAGACCAAAGATGGTATTAATTTAATGGGCAGGAAGATGAGAAGATTCTCTAGAAAGGTCTTATGTAAACCATTGTTTTTGCCTTTAAAACATATATCATGGATAAATCTCCATGTTAAGAAAAGAGAGTGGCTTTTGTTTTGATTTATTTCATTTTTGTTTTAAAGTATTCATAGTGTTTATGGCATTCTATTATAGGCAACAGAACATATATTTTTAAAGTTTGTGGGAAAATTCCATTATCTTTATTTCCAATTTCCAACAAATTTCTTAAAGTTTCCTGATGCTTAATAAAAACCTTATATATAAACACATAGAAAGCTTTTCATTTTACCCTTAAAGAAACTTAACAAAATAATTATATTTTCACTCTAATTAATTTTATCTTGTAATGTTTTCCTAAACACATAATTGCTGTCGAACATAAGAATATTGTAATCACTGGAAATACAGTAATATAGCCCTATGTCCCTTACATCATCTGTAAATGCATAAGGAGGACTTCTTTCGTGGAATGGATGGGTAGGAATGATAGGGCATTAAGAAAGATTCCACAAATTGGGCCTTCTTCCCTTCACTCCTCCCACCTTAGCTATCTGTGTTAAGTAGAAGGAAATGTCGCTTGCTCAGAGTGAAGAGAGAGGAGATGGAATGGGACTTTGAGAAGAATGGAATTTATGCAAAATAGCCAGCATGAGGAGATCAGCAAACTGGAATAAAGAACCTTGGAGGAAATCTGGGAGTGTGACTGCCTCATTTAAAGCTAAAGGACATAAAATTAGACCTGGTCATGTAATTCCCACCCAGTATGGTGTCGGAACAATGATGCACAAAGAATTCCTTATGTTTGTTATTTGATAGGTGAGCCTAACCAAGGATCAGGGAGCTAAAGAGTATTCGAACTGATGGACTATAAGATATAGGCTCCACCATCAGTTCCTCATATTATCATGGATTGTATGTTGTTGTGATGCTGAAAGTTAAGCCACTATATTTCAAATACCAGCAGTGTCATCCATGGTGAACAGATTTCACCAGCACTTACTCACTAAGAACAAACAGGAGAAAGAATATGACTGGGGAAGTACTGCCACCTCAACACAGATGTGAACTTGAACTTTCACAACCTTTATTTGCTGGTTGGTGGGGAATGACTCAAAACGAGGAAAAACAACAACAACAACAACAAACAGCTACATTCCAAAGAAAGGTGACTTAACAGAATGCAGGAATTATCCAGCAATATTCCATGTAAGGAGAATTTAACTGAAAACATTTCAAAAACAGCTATAACAGTACAAACTCAGAGTTAGCAGAAATTCAAGCTGGATTCAGAAGAGGATGTGGCACAAGGGATATTGTTCCTGATGTCGGAAGATTCTTAGTCAAAAGAGGATACCAGAAAGATGCTTCTAAAAACTCAAAACCAAATTCACTGCCACCAACTCTATTTTGATTCATCGGTGAGTCTATAGGACAGGGTACAACGACCCTTGTGAGCTTTGGAGAGTAGAAACTAATGGGTTAGGGGAGTAGAAAGCCTCATACTCATGGATTTTTTGAACTCCAGACCTTGTGGTTAGCAGCCTAACATGTAACCACTTGTGTTTTATTGACTGTGCAAAGTCATTTAACTGTGTATCTCATAACAAACTAAGAGAATAAGGGGAATTCTAGAGCATTTCTCTGTGCTTATGTACAATGTGTACATAGACAAAGAGGCAGCTGTTCAGACAAAACAAGGGAAGGCTACAGGGTTGAAAACCAGGAAATGTATGTGTCAAGGTTACATCCTTTGATCATGCCTATTCAACCTGTATGCTGAACACATAATCTGAGAAGCTGTACAATAAGAAGAGTGATATGGGGATATGCATGATATCTTGAGTGCTGAAATCAAGGATTTGAAGCACTTGCTGATGAAAATTAAAAACTGCATCCTTTGATCTGAATTGCAACTCAATGTAAAGTAACAAAAATCCCTACACTGGAACCTTAGAAAACCTCATGATAAATGAAGAAAACATTGAAGTTGTCATTGGTTTCATTTTACTTGGATTTACAACCAATACACATGGAAGTAACAGTCAAGAAATCAAATGGCATATTGCATCGGGCAAATTGGCTGCACTAGACATCTTTACAGTGTTTAAAAGCAAAGTTTTCACTTTGACTAAAATTGGCCTGACCCAAACTCATATACACATGAACATTGGACAATGAATAAGAAATACTGCAGAAGAATTGGTGCATTTGAATTATAGTGTTGGCAAAGAATATTGAAAGTACCATAGACTGCCAGAAAAATAAACAAATCCAACTTGACAAAACACAGCCAGAATGCTCCTTAGAAGGGTTTAAGTTGAGACTGTGTTCCCCATATTTTAGATGTTTTATCAGCCGAGACCTTGGAAAAGGCCATTGTACTTGAAAAAATAGAAGGTTTCAAGAACAAAGACCTTTAACTTGATGGATTGACACAGTGGCTTCCACTATGGGCTCAAGCCTAACAAGTGTGAGACTGGCACAATACAGGTCAAGGTTTGCTCTGGTGTCTGTGAGGTCTCCGTGAGGTGGAACTCACTTGAGAGCCCCTAACAACCACAGGACTTCATAAAATAAGAAAGAAAACAAGACTCCTAGGAGGAAATCCATAAATGCAGAGAATTAGAACACCAACTAACTGTTAGTTATTTTTGTTGTTATTCGGTGCTGTTGAGTCATTTTGGCTTCCAGTGACCCGATGTACAACAGAACCAAATACTGACTGATCCTGCACCATCTTCCCAGCTGTTAGGTTTGAACCCATTTTTGGCAGCCACGGTGTCAATTCAATCCATGTCGACAAGGGCAGTGTTCTAATACTACGAATTACCTTCTTTTCACTGAAAATATTTTAGTGCAATATTTATAGAATACAGTTTACATGCTTGCCTCTGCATATTTATATGTGTGAGCCCTGGTCGTGTAGCAACCAGTGAATCAGCAGTTAGAAACCACCAGCTAGCCCACAGGAGAAAGAGAAGTCTTTGTACTCGCATAAAGATCGACAGTGCCGGAAGTCCCTAGGAGCGGTCCTGCCCGGTTCTGTAGCATCTTTATGAGCCAGAATTGATGAAATGTCAGTGAGATATCATGTAGTCAATTTTAAAATTGAGTTTTAGAATATCTTATTAGTCATTTTGTGTATTGCTTCTCTCTCCACGTGTTTCCATTTTCAGCCAATGTGACCATGGCATCCTGATCTTTGAAGGTGCAGTTGAAGGATAATGAACCAATAAGGAAGAAAAAAAAGCGTGTGCCAGCATACCGCTAATGGTCGATCATTTTATTACAGAATTTAAAATAACAGATTATATTTCTCTCAGAAGTCCACATGTTCAGATTTTTATAAGTCTCTCTTTGAGGGTAATCAACAAACACTGTTTTTATCATTACCATAACAGAAGATTTTTCTCATCATTTGTACTTTCTTGAATGTGTGTATAGCAAAATGATTTAAGGCTCCACATTGTCTTGCTTAAATGAAATTTAATTCCTATATAAGTTTTTTGAATGAAAAACTAATGAGACCTCACATATGCTTCATTTTGGCATACTTGTGCTGGATTCTTGGCTTAAGCTTAACACCAGCACACAATTTTATGAATTATTCATCTGAGAATTGTGTAATCAAGAAGGTAAGATTAAAGACAGGTTTTTTCCCTCTCTTAAGTAAAAATCTTATAGCTGAATTACTCTACCCCCCTTTACCACAAAAAAGCTTTTCTATAACTTGTACTTGTTTAAAAATAAAAAAAGCTTTTCTATAACTTCTACTCATATATCTAACATTTTTATTTTATTATTTCTTGGGAAAAAAAATTACTTAAAGATGTGGTGAGTTTGTCACTCAAAGAATACAAGGGAATTTCAAATGAGTTTATGGGAAATTCCATTATCTTTTAATTCCATTTTCAACAAACTTTTTTAAAATATATAGTCAGTTCCTAGGGGAAAGCCTGAAATATATTTCTAAATAACCTTGTAGATAGATCCTGTTCATAATATTTTCATTATTAAAAAAGTATTAAGTGAATACCAACTTAGCACTTAGACTTCTGCCAGACACAGATGATCCAATAGGGTCTGTGACAGACCTTATCCCATATGGTCTAGAACCTGGAAGAGCGAGTCTATGCTGTTAACTGAGCGTACACTCTGTGAGTCCTTGGTTAGCGGTTCTGCTATGAGGCACTGTTAACAGAGATGGGAGACACAAACCTGGAATGCATCTTAATCATTGGTCTCTGAGGGATGGATTTGCTCAGAACAACTTGTCATTCAAGGGGCTGGTTGGTCCGCTCAATTAGTGGAACAAAACCAAAGACTCGTAATTGTTCTCTACTGGTGGCATGTGAGACATTTAGGCCAGTCTTGCTGAATGGAGCCCAGGATGCAATGCATATCCAAGCATAGTTTGAATCTCTACCATGGTGCTTATTCTCTGCAGTAGTTAAAGTCAGGTCAAAGATTACCATATTTACTCAATGAACCATCAAGTCTATTTCTTCTAACGTAGCTTTTGGGGAGGTTATCTGGTGAGAATTGGCAAGGCACACACATGTCAACCAACCTTGATCTCGTTCCCATAGATTGATGGACAGGCTTTCCCCCCAGACTTTTTGTTTCTAATTTGCCAGTTTTCTTCACCCTGAGCTTATGACCATAGCTACTTGTGTTTGTGTATATCTTTATCTCAGATCATGTCTCCTGGCACACCAAGTTAATGAGCAAGTGTATTACTGAAATCTCTGTCCATTGAGATGATTTCCCTTTGTTTTTTTCCAGAGATTTCTCTGAGTGGGGCTATACTTTCATAGTTTTCCATTTGTAGGTTGCACATACATATCCAGCTAATGGATGCACAAGAATTCCTAAATGTGTCTTGTCCTTCCATCGCCAAGTCCTGGGCAATTCCTCATTAAACCACAGGAGAAATTGAAGTACAATAGTAACTTAAACATGAGGAGTATAGAAATCGCCCTTCCTACAAAATTTCCATCTTTGAAGATAGCACTAATTTCTATCACCGTCCTTAAATGCAGTACTGCTTCTCTAGCATACAACGTCTTCAGACAGAGATGGGGAGCAGTTCACAGGGCTCTGAATCGACAGTGTCTCTGAAGTCAGTGCGAGGATTCTGCCACCTGCCACGAATGATCTTCAAAGAGCTTGCAAAAAGGAGAATGAAAAAAATCATGGAATTTTCTCTAAGAACTTTTAGAAGCCTTTCTTATGTCCATAACAGTTATGTATGCAGTGTAGGTCGACAAATACCCTGTAGCCACTATGAGATTGTGTTGGCCTTTGACTCCTCTGTAATCTGAAGGCCATAATAAGATTTTGAGATTTCTGCTATCAGTGTTAGTTCAGATTGTATTTAACAACCCTTGAAAAAGTCTGGGCACTCTCCACTTTCATTGCTTTCCGAACAAAATTATTTTGCTCTGGCAAGATGTGCATTTCCTCTGGTAAATGGCCCTTCCTGGAAAGATAAGGGCATAGCTATGATACATACTTGTTATTGCATTGTAAGTACCTTCCTCAGTAGGGTCTGGATTCCCAGAAATGAGCAAGTTGAGGACATGGAGAGAGAGCGGTTGAAGTAATTAATCAGGTATCCTATGTTAAGCAAATGCATTCATTGTCTGGATTATAACAATTGATGGCAAACATGATAACAATTGCTATGTCAGAAAACTTAGTTATGTTTACGCAGAACCTGATCTTAGACCAAATGGAAGTAATTTGAATAAAACAAGGGAACACCGAGTGGTATAAAATCAGGAAACGTGTGCATCAGGGCTGTATCTTTTTACCATATGTATCCAATCTGTATGTGGAGAAAATCTGGACTATATAAAGAAGAATGCAGGAATCAGGTTTGGAGGAAGACTCATTAACAACCTGTCATATGCAGAAGATACGACCTTCCTTGGTGAATGTGAAGACTCGCAGCATTTACTGATGAACATACAACACTGCAGCCTTCAGTATGGATCGCATCTCAACCTAAAGAAAACAAAAATCCTTACTGTACCGATCAAGTTCATCACGATACACAAAGAATAGTTTGAGACTGACACAGGTTTCGTTTTACTTGGATTCACAAACAATGCCCATGGAAACGGCACTCACCCATTAAACCATGGATTCTGTCGTGCAAATCTGCCGCAAAGGCTTTCTGCAACTGTAAATCTGCCACAAAATACCTGACCCTTTAGAGTGAATTTGGGGTCCGTGGATTATAGTGTAAGAACATTCATTTTAGAGTCTTCCTTTCACAGAATCTCCCCCTACTTCAACCTCTTATTGTTAGGCTTCTGGAGAGGGTTTGATCTCGGTTCTGCGCTTCGCATGCTGAAAGAATTCAAGCTGCAGCACGCTTTGCAATCCGAGTGAGTTTTTATGAAGGACGGGACAAGTTCCCGGGTTAACAGTCTCAAAAAGGTACACGCTACTTCTGGAAAGCGTGCCAAGCTGCCACAACTGGTCACGAAAAACTACGTGCACAAGAACACCTATAGGTGTTGAACAGGGGAATTCCCGGGGTCCAAGAGGCCAAATGCATGTGTGCCCTGAGAAGTCCTGGGGCGGGCCTTGAGAGGGTACACAGGAGCGTGCATGCCTTGCACAATTGATGGCCTCCTTGCATCGTGCCCTTGAGCAAGGGCAGAGCAAAAAGAGACTTGCGATAGGCAAAGAGGGGGTGCCAAGAGAAAGTGCAGGGCTGTGCTTACTGCCTTTATGCTACTCCACCCCCTGTGGATGGGGAGGTTGGTTGAAGTTATTGGTTGAACCCTTTGGCTGAGTTAGGCCCACCTATGTGAAGTCATTTGCTGGTGCTTAAGGTGGGCGTACCCAAGGTACTGGTTTTACCTGCGTCTATGACGTCCTTGTCTGTGAATGCTCAGTTCTGGGTTTCTCCCATAAGTCTCTAAGAGATTGCCTGATTTCTTTCCAACCTCTTCTATGGGGGCCTTTGCAAGCATATGAAGAACCATCCTGCTGTCCCCAAGCTAGCTACCTAACATTATCACTCTATTCTTATTGTTCATTTATAATGTGATCTCCAATCCACGACTGTACCTGTTATCCCAGAATTGATTACTCCCGTTTTTCTGAACATGCAGCTTTCTACTGAAATCCCTCAGGCTGAGAACCCTTACAGGAGGTAGCAGGATCACCTTGAGTCAGAATCAATTAAATGGAAGTGGGTTTGAGTTTTGGTTTAGCACCACCTGTTACGTAATATGAACGTATTTGTGACTTCTATTGGTCATGGCAATATAAAAACTATTAAAAGCATTTTAAAATTCCACGTTGCAGATAGTCACAATGGAAAAGGTCAATAGAGTTGGTTTCCTTTGTTGTCTTACATACTTTACTTTGTGCATTTAAAAACGTATTATTTTGAGAAAGGGTTCAGAGGCTTCACACACTACCAAAGGGAACCATGGCCCACAAAGAGTGAAGAGGCCTCCTGTACTGAAGTTGAGTCTGGGACAGGGCTCTAAAGTTTACCTAGTCTGCATTCCGTTTATTCATTTGCTGATACTTCCTCCTGTGAGCAATCTACTGATGTACTTAAAAAATGGCTGACTTTCTAGTGCACCCTGAGGGAGACAGTGGTGCCAGTGAAGAGAAGGGGGGGAGACTGTAAATTCCAGAGACCCAGTGTCACAAGGGGAAATCCTGTCTAATCTCCCCAGGTGGTAGCAGCTGAGTAAATTACCTAGCAAGCAGCTGTAACACATTATATAGCAATTATCCCCCAAGAGTTCTGAAACTGCTGAAGATAAAAGGCGGCACTGCTTCAGGGCTTGCATATTGTGAGAGGAAGAACTGCTTCCTTTGCAATTTTACAGTGTTTGAGAAAATGGATCTCATCGGACACTGTCTTTCTTGAAAAGTCTGCAACTACAAATATTCTCCTACTTTTGCAAGACCTTGTATCTGAACATACTGGTGATAGCTCAAAATATACTATAGAAGTCTTAGGGAAAACACCAATAACATACTTTTACTTATATTTATTATTAGGTACTCTCAAGTTGGTTCAAACTCACCACCACCCACCCTATGGACAACAGAAGAACACACTGCCCAGTCCTGTGCCCTCCTCACCAATATAATTATGGTCAAGGCCATTGTTGCGGCCACGGTGTCAATCCTTGTCAAAGGCTCTCCTCTTTTTCACGCCCCACATGCTTTACCAAGAATGATGTCCTTGTCCAAACACTGGTCTCTGTTGAGAAGTCCAAACACAAGAGACAAAGCCTTGCCATCCTTGTTTCTAAGGAGCATTCTGGCTGTACTTCTTCCAAGACAAGTTTGTTTGTTCTTTTGGCAGCCCGGGGTACTTTCAATATATTTTGCCAACACCATAATTCAAATGCATCAATTCATCTGTCTTCCTTATTTAGTGTCCAATATTCACACGCATATAAGGCCATTACAAATACCCTGGCTGGGGTCAGGCATATCTTGGTGCTGAAAGTTACATCCTGGTCTTTCAACGCTTTAAGGCGGTCTTATGCCGCAGATTTACCTAATGCAAAATGTTGTTTGATCTCTTGACTGCTGCTTTCATGAGCATTGATTGTGAATCCAAATGAGGTGAAATCCTTGACAACTCCAGTCTTTCTCAGTTTATTAGGACGATACCTATTGACCCAGTTGTGAGGATTTGGGTTTTTTCCCCATTGAGTTATCATCCAAACCAAAGACTGCTTTGCTTGATCTTCATTAGCTGGTTCTCATAACATTCTAAAATATAAATGGCTAATCATTTCTACAGTAAACATATGGATTGCCCATGTTTCTCTTAACAACAAAAATATAAATAAAACCAAGAAAGCCATTGCCATGAAGTCAATTCTGATTCAAAATGATCTTATATAGTTGTGGTTCTCAACCTTCCTAGTGCTGTGACCCTTTTATACAGTTCCTCATGTTGTGTTGACCCCCACCCCTAAACGTAAAATTATTTTTGTTGCTACTTCATAACTGTAATTTTGCTACTGTTGTGAATCTGGCAACCCCTCTGAAAGGGTTGTTTGACACCCCCCCTTCCCCCCAAAGGGCTTGCGAGCCACAGGTTGAGAAGCGCTGCTACATAGAATTTCTGAGGTTGTCAATCTGATTGTAGAAGGTCTTTCAGTCTCTATCTCTGAGTGGTTTGTATGTCTGAATCCCAACTTGAGGTTAGCATCCCACAGCCAGACAGTATCACTTTTAAAGAGCAAATATTGACTAAGTGCTTATTCAATGCCATGTATTCGGGAAAGTGTGGAGAAAGAAAAGGATGTTACTTTGAGGACTAAGGTGCACCTGACCCAAGCCATGGTGTTTTCAATTGCCTCATGTACCTGTGAAATTCAGACGCTGAATAAGGAATACAGAAGAAGAGTTGATGCATTTGAATTATGATGCTGCCAAAGAATATTGAAAGTCCCACAGACTGCCTAAAGAAAAAATACATCTGTCTTGGAAGAAGTACATACAGAAACAAGGATGGCAAACTTTGTCTCGTGTCCATTGGACATGTTATCTATCAGGAGAGATCAAATCCTGGAGAGTATCATGGTGGGATAATAGAGGGGCAGCCAACATGATGAAGGCCCTTGATAAGATTCATGAACACAGGGGCTGCAACAATGAGCTCCAACATGAGAATAGCTGTGACGGTGCTGCAGGACCAGGCGGGGGTTCGCGCTGTTGTTCACAGAGTTGCCATGCCAAGTCAGACAGACCGGACGGCACCCAACAACACCAGCTGGCCTTGGTCCCGGCCAAGTACCCTGTCCTTCTAGTACATCAATGTGAAGTTCTGCAGAAGGAATAGGAGGCTTTCAGGAATATCCATTCCTGTTGTATTGAGTTTTGGTAGCTTGTGCTTTTGAAGAAAACAAGAATATGTAAGTTGCCAAATTTAGTGATATGACAAATTTTATCATATTGCCTTATAATTATTTTAACAATTAGTTGAACACATCTTGATTGCTGATATTAGTGACACGAGGCTCTCTCTCTCTCTCTCTGATGTGTCTGGCTAAAAACGTATTGCTACTCATTAAGCAACAATTACTCAACAAAGAACTAGTTTTTATGTTTGATCATTGATTTTCTCTATTTTAGATTTTAATTTTAATATGTTTTCTATTGTTTCCTCTCTTTAGATTATTTTTATTTCCTTTTTCTAGTTTCTCAAGGTAAACACTGGAAAAAAATAAGATTTGGAATTTTGGCAATTTAATCTAGTTATTTACCACTACCACATTCTTTTAAGGATTGTTATATATATAACATTAATTTGGACTTGTAATGTTCTCATTTCCAATCAGTTGAAAATATATTCTAATTTTCCTTTTTATTTACAATTTCAGTTATTTAAAAGCAAAAATAACAGTGAATGTGATTTTAATCCTCTTTAATGTGTGGATTAATTCAATTAATATCTCTTCTCACTTCACAGCCACTGAGTTGAGTGAAAGTTATTATGGGAGTAGAAAGCCCATCTTCTCCCATGAAATGGCTGGTGGTTTTGAATGACAGACCTTGCAGATGGCAGCCTTTATGCCACCAGGGCTCCTCATGTTAATTTAGGTACTCTATACTTCCTTTTATTAGTATTAGCATTGTATACTGATTTCCATTCTTTTACATTTACTTTTTGTATATTTATATCACGTTATATATTTATCTATATTCTATTTGCATATTTATATATGTTCTTGTAAGCAGCATAGAGTTGTCTTTTTTTAGTACAATTTGAAAATCTTGATCCTTTAACTGGTAAGTTTAGACTATGTATCTTAGAGCTTTGTTAGATGGGTTCAGAGCAGCTTCATGCTAGGGCTAATTTTCCCACAATACTGAGACAAAAATTTCTGAAATAATCTCCTTAATGTTCCACATATTACAACATTTCTGAAATAATCTCCTTAATGTTCCACATATTACAACATTTCTGAAATAATCTCCTTAATATTCCACATATTACAAAATTTTGCCACTGTCGCTGGTAGGAATATCGACTAGGTTGCCTTTTGTTTGATCTTTAAGAATTTTCCGCCTGGTGACTCTCCAGGCTAAGAACATTTCCTCTTATTAATGTACTTACTGGTACATGATAAGAAATGAGATGAATCCTTTGCAAAAGTCAAGAGATTTACGTACAGGTCTACCTTTTATTGTATACTACTCTTAGAATTGTAGACACAATGACCTCTCCAAATTTTAATTTCCTTCTTTTCTCTATGGGAGACCAGAGGGCTCTTTGGTTAAATCTCCTGTGCTGTGACTGGGAAGATTTCTATAGGCAATCAGCTTGAGCAATTATGTGTTCACCTTATTATAGTTTCTCTTCCCACAGATATATCTGTTCTATGCTACCTAAGATTCCATGTTCTGAATTCATTGGTTTACATACTTAATCTATATTTGTTTGTTTGCTTTATGTGGAACTCTGATTTGTGTTATTTCATCATAGCTGAAGCATATGTGTTCATTTAGCCATGGATGTGGTTTCTCAGATTCAGACAAATTAATATTAATGTTACATATATGTATTCTTTCTATTTAAAAGTATGTTATAGTACATATTTTATCACTTAAAATATTCTATAACATGCTCCAAAACTTATTACTAAGTTCTGAACAATCCATAAACTTGATCTTCTTTGATAAAAGAGATCGTATTATACTTCTGAGTAGGCAAATTTTAAATGTGGCTCAACTCTCTATTGAATGATCTAAGAACTTGGAAGTGAGACTAGCAAAGCTCCAATTTGTGGCTGTCAGGAATAAGTGAGGGTGAGAAGGACGAGACCCATTGAGGATTCAGGAAGTCTCTTGTGCTGCATGCAGTAGTGTGGCCTGCTACCTCTTAGAGTGAGCATAGGAGGTGAGAAGTCAACATGCTTCTGTCATATGTTGGTTGTGCACAGAGCTTTCTTTGCTGTTCATACTTGGATTAGTTTGCAAAGAGAGAGAAGAAGAGAACTCCAGCTCCTCTGTCCTGCACTCAAAGTTATTTTATTCAAAATCAAAGGCCTGAGAAACTATTTTAAATTAAAATAGAATTTCTGAAACAGGAATAAAATAGAGCAAAGTGTTAAAACATACATTGAACTCATAGAAATGAACAAGTCACTAAAAAACCTGTTTTTTCTGTGTCTTTCTGTCTCTAGCTCATATTCTACCACCCTGCTTAGCTCTCTAATTTTGTCCCATGAGTCTTTCCCTATGAACTGAACTCTTCTATTCACTTACATTCACAACATCATCAAAAATTTTTTGAACTGCTGATTTTGCAGTCAACAACACAGCTCACAACCCACTATGCCACCAGGGCTCCTTCTAAGTCCTCATGGTCACCATAAAATAAGATACTCAGTCCTTGGTCTTCAGAATGTTTTAGCTCTGCTCTATGTACTCAATTAGCTCACGATTTAAGGAGCGTATTCCAATGGACTTAATTTACCTGATTCTGTTGTAGCAAGGCAAGGAAGAGACATGTATTAGTTTCCTAAAGTAGCACTGACTGTATAATGGTTAGGGGTTATGCCAACTAGACACTCCTGGGTAAAGGTAGGGGTGGAGCCCAACTGATGACACCTCCTTGGGAGTATGACCTTTTATATAAGAAAGAGTCCAAGAAGAGATGTATCCTCTTTGGCCCTACACCTTTGGTTGGAGTTGGGTCTTGCATCTGGTTCCCCAATCTCCTGCTGATCTCAGGAATTGTCAATGGACTCTGATGGTTGATTCATTTGACCAGCTCTATCCACCAGCCTGTGGCCCTACAGCCTCTGCTTCCTCATCCTGCTTCTTGCTCATCAGTGTCCATGAGTCAAGAGAAGCCTCGCTTGAACCATACTGGATTTACCTATGTCTACAACTGTGTAAGCCATTTATCGATATAATCTTTTTCTATATACAAACACATACAAGTGTCACTAGTTTTGCATCTTTTGAGAACCTAAACTAACACAGACTGGGTGGCTTACAACATCAGAAATTATTCTCTTAAAATTCTGGAGTCTAGAAATTCAATTAAAGTATCAACAAAGTTATTTTTGTCTGGAAGACTTGAGTTCTTTCCTGGCCTCCGTCCTAACTTCTGGTGGTTCCTTGCATTCCATAGAATTCCTTGCCTTATAAATGTATCATTCCAGTTTCTGTTCTGTAAATATATGATTATCTTTCTTGCACATATGTCTCTCTTTTTATAAAGACACCAAGCACAGACATTGGACTAGGGTCTGCCTTATTAACTAGGGATTAGGACTTGAATATATCTCTTCTAGGACACCAATCAAGCTATAGCACTGTGGGAAGAGTCATTTGGTACAGATGTGGATGCCTAAGCTCCTACAGCAACAATTGCAATATCGAATCCCTCAAAAGGCTGGCATGGAGCCCATTCCTACTTCTAGTGACCCTATGGGGCAGAGTGGAAAGGCCCCTGTGGGTTACAGAGCATTCAGATTTTTAACAAAGCACAAGGACTCGTTGTTCACACACCTATACTATCACAGTCAGATATTTACTGTACAAAGAATCAAAAACAGAATAAATACGTGAAAAGAAGTAAACAGAGCCCCAAATTTTCTCCTTTGGAGTTTTGACATTAAACTGACACTAGTAAGTCTACTGTGGTCTTAGTCGCGAGGGGATCCTTTTCAGTGTAAGGGTGATAGAACTTGTGTATATGTCACACAAGAAGAAATCTAATGAGGGAGGAAATTCTCTTTGCGTTGGACATTTTTCCAAAGCTAGCTCCATCCTTTGGTGCTGTGAGCCCAGGAAATCACCAGCTGCAGATTTAGCAATAATTAGAATCAATGCTAGGCTTGCTTGAATAGGATTTCAACCACAAGCTTCCTAAAATGAATACTAGGGCCAAAATTGGAATGTAGAAGGAATGAAGATGCAGTGTTTCATCTCACTGCATATAGCCTCATGCAGACTTTTCTCAGGACATAATTTCAAGTCCCACTCCACTCCCAGCTAGCCTGTAAACCTATTCTGTCTATACTACCTTTTCTTCTATTCCAGGAATTCCTAACACTTAAAAAAAGGAAAACAAATATATCTCAATTATGAAGATAAACTCTTATGAGATTTAGGACTAGCGTATTTTCTAGGAGTAGACTGTACCTAGGATTATCATACCATTGGGGATTATTCTTCAAATAGGATTCCAAGTTCTAAACTTTTATAAACTCTATTTTTAAAAGTATGGGATATTCAATTAAAAGTGTGTCAAATCTATGAAAATTTGCTTGCCCTAATGATCTATTGACCCAGAAAAAAGTACATTGTGTGCTTAGAATCACTACCTCTTTGTGATCTTTCTTTTCAGTTGCTTGCTCTGCAATCAAGTCTTACAGAGATGTGGTGGTGACTATCTATGAACTGTCTTTAACGAGTGAAGAGAATTTTCCTAGAACTGCCTCTATCCTTATTTGACCCGTCACCACTGCATTCATTAAAGATGAATCCCTGGCTCAAGTTAAGGGAAGATTTTAGTTATTATCCTTGGCAAAGAAGCTCTCCACTGTGGCTTTGATTTGAACTTCAGCTCTTCAGAGTACAAAGGTCACATGTGAATTTGTTATGCTTCCTGGCAAATGTTTCAAAGTAGATGAATCTGATGAAATTTGTATGAAGTATTTGTTTTTCAGTGTTTCTGTAATATAGAATAAATGGTAATTTATGAGGAGTAATTGAAGAAAATTCTGGAGGAAGTTGTATATAAGATTAGGGGGATTATTAAATCAACTTTATTGTGTTTTCAAAACTAAAAATGGTTTACTGCTATAATAAATAGCTTGAGAGTGCTATCAACCCATAAATTTTAATAATTTAATAAACATTCTGCAGTTAGGCTTGGCTCATGGCCAAATCCCGGGTGGGTGTTGTGTCATGTATAGTAATATGTGCTTTAGTTTACCTGGCTGATAATGGAAAGCACTGTTCTCATGCAGGACGCGTGGGAGTTGGTCATTAATTTTAATGAACTGAAACTGGGAACTCAGATTTGAAGTCAGAAGACTGTACCAGGGATCTCTGTCCCTTCCTAATGGAATGTCGGGTTCACTGTTGAGATTAAATATCTTTAAACAAAGAGGCTCACTTAATTTCCCCCAACTCATTCATGGTGAAACCAGTTATAAAAGTAATCATTGACTCAATTCCGATTAGGGAGCTGTTAGCTGCAGTCAAAATATTACTTAAAGTAATAAGCTCAAAATACTTATAATAACTGCAGGCAGAAGCCTTGCATATACATTGGCTGATTTAAAGACATAAAACCGACAGCAATTTTATCAAGCAAATACAACATACATTATTTTGGCATAACTGTTACAAAATGCAGAAGTGTAGGCAAACTAGACTTCTGCAAAACTTTTAGTGATGAAATTCTAAATGGTTCTCTTAGATAAGCAAGTTTTGTCTGAAATGGCTGTGTTGGTTTCAAACAGGTGCTTTTTTGAAATGTGCTAATGAAGCCATCATTACATAAAATATTATTTACATGACCATCTATACATGCCTGTGCCCAGATTGGAACCCGATCATGCAGTGTCTATTTAACAGGACATCATTTTTTTAAATCAATTTATTGGGGCTCATACAATTCATCACAAACATAGATCAATTGTGTAAAGCTCATCTATACATTTGTTGCCCTCATTATTCCCAAAATTCGCTTTCCTCTTGGGTTCCCGGAATCAGCTCATTT
>NW_022111373.1:15844183-15845905 GCF_000313985.2 Echinops telfairi
GGGTATATGCACAGTAGAGGGATGGCTGGGTCATAAGGTAGATTAATTTCCATTTTCTTTAGGTTTAACTTCTAGGTCTGTAATCCACTTTGAGCTTATTCTTGTGCATGGGGTGAGGTAAATGTCCTAACAGGACATCATTTTGCTCCCTTTTTCATTCGACTCAAATCAATTAAAGCTACCTGAAAAATGAAAGTGATGGACTTAATTAGAATTTGTGTGTTATTGTTATTAATCTGCTCTTTATAGTAATGACAAAAAATAGTCACCAGTAGACTAAAAATGATGCATATGATTCACTTTAGACTATATATTCTCTGTTTTTAAAAAAGCAATTTCATGACCATTATGAAAGAGAAATGTGATGAATTTTAACAGTGTAGAAGTCTTATCCTCTGGTTATTTAATTCTTACTCCCTCATCTTGCTGATATGACTCAGGGGGCCAGGGGGAATGATATCTATCCCCCAAAGAATGTCACTTGGTAACTGGATATGTGTATGTATTTATTCTTCCACACAAGACAGGCCCATGCTAATATATGCACTTGCCATGCCTACATTTTCATTTAATGAAGAGCTTAATAAAAATCAGCATTCATAGCCCCTGCATAGTCAGATAAATTAGTTAATGCACAATAAGCAGCTCTTATGTATAATGCAAAAGATTAGTCTTATCATTTGCATAATGTGCTACAACCAGCCTACTCTTACAAGCAGTGGAAGTGTCCCCATTAAATGTGACTTGAAAGCTGAATGACGTCAATAAAGTAATTATGCTTCATTTGGCATATCTCATTCATTCTCTGGAGTTCAAGACCCTATCTGAGCTCTGCTGACAGTGCTGCTGAAAGGCATTGGTAATGGTTCAAAAGCAAAGCAGTGGGGCTCTGGGAAGAAGCGTGAGATGCTCTAGCCTCCCCTCTATGGCTGATTCTCTAGTGGGAAACTCATTTTACATTCTGGCCTATGCACATAGCCATGTAGAAATGTGTGCAGCTAGGAACTTGTTAGTACATACTAGAGATAAAAGAATGTTCTTGCCTGGAAAATACCTCTATCATGACTGCCAGATTTACCAGAATTCCCAAATGGAAAGAACAGATTATCCATGAAGGTATTTCTCGCTTCCTCAGGGACACATGCAGCAGCACCCTGTTCTGTCAGTAGGATATGCAGAATTCACGGGCATGGCATCACACCTCTCCCCCTTTCCTCAGAGAACATTTTCAGGTGTTTGAGAAATTAAATGTATTATTTTGGGGGGACTCTATTTATAAATAAAGGCACACATGCATTACAGATATGAAAATTAATTTATTTCAGACCTATTTCTACTGAGTTTAGACTAGACACCTCTAGATTCTTCTTGTCTCTAGCATTTCTTGTGTTGTGTATTTAAAAAAATATTTTTTTCTACTTGCTTACCCTCTTATGGATGGAGGGAAGATTATGTTGCCTGTGTCATGGTCAGGTATTTTTGCAATTTCACGTTAAAACTATAAAACCACAACATTTGAATAAACATTGTAAAATTGCCATATTCCTCTGTAAATGGCATTTTATTGAAATTCTTGTTTTTAGGTTGATTAACTCTTTAAGACAGAAAAAATTATTCCATCTGCTTGAAAAATATATTTGTTTTGAACTTATGTCCTTTGTATAGTGCATTCCATAATAATTTTTTAAATTAGCAGATTTTCTAGTAGTTAGGCAACTTCAT
>NW_022111373.1:15847040-15892093 GCF_000313985.2 Echinops telfairi
GATTCAGAAGAGTTTCCAGGCTAAGAGCAGACAATGAAGAAGGACTCAACTCCCCACTTGGGAGGAAGGAGCCACTGAAAGTCTGATGTATAATTTCAAAACACCGGCAGATACTGAAGGCCTAGAGAATAGACACAGAATATTGTCACACATAGTGCTGGGTGAAGAGCCTCTCAGGCTCACGGGCACTTACAATGTGATTGAGGAGGACCTGATTTCTCAAAGTAGAGTCGACCATGATGAATGAGTGGGGTAAAGCCTGTGGGAGTGGAGCCTTCAGGATCTTCATTTGCTGATGGGCAGCTACTCAAGGTAAGAAGAAATAACCGCAAAAATCTGCACTGGGAATGTGCAAAGTATGAATCTAGTAAAATTGGAAGTCCCCCAAATGAAATGGAATGCATAAAGATCAATAGGCTAGGCATTAGTGGGCTGAAATGGACTGGTATGGGCCATTTTGAATCAGAAAAATGATATGATTTACTATGATGGGTATAGAACAGTCAAAGGAATGACTGGCAAGGTGTGGCATTCATTGTCAAAAAGGACATTGCAAAATCTATCATAAAGTGCAATACAGTACTCTGTGATAAGCTTATATACATATCTACCTTCAAAGAAATCCAACCAATACAAATACTATTTAAATTCACACACAGACTACAAAACCTAGTCTTGAAGAAGTCAAAGAATGTTACCAATAACTTCAGTTTTAAATTGATCATGCAATCAAGATGGATTGATAATTGTTTGCAATTGGAATGCAAAAGTTGGAAACAAAGAGGAAGGAAATGTAGTTGCACAATATGGACCTGATTATACAGATAAAGCTGGAGATCACAGAATTTTGCAAAGTCTATGATTTGTTCTTTATTTTTTTCAACAACACACAAAAATAGACTCTACACAGGGATTTCTCCAGATGGAATATACCGTAATAAATTTGACTATATTTGTGGAAAGACATGATAAAGAAGTTCAATATCAGCAGCTAAAACCAAGCACTAGGCTAACTTCGGGAATTGACCATCAATTGATCATATGAAGTTCAAGCTAAGGCTGAAGAAAATTATAACATATACAAGAGAGCTGAAATACAAGCTAGAGTCTATCCCACATGAATTTCAAGAACATCTCAAGACAAAATTTGATGAATTGAACCCTAATGACAGAAGACTTGATGAACTGTGGGAAGACATCAAGAACATCATTCATTAAGCTGGCAAAGGATCAAAGTGGATGTCAGAAGTGACACTGAATCTTGCTCTAAATCAATCTGTGGGTTCTCAATCTGTGGGTCACAACCCCTCTGGGGGTCAAATAACCCTATCACAGGAGTCATTGAATCACAGTTATGAAGTAGCAATGAAAATAATTTTATGGTTGGGGGTCACCACAACATGGGCAACTGTATTAAAGGGCCACAGCATTAGGAAGGTTGAGAACCCCTGCTGTAAATCATAGAGTAGCCAAATGCAAATGGAAGAAAGGGTGAAGTCAAGGAGCTAGACTGAAAATATCAAAGTAACCTCAAGAAAACAAAACAAAATATTATAATAAAATGTATAAAGACCTAGAATTAGAAAACCAAAAGGGAAGAACATGTTCAACCTATCTTAAACTAAAAGAATTCAAGAAAAAAAAAAATCAATCTCGAGAGTTGCTATCTTGCAATATACTCTATGGGTAAATATTGAATGATGCAAGGAGCATTAAAGGAAGATGGAAGTAATACACAGAGTTACTATACCAAAAAGAATTAGTTGACATTCCAAAATTTCAGAAAGTTGCATATAAGCAAAAACCAACGGTGCTGAAAGAAATTCAAGTTGCACTGAAAGCATTAGCCAAAACCAAGGCTCCAGGAAAAGATGGAATACTAATTGAAATGTTTCTACTAGCTGGAACACTTCCTCATCGAAGGCCGACATTTGAAAGACATTTGCTTGACCAACTGAGAGGAAGAGATCCACATTTATACCACTTTCAAAGAACGGTGACCCAAGATACTGCTCAAATTGTATAACAACATCATTGATATCACATGGAAATAAAATATTATTGAAGATCATCTAACAACAGTTGAAGGAGTACAGACAAGGAGCTGCCAGAGGTACAGACCAGATTCAGAAGAAGATATGGGATGTCATTGCTGATGTCAGAGAGATCTTAGATGAAAGCAAAGGAGACCAGACAACGTTTTCTTTTGTTTTATTGATGATGCTAAGGTGTTAGAATGTGCGGATCATAAAAATAAAGCAATGGATGACCATGAGAAGGATGGGAATTCCAGAACACTTCACTGTGCACATGTGGAACTTGTACAGGGATCACGAGGGAGTTGTGGGAATGGAACAAGAAAACATTTCATGGTTCAAAAATCAGGAAGTGTGGGTCATTGTTGTGTCCTCTACCATATTTATCCAATCTGTTTACTGAACAAATCATCAGAGAAGCTAGCTTATATGAAGAGGAATGTGATATCAGGATTGGAGGAAGGCTTCTTAACAACTTCCAATATGCATATGACACAACTTTGCTTCCTGAAAGTGAGGACAACTTGAAACAATTGCTTATGAAGTTCAAGTATTGTAGCCTTCAGTGTGGGTTATTTAACTCAATGTAACAAAGACCAAAATACTCAATGGAACAATCAATAATATTGTAATAAGTGGAGAAAAGGTTAAAGTTGTCAAGAATTTGTCTCGCTTGGATCCACAATCAATTCTCATGGAGGCAGCAGTCAAGAGATCACACGATGTATTGCATTAAGTAAATCTGCTTTAGCAGACATCTTTGGAGTATTGAAAAGCAAGGATATTACTTTGAAGACTAAGGTGTATCTAACCCAAGCCATGGAATTTTCAATGGCTTCAAATGCATTTGGAAGTTGGACATTGAATAAGAAATAAAGAAGAATTGATGCATTTGAATTATGGAGTTTAGAAGAGTATTGAAAGCATCATGGACTATACAAAGGATGAACGAATCTGTCTTGGAAGAAGTTCAGCCACCTTTCTCCTTGGAGGCAAGGATGGAGAGATTTTGTCTTACACACTTTAAACATATGGTCAAGAGAGAACAGTCCCTGGAGAAGGACATTATGTTTGTCATAGTGGAGGGGCAGTGACAAAGAAGAAGGCCCTCCAGGATTTGGAGGTACCATGGCTTCAACAATGGGCTCAAGTACAGAAACTCTGGTGAGGGTGATGTAGGGCTGGGCAGTCGTTTTGTGCTGATGTGCATTGCATTGTTATGGGTCACTTTCAGGAGACTAAGACAAGCGTGTCATTGAAAGAACTTGCCTGCATACACGTACATACACTCATCACAGAGACATGCTTTAACATGGTTTGTTTTTGAAAGACATTCTTGTGTGTATGAACAAGAGCACGAGTAGCAACATATATCTTTACTTTCCCTCATATAACAAACCATTTGCCCTTTCATCTTTCCTCACATTTACAGTTCTGTAATACTCACTTATGTTCGCTCCTCTTGTTCTTCAGTGACCATACTTACCTGTTTCTACTTTATTTTCATCAGTCTTAGCAAAGCTCGAGTGTCCCAGTAGCTTGAACTCCCTTTCTCCCTCCCACTCCTAATAACCAGAAATGGACTCGTTTATTTATTTTTGATATTTATATAAGTGGGATCTTACAATATCTGTTCTCTTGTCAGACTGACATTTCATGTAGCATAATGTTTTCAAAGTCCATCCATTTTGTAGTTTTTTCAGGACTTAATTTCTCTTTATGGCTGTGTAATAGTCTATTATACGTATGTAATATATTTTGCTTTTCCATTCAGCCTTGATAACTTTGTGGGGGAAAAGAAAACCTTGAGCTAATCATTATCTTGGCCTCTAATCATTTGTGTGTGTGTGTGTGTGTGTGACTACAATTTAAAACACAATGCTACAAGTCTTGAGAATTTTTTTTACAAAACTTTCTCATGAGCCTTTTCTCTTCAGTAGGGCCCCATGGCAGGGGTTGGTGAAATTGAACCGGAGGTGACAAAATCTTGTAGAAGTAGCAACTGCAGCCATAGTCCTATAATAACTAATCTTCTGAAGAGCTCATTCCTCTGAACTGTTTCAACACAGAAAAGGAATATAAGGTAAATGTTCCACCCACCAATTGCCGAGGAGATACAGGTAAAATAGTTCAATATTAATGGTTATTTCACAATTTTATGCGATATAAAAATTAATACAGGTGACTTGAATAAGATTATTTCAAAGTTTAATATATAATGTTCATAATTCAGATTGATTATAATGAAGGTTGTGCTGTCACAGTTTTCCAAGTTTGTGTAGAAGGTTTTTATTAAGCACTAGTAAATGGTCTTTGTGACTGCTGCCATGACAGCCAGTGTTCTATCTTAATTAGCAGTATTATTTCTAGTTCAACCAAAATCGCTAAAGGGTCCTCCTGGGATCTATTCTAGGATATGATTTTGTTTAATCTTATTATTAATGATAATACATTTTTACTTTGTTGGAGTATCATCAGTATGCCAAAGATTCCATTATTTAAACAAATAATTATTTCACATTACAATTTCCTTTTAGAACATGACAATAACAGATCATAGCTATGGCTTATTCGAAGTAAATTAGGTCTAAAACACTAATAAAATTAATTGCAAGATATCTGATTGGAAACCAGAACCAGTTACAACAGGAGCTTCCCTCGTGGTCTTTGATGATGCTTTGCTCTCCGGAATAAAGCTACCAGCATAAAATAGCTCAATGCTTGTTAGCAAACAAAGAGTAATTGAAACTTGGTTGCTAGGAGACAGGATTTCTCATTGTTGACTATTCTGATTTTCTTTGATTATGAGCACTATTGTTGTTCATTTCACACACTGAGTGTTTATACATAATGGTGAAGAAACATATTTTGTGGTCTGATTGTTGTGTGAATACCACCATGTGCTACCAAAGACATGTTTACTCACAGGTTTAGCAGGTTAGCTATCTCTAGTAAGCATTTGTTCAGAAGGCTTAAAAAATCATTTTTAATGTCTTCCAGACTGGTACATGGAGTCTAGATTTTTAGTGGATGAATATTTTATATAATCCACAGAATTCACATTTGTGGAAGAAAAATTCATCTACATAAATTCTGCTTCTTTACTATAATTATTTCTAATTTACTTTAATGATTATTTCATTTGCATCATGGAAATTAATATTTAATATTTTTGAAAAGTTAGGTTTTTTAAAATACTGAGTAACAAGGATGAAGTTTTAGAATTATACTGGCAAAAAAACCAAACAAACAGCACTTTGGTATATAGTTTTCTCCAGTAAAGAATATACCCTTTTCTCACTCATAACCATGATTAAAGTTACAAAAACCACATCATTGTGAAAAAATAAGAAATATGTGAAAATTGAGGGTAACCACATCCCAATACAAAATGGAGACTTACTACATCATTAATAACTAACATTTCACATCATTGCATAACTACCAAACTACTGAAAATCATGCAGATAGCCTTAAATATCTGACTTCATCACTGTCAAATTTATATCATTAATGTGAAAAATAGTTGGGTAGCTGATTTTATATTATTGTCATATAGATAAAATCTTAAATACTTAGATGTTTAATCAGTGACTATTAGGTGTATTTAATATCACTTGTCTATCAGTTTGTCATACTGTGGTGGCTTATGTGTTGGTATGATACAAGAGTGACATTACTGATAATTCAAATACCAGTAGGGTCAGCCCAAGGAAACAAGTTTCAGCAGAGCTTCCAGCCTAAAACAGACTACAAAGAAGGAAGAGGCTGGCCATTTCTGAGCAAGTAGCCACTGAAATCCATATGAATAGCAACCGAATCTTCTCAGTAGAACATTGCCAGATGCAGTGCCAGAGGATGAGCACCGTTGATCCCAAGGCATTCAAAATATAACTGAAGAAGAACTGCCTTCTCAAAGTATCACAGACACTAATGGCCTAGATGTAGTACAGTCTTAAGGAACTTCATTTGGTGAGGAGGCATGATTCAAAAGTGAAAAGAAAAAGCTGCAAATATCTATTAATTCTTGAAACTTGGAATGTATGAAGCATGAATGTAGAAAAGTGAAAGAGAACTCATAAAGATCAATATCTTAGGCATTGATGAGCTTAAATGGACTGGTATGGTCATTTTGAATAAGACAGGTATATGGTTAACTAGGAGCAAAATATAGAACATTATCACTGATATCACGTGTAAATACATTTTGCTGAAAATAATCCAACAGCAGTTGCAACAGTACATTGAAAGGGACCTGACCAAAATTAAGAGGACATGGAACAAGGGGTGTTATTGCTAACATTAGATGGGTGTGTCCATTCACCATTTCTATTCCATCTGTATGCTGATCAAATAATCTGGTGGACTGGATTCTATGAAGAATGCAGCATCAGGATTGGAGAAAGGATTATTACCAACCTGTGATACACACATGGCACACCTTGCTTGCTGAAAGTGAGGAGGATTTAAAGCACTCGATGATAAAGATCACAGATTGCAACCTTTTGTAGGGATTACAACTCATTATAAAGAAGACCAAAATCCTCACAGCTGGACCAGTTGGAAACATCATAATAAATGGAGAAAAGGTTGAAGTTGTTAAATATTTTGTCTTGCTTGGATCCACAATCAATGCTCATGGAAGAAGCAGCAGTCAAAAATTCAGACTACTTATAGTTTTGGGTAAATCTGGTGCCTAAAACCTCTTTAAAGTGTCCAAAGCAAGAAGTTACTTTGAGGACGAAGGTGTACTTGACCCAAAATAGAGTATTTTCAATTGCCTCATTTACACATGTGAAAGTTAGACATTGGATAAGGAGGATCAAATACTGATTGATGGTTATGAATTATGGTGTTCGTGAAGAATACTGAAAGTAGCATGTATTGCCAAAAAGAACAAGTAAATGTGCTTGGAAGAAGTACAGAGAGAGGCAGACAGTGAGATTTCAGTACGTGCTTTGAACATGTTGTCAGGAAAGACTAGGCCCTGGAGAAGGCCATGATGCTTGGTAAAGTAGTGGGGCAGCACAAAGAGGAAGCCCTCCAACCAGATGGACTGACACAGAATCTGCCTGGGATGGCTCAAACATATGAACAGTTTAGATATGGCACAGGACGAGTCAGTGTTTTGTTCCCTGCTGATAACAAGTCCAAAGGACGCAAGACAAAGTCTTGCCATCTTTTTGATTCTAAGGCATATTTTGGGTGTACTGCTTCCAAAAACAATCTGTTTGTTCTTTGACAGTCCGTAGTACTTTCAGTGTTCTTTGCCAGCACCACGACTCATAACCATCCATTTTTCATTGGTCCTGCTTATTCCAGGTCCAAATTTCATAGGTGTGGGAGCCTATTTAAAATTCCATGGCTTGTGGCAGGCACCCCTTGGTGCTGAAAGTGACAGCCTTGCTTTTCAACACTTTAAAGAGGTCTTGTGCAGTAGACTTGCCTAATGCAAAATGTTGTTTGATCTCTTGACTGCTGCCTTCCATGAGCATTGATGTGGATCCAAGCAAGATGGAATCCTGGACAACTTCAAACTTTTCTCTGGCCCAGTTTTGAAAAATTCTGTTTTCTTTTTATTGAATTGCAGTCCATACTGTAGGTGGAAAACCTTGCTTTTCATTTGCAAGTCCTCCTCACTTTCAGCAAGCACGGTTGTATCATCTATATATTGATGTTTGTTCCCATGGGAGGCCTTCCTCCCAGTCTGATTTTATGTTCTTCTTCAGAGAAGCCAGCCTGCCTGATTATTTGCTCAGCATACAGATTGAATAAGTGTGGTGAGAGGATACAATCCTGACATAGACCTCTCATGATTTTACATCATACAATATGCCCTTGTTCTATTCACACAACTGCTTCTTGATCCATGTACAAGTTCCTCATAAACACAATGTAGCATTCTGGGATTCTCATTCTTTTTAAGGTTATCCAAAGTTTGTTATGATCCACACAGTCAGATGCCTTAACATAGGTAAACATTTTTTTCTTGTGTGTTCTGCTTTCAGACAAGATTTATCTGACATCAGCCATAATATCCGATGTTTCTTGTTTCAGTCTAAAATTGGGCTGACCTCTGACAGCTCCCTGTGAATGTACTGCTGAAATTTTGGTTGGATAACCTTCAGTAAAATTTTACTTGTATGTGTTATCAATGATACTGTTGTATATTTGAGCATTCTCTTGGGTTACTTTGCTTTGGAATGGGTACAAATATTGATCTCTTCCAGTCAATTGGCCAAAGAGCTGTCTTCCAAGATTCCTGACATGGACTAGTGAGTGCTTCCACTGCCTCATCAGCTTGTTGAAACGCTTCAATTTGTGTACCATCTACTCTTAGAGACTTGTTTTTGGCTAATGCTTCCTGTGGAACTTGAACTTCTTCCTCCCGTACCATTTGTTCTTGATCATATGTCACCTTTTGAAATGGTTGTATATTGACTAGTTTTTTAAAAATCATTTTAATGGGGGCTTGTACAATTCTTATCACAAGCCATCCATCCATTCATCCATTGTCTCAAGGACATTTGTACGTATGCTGCCATCATCGTTTTGAAAGCATTTTCTTTCTACTTGAGCCCTGGGTATCAGCTCCTCATTTTTTCTTCTCCCTCCCCCTCTCTCCCTCCTTCATGAACTGTTGATAATTTATAAATTACTATTATTTTTTCATGTCTTGCACTGTCCGATGCCTCCCTTTAACCCCTTGTTTGTTGTCCATCTCCCTGGGAGGGTGTTAGAGATAGGTTATTGTGATTGGTTCCCCCTGTCTCCCCCCCAGCTTCCCCTTACCCTCCTGGTATGGCTACTCTCAATATTGGTCCAGAGGAGTTTATTTGTCCTATATTCCCTGTGTTTCCAGCTCTTACCTGTACCCAGGTACATGCTCTGGTCTAGCCAGATTTGTTAGGTAGAATTAGGGTTATGATAGTGGGGGAGGGGGGTAGCATTAAAGAACCAGAGGAAAGCTGTATGTTTCATCGGTGCTATACTGCACCATGACTGGCCCATCTTCTCACAACCCTTCTGTAAGGGGTTGTCCAATTGCTTACAGATTGGCTTTGTGCCTCCACTCCACACTTCCCTCCTCATTCATATTATGATTTTTTTGCTCTGGGTTTTGATGCCTGATACCTGATCCCATCGACACCTCATGATCACACAGGCTGGTGTGTTTCTTCCATGTTGGCTTTGTTGTTTCTTAGCGGGATGGCTGCTTGTTTATCTTCAACACTGGAGACACATGGAGGGAATTATGCCCCCCTGACCCCACCACACTGAGGTGAGATGCTCCGGATGTGCAACAAGCAGAGCAATGAAGTCCCCAGGGAACACAAAAATAGACTGTGGGGCCAGGGCGTGGCATCCCTTCAGACTCGACTGGAAAACACTTGTAAAGGATAGCAAAAAGACCTTGAACTATTTATAGGCTTTTCTTTTTTGTGGTGGTTGTCTTGCTGTTGTTTTATTTTCTATTTTTGCTTTGTTGTGCTCAGTCTTGTGTTTGAGCATATGATTGTGGCTGCATGTCTATCTAAATGGGATAGGTAGGATAAACAAGCCGGAAGAGAGAACAATGGGAAACAGTTCCAGGAACAAATGGGAGAGAGGGAGGCAGGGGAAAGGAAGTGGGTGTCAACAAACTCTGAGACAAGGGAAAAACAAGTGACCGAAAATCGATGGCGAGGAGGTTGTAGGAGGTCTGGTAGAGCTTGATCAAGGGCAATGTAACTGAGAGGAATTATTGAAACCCAACTGAAGGCTGAACATGATAGTGGGAAAAGAGGAAAGTAAAAGGAAATAGAGGAAAGAACTAGGAGACAAAGAGCATTTATAGAGATCTAAATACAGGCATGTACATATGTAACTATATTTATATATGATGATGGGAAAGTAGATCTGTTTGCATGAATTTATAAGTTTAGTATTAAGGAAGCAGATGGACATTGGGCCTCTACTCAAGTAGTCCTCAACACAAGAACACTTTGTTCTAATAATCTGGCACTCTGAGATGTTCACCTTCTGACATGATCACTGAAGACAAAGTGGGTGCATAAGAAAATGTGGTGAAGAAAGATGATGGTTCCTGGCTATCAAAAGATATAGCATCTGGGGTCTTAATGACTAGTTCTTTTTTGGTACAGTGATTCTGTGTATTCTTTCTATCTTCTTTTGATACTTCCTGGGTCATTTAATATTTAATTATAGAATCTCTGAAAATTGCAACACAAGTGTTGAATTCTTTCGTTAGTTCTTACAGTTTGATTTGTTTTGCACATATTCTTACTTTTGGGCTTTCTACCTCTGTGGTTTTTGCACATTTTTATTACAATATTTTATTTAGTCTTTTTGAGTTGCTCGTTGAAATTTTCTGTTCAGCTATTCGACTTCATCATTTCTTCCATTTGCCTTAGCTACTCTAAAATTAAGATCAAGTTTTGGCGTCTTCTTTGACATCCACTTTGCTATTTTCTCTTTCCTATTTTCTTAATGCCTGCTTGCTTTCTTCATGTATAATTTTCTTGATGTCTTCCTACTACTCACCAGATCTGTCATTTGTGTTTAATGCATCCAATCTATTTTTGAGATGGTCTTGAAATTTAGGTGGGATAGTCTCAAAGTCATATTTTGGCTCTCCTGAACTTGTTTCAATTTTCTTCTTTTTGTTTCTGCAAACGAAGATGGACATGAAAGGACAGAAATTTTATTGTTTGCTTACATCTTTCTGTTTCCAAATCTATTTCTGCTATCTCTCTCCTTTTCCTTGGGAAACATTCAAAGAGTTCCTTATTAATTTTTACTATAGTCTGAAAATATGTTTTATAGTATTTTTATGAAACTCTTGGTCCATTTATACAGTCCATTAATTTTTTTCTTTCTCTCTTTTCTCACCCCACTTTATCCATAATTATCTCTCTCCCTTATTCTCCTCTTCCATTCCATTTATTATATTTTTTCTAGTAAGTGTCTCCTATGCAACACATGCAGTGATGCTGAATGCAGGAAGATCACAGGCAGTAGGTGTAAAGTCTTGTGGATCCAGTGGTGATGTAAGCATCTCAGCACTGGCATGGGTCTCCACCTGGCTCCTCCAGCTCCAGAGCTCTAGTGTAGCTCCATGTATCTTGCAATCAGGAATACCAAGCAGAGAGTGTGTGTGTCCCACCTCCAGTGAGCTATTATCTCTGTAGTGCCTCCAAATAAGGTCATCAAGCAGTGACCTTATTGACAGGCCAAACACCCATTCACTTTAATCATCTCAAGTTGGCACCAGACTTTGTAACTACCACAGTTACAAAGGAAAAAAAGATAAATGAATTAGTGAACTTGAAGACAACTTTTCTGACCATAACAAATGAGAAAAACAATCAACCAAAAACTGCACAAATCTGAACAAAATCTGACAATGATGGGGGACTTCATCAGTAGTAAGAGCCTACACCTCAGTAGGATTCTAGAGCAAAAAGAATAAAATAAAATCTACAGATAAAACAGTATAAGAAATCATGGAAGCAAATTTCCCCACCATAAGTATAAGAAGCTGAGAGAACTCTAAGGAATATAGAAAACTGGTATAATATATTGTAGTTAAACTCTCCCATTTCAAGAAAAAGGAGGCAATCTTGTGCAAGTGGAAGAACAGTTATTTACAAATGTAAACCAGTAAGAATAAACTTGGGCACCTCAGCAGAAGATAGGCAGGCATGAAGACAATGGAGGGACATGTATAAATGCTGAAATAATAAAAAACAACAAAACTGCAAACCAAGGAAGTATATATATATCCAGGAAAATGATCCCCCATGTACAAGAGAAAAATGAAGACATTTCCAGCAAGGATAAATTAAAGAAATTTGTATAATCAATTATCAAATTACAAAAATAACAATAACAAGAACCTTACAGACAGAGAATAATAAAAAGCAACAGCAACAGATAAGTCTGAGAGCATCTTGAATACAATACTCATAAACCAACACAATGAAAATAGAACTCAAAACAAATGGGAGCAACAAAGACATCAATTAAAGCACATACACATACAAACAGACCAAAAGATAGCAACAAAATAGCAATAGCAATAATGACAGTGAAAGTCAATGGATTAAATTAACCAATCAAGAAACAGAGAGTAGCTACAAAGAGATACCTTGAATTCAAATACAGGTAAAGACTTTGTGGTAGCTATATAAACTGTTGTCAATTTGAGAGGATTACCAGTGAAGGGGTGGAGTTTACCTGTCAATCAGGTCACAGCCAATGAGGCCTCTGTGTGGGCATGGCCTTCTCCTGAGTATTCTGGGATCCCATCTTCCTCCTTGGAGGCGGGAGACTCTCTCTCTGTCTGTCTGTCTCTTTGTCTCTCTTTCTCTCTCTCCCTCCTCACTCCCTCAGAGAAATTGCAGCTGACAAGACACATGGAACAATGCTAGTGCCCTGAGATGGAGAAGTCACCACGTGGAAACCCCTGCCAGTGCTGAGATGCTTAAACGGCCACTGGATCCACAAGACTTTCCACCCACTGGCCTGTGATTGTCCTGTATTCAGCATCATTTCATGTGTTTAATGAGTCTGAAGAGGATTTTATAGGTTGGTATCAGACATATGAGCTAACATCAGACTTATGGATTTGATCGGGCTTGGGCTGGGATGTTTTCTTAATGTTCAATTGCTCTTGTATATAAAGCTCTACACACATATGCATCTATGAATTGGTTTTTCTAGTCTGCCCAGACTAATACAGATTTAGAATCAAAAGATAAAGAAAAATTTACAAAAACAATTGAAATCATAAAAAGCATTAATATCAATATTACTCTCTGTTAAAATAAACCTCAAGGTAAATAATACCAAGACAGATGAGAATAGACATTACATAATGATTAAAGGCATAATAGAAGAACATATAACTGTCTTAAACACATAAACTTCCAGTGAAAGATCCTCAAACTATATTAATCAAACAATAATAGAGTTGGAGAAATAAACAGCTAGGGGATTATATTAAGATACTTCAATACATCACTGTCATTTAAAGACAGATAATTAGGAAATAAATTCAATGATGGAACAGAAGGGCTAAGCAACACAATCAGCTAGCTGAAACCAAGACAATCCAGGGTCAGATGGCTTCATGGGAGAATTTTGCCAAATATTCAGAGAACAGCTGTCAACAATTATTTCCAGACATTTCCAGAACATAGAAAAGGACAGAAAACTTTTGAATTTATTGTGTGAAGCGAGCACAAAGACGACACAGGACAAAGAACTACAGATCGATAAGGCCCTCATGAATGCAGACAGAAAAAAATGGTTAACAAAACAAAACGAATAGACGAAGTCTCACTAGCCTCCTGCTAAGGAGCGTGCAATGGTGTTGTTGTTTTGTGCCATTGAGTCAATTCCAGCCCACAGCAATCTATGGACAACAGAACATTGGCCAGTTGTGTGCCATCTTCACAATGTAGTGTATGCCTGAGCCCACTGTTGCTGCCACGGTGCCAACCCATCTTCTCGAGGACATTCTCCTTCTTTATGTCCCCTCTATTATACCTAATATGATGTCCTTCTCCAGGGACTGTTCTCTCCTGACAACATACCTTAAATGTGTAAGACAAGGCCTTACCATCCTTGCCTCTAAAGAGCATTCTGGCCATACTTATTCTAAAACACATTTGCTTCTCTTTTAGCAGGACATGGTGCTTTCAATACTCAAATACATCAATTCCTGTTCAGTCTTCCTTAGTCTGTGTCCTAGTTTCTTTTCTTTTCTTTTTTTTAAATCATTTTGTTAGGGACTCAGACAACTCTTATTACAATCCATCCATACATCAATTGTGTAAAGCACCTTTGTACATTCATTGCCCTCATCATTCTCAAAACATTTGCTCTCCACCTAAGCCCCTGGAATCAGCTCCTCATTTTTTCCTCTCCCTCCCTGCTCCCACCTCCCTCATGAACTCTTGATCTGAAACAATTGAAAATATCATGGCTTAGGTCAAGTGTACCTTACTCCTCAAAGTAACATCCTTGCTTTTTAATACTCTAAAGAAGTCTTGTGCAGCATATTTTCTAATGCAATATGTTTTTTAGCTCTTTACTTTTGTTTCAATGGGCATTGATTGTGGATCAAGCAATATAAAATCCTTGACAATTTCATTACCTCCACCCCCATTTATCATGATAGTCCAGTTATGAGGATTTGGGTCTTCTTTACATTGGGTTGCAATCCATATTGAAGGCTGTAATTCTTAATCTTCATCAGCAAGTGTTTCTACCCCTCCTCACTGTCAGTAGCAGCTATGAGTCATGCGCATATCACAGTGGTTAATAAGCCTTCGCCAATCATGATATCACATTCTTCTTCATCTATTACTGTTTCTCTAATGATTTTCTCAGCATACAGATTGAATAAATTTGGTGTGAGGATACAACCCTGCCACATGCGTTTCCTGATTTAAAACTATACAGTATCCCCTTGTTCCATTTCCACAACTGCTTCTTGATCCAGGTATAGGTTCTACGTGAGCATACAGAATGTTGTGAAATTCCCATTGTTCCATGGTTATCCATACTTTGTTATGATCACCACAGTCTAATGCCTTGGCATAGTTAATAAAATACAAACAAACATCTTTCTAGTATTCTCTACTTTCAACCAAGATACATCTAACATGAACAATAACATCCCTTATTCAATGTCCACTTCTGAATCTGACCTCTATCTCTGGCAGCACCCAGTCAATTTACTGATGTTACTGTTTGGGGATGATCTTAAGAAAAAACATGACTGGTATGTGATATCAGTTGTATTGTTCTATAGTTTGTGCATTTTGCTGGGTCACTTTTCCTTGGAATACAAATATGGATCTCTTCTAGTCAGTTAGCCCAGTAACTGTCTTTTAAGTTCTCTGGCATAGTAGAGTGAGTGCTTTTAGTGCTTCATCAGCTTGTTGAAACATTTCAATTGCTATTCCAACAATTCCTGGAGCTTTGGTTGTAGTCAATACCTTCAGTGCAGTTTTAAACTTCTTCAACACCATTGGTTCTTGATCATGTGTTACCTCCTGCAATGGTGAAATGAGGATCAGTTTTTAGGGTGCAGTTGTTTTTAGGTACTGTCAAATCAGTTCTTACTCATAGTGACACAATGTACAACAAAATGAGAGACCACCTGGTCTTAATTCATCCTCACAAGTTTTCCTATTTTGAAAAACTGTTGCAGCCACTGTTTTAATCCATCTTGTCCATAGCTTTTTTTTTTTAAATGTCCCTCTACTTTACCAAGCATGATGTTCCTCTCCAAGGACTGGTTTCTCCTGATAACATGTCCAAGGTATATTAGACAAAATCTCACCATTCTTGTCTTTGAGGATAATTTTGGATGATTCACTCAATGCGGTACATTGTTTCATCTCTTAACTGTTGCTTCCATGAACATTTATTGTGGACCCAAGCAATGCAAAATCTTTGACAACTCCAATCTTACCTCTTTTTAATTTGGATATATATTTGTAATCTCCATACTCAAAGCTGCACTCTTTGATCTTCATCAGTAAGTTCTCCAAGTCCTCATTTTTACCACGCAAGGCTGTGTCATTTGCTTATCAAAGGATGTTAAAAAGGTTTTCTACAATCCTGATGCCAAATTCTTCTTCAAATAATTCAACTTCTCTGATTATTTTCTTACCATACAGGTTGAATAAGGATGGTGAGAGAATTCAATCCTAACACACACATTTCATGATATTAAACCACACAGTATTACCTTGCTCTGTTCAGACAACTGCCTCTTGATCCATGCACCCATTCCTCATGAGCACAGTGAAGTGTTCTGAAATTCCTATTCTTCTTAAGGCAATCAATAGTTCATTATGGCCTACATATTCAAGTGCCTTTGCAGAGTCAATAAAACACAAATTCACATATTTCTATGCTTTCAGCCAAGATCCATCAGACATCAGCAATGTTATCCATTGTTCTACATCCTCTTCTTTGTATAGCCTGAACCTGTGGCAGTTCCTTGTCAAGGTACTGCTACAACTGTTGTTGGGAGATCTTCGATTGATATTCCATCAATTCCTGGAGCTTTTTTAATGCCAAAGACTTTCAGTTCAGCTTAGACTTCTTCTCTCTGTACCATTTGTTCTTAGTCATTTGCTACCTCTTAAAATGCCGGAATGTTGACTAGTTTTTTTCTTTTTAGTACAGTGACTGATTACACTTCCTCCTGAATAGATTTTTTTTCCTTTTGGAATTCCACAGTACATTCAATATTTTCCACCAACACAATTTAACTGTGTCTATTTTCCTTGATCTTTCTTATTGTTAAATTTTTGCGTTCTGGAGACAATTGAAAATACTAGGAAATGGAAACACAGGGAATCCAGGGTGGATGATCCCTTCAGGACCAGTGGTGTGAGTGGCGATACTGGGAGGGTAGAGGGAGGGTGGGTTGGAAAGAGGGAACCGATGACAAGGATCTACATGTGACCTCCTCCCTGGGGGATGGATGACAGAAAAGTGGGTGAAGGGAGATGTCGGACAGGGCAAGATATGACAAAATAATAATTTATAAATTATGAAGGGCTCATGAGGGAGAGGGGAGCGGGGAGAGAGGGGAAAAAATGAGGACCTGATGCCAGGGGCTTAAGTGGAGAGCAAATCTTTTGAGAATGATGAGGGCAATGAATGAACAAATGTGCTTTACACAATTGATGTATGTATGGATAGTGATAAGAGTTGTTTGAGCCCTTAATAAAATGATAAAAAGAAAATACTATGGCTGAGTTCAGGCACACTTTATTTCTCAATGTAACATCTGTGCTTTTAAAACTCTGAAAAAATGTCATTAGGTTCAGAATTATCTAAGGCAATACTTAGGTAAGTCATTTGATATTTTACCATGTGTTTTCATGACCACTGATTATTATTCCAATTAGAGAATAATCCTTGAAAATGTCAATGTATTTACCATTTATTATTTCCTTATTCAATGCCCATAAGAATATGAAGCAATTGAAAATACATGACTTGGGTCAGGCACACCTTTGTCCTCAAAATGAAATTCTTACTTTTCAACACTTTAAAGAAACCATGGGCAGCAGATACAATGTGACTTTTGATCTCTTGACTGCTGATCCACGCAAAACAAAATCACTGGCAACTTCAACCCTTTCTGCATTTATCATGATGGTACCTATTGGTCCAGTTGTGAGGATTTTTGATTTATTACATTGAATTATAATCCGTACTGGAGACTGCAGTCCTTGCTCTTTATCAGCAAGTGCTTCAAGTCTTTCTTACTTTCAGCAAGCAAGGTTGTATCATCAGCATATAACAGGGTGTTAAAAAGCTTTCCTTCAATCCTGATACCACATTCTTCTTCATATAATTCATCTTCTTGGATTATTTGGGTTTAATAAATGTGGTGAGAGGATACCACCCTGCCACACACCTTTATGATTTTAAACTATGGAGCCTTCTCTTGTTCTCTTCACACAAATACCTCTTCATCCACGTCTGGGTTCCTCATGAATGCAATGCAGTGTTCTAGAATGCCCATTCTTCTCAAGGTTATCATAGTTTGTTATGGTCCATACAGTTAAATGCCTCTGCATAGTCAATCAAACACAAGTGAACCTTCTTGGACTGCTGATTGAGAGACACAAGAAATGAAAATTAGTCAGGAAGTATTCTTAACTTGCAGTTAAATTAATTCAGTGCTGTGTCCCCAGGTGGGACTATTCCTCCCTTTGGATCCAAGATTTTCAGACCAAAAGAACAGAGGTTGAAGAAACGGAAGACAAAATGTGATGAATGGTTCACTAGGAGTAAGAGTAAGTGGTGTCATCTCATTTCCACACTATGCTTCCTGGACCTCTGACATTTGGAGAAATGGCACCATATATTGGATGCTGGTTTAAAGCATATATTGCCTCTGGGAGAGCACTGTTTCCATCCTTCAAGGTGTTGCCACCTAGCTGGAGCTATAATTGTGTATTTAGATATCCATTCTAACATCCTACGAAGCCAGAAGCTTCAGAATGATGAAGAACATGGTAAAGCCAGTGGATTCCATGAGCATGTGTCCATTGCCACACTTCATTTGCTGTGAAATGAGTCTTTTAATCTGAAAAAATATTGTATGGGGTCAAGCTGGTGGATAAGATATACTGTAAGTCCACAATTGGATTTTTTTTGTAGAAACATTGCATGCAGGAAAGGAAAATGCATAATCAGAGTAAGTGTATATTCCAGAAAAAGCAACAACCAACCCTTTCATTGATGGAATCGGTCCTATTTGATCTACTTGCCAACACACTGCTGGTTGATTTCCCCAAGGAATGGACCCATATCTTAAATTTAGTGCTGGTCTTTGCTGCAGGTCAATTGAATACTTAGCGGTGGCAGCATGTCAAATCTGGGAATTGATGGGGGGGTTGTGATTTTATTTTGGCAATTTGAGTTAGAGTACTGTTTATATGATCAAGAATTCTTCCACTTTTATAGATCAAGTAAATGTTTAATAGACTTCCCATCTGTTTCACTCCTAGAGACACTTTGTTTAAGTAAGCAACGCTGTAAGTCCATATCAATCAGGTTACTCTGATTACTACTATGATTCTGCTATCTATTGTGCTAACCCAAAACACATTGAGTATGTTGATTAAGTGCTATTGTGTGGTCTTTATCCCCTTGGGGCCCAATCAGTTCAATTGTAGGAAAGTTTTTTAATTCAGTAGGGTAGTTATCAACTGTCAAGCCTGACTGATATTAAGTAGCAGATACAGATAGTCTTCAGAGATGCTGGAACTCCCTTCAAAGACTTGTTTCTTACTCTTTGGGTCCACTACTTGTCTTTTAGTTTGCCGTACTGTGGTGGTTTCTGTGTTGCTGTGAATCTGGAAGATATGTCACTGGCTTTTCAAATGCCATCAGGGTTACCCAAAGTGAACAGGTGTTAGTGGAGTTTCCAGACTTAGAACAGACAACAAAGAAGGACTTGACCCCTCACTTCAGTGTAAGGAGCTACTGAAAACCTTATGGACTTCAAAACATTGTCAGATAATGAAGGATGAATGAATTGAAGGAGAACATAGTCTGTAATAGTGTTGGAGGGCCCGGCCCTCTAGTTGGAGGGGAAGTGGTGTTGACCATGATGAGGTGAATCTGACAAAGACTGTGGGAGTGGTACCTTTGGGATCTTCCTGATAGGGCACAGCTGAAACAGCTGAAATAATCCACTAATAGAATTTGGAATGCGCAAAGTATGAATCTAGGAAAGTGGGAAGTCCTCAAAATTAAGTGGGATGCATTGTGATCAATATCCTAGGTATTAATGAGTTGAAATGCACAAGTACTGGCCATTTTGAATCAGAAAATCATATGATTTACTATGTTGGATATAACATAATCAAGAGGAAGGTGCATAAATATGTATCTTTTCCAGTCAAATGGCTAAGTAGCTGTCTCCCAAATTTCCTGGCATAGATGAGTGAGTATTTCCACTCAATGAATATTCCATCCATTCCTAGAGCCTTTTTTGGATAATGCATTCCGTGCCATTTGAACGTCTTCCTTCAGCAACATTGGTTCTTGTGCAAATGTTACCTCCCAAAATCTTGGAATGTCTATTAGATCTTTTTGATACGGTGGTCCTGTGTATTCTTTGAATCTTCTCTTGATGCTTCCTGTGTTATTCAACATTTTGTGTACAAGATCTTTCAAGATTGCAATTCGAGGCTTGAATCTTTTCTTGAGTTCTTTCAGTTTAAGATATGCTAAGCATATTCTCCCTTTGTCTTCCTAACTCTAGGTCCTTTCACATTTCATTATGATATTTGGCTTTGTTTTCCTAAGCTTCCTTTTGAAATTCTCTATTGAGTTCCTTAGCTTCACCTTTTCTTCCATTTGCTTTAGCTGCCATATGATTAGAGCAAGTTTCAGAATCTCTCCTGACTTTCCACTTTGATCTTTTCTTTTTCTCCTGTCTTTAATGACCTTTTGCATCCTTCATGAATGATGGTCTTGGTGTCTTCCTACAGCTCATCAGTTCCTTTTTTCATTAGTGGTCAGTTTGTCAAATCTGCTCTTGAGATGTTCTTGAAATTCAAGTGGGATGGACTCCAAGTCATATTTTTTGTCTTGTGGAGTTGTAAAAATTTTCTTCTGCTTTATCCTAAACTTAAATATGGGCAACTGATCGTCTGTTACACACTCAGACCCTGGTCTAGTTTTAGTTGCTGATACTCAGCTTCTCCATCGTCTCTTCCCACAAATGTGGTTAAGTTGATTTCTGTGTATTCTGTTTCTGGAAGTCTATGTTTATCATCACCTTTTGTATTGTTGGAATAAAGTATGTTTGATGAAGTTGTTGATTTTGCAAAATTCTCTCATGTAATCTCCAGCTTTACTTATGTCACCAAGTCCTAATTTTCCAATGACTGTACTCTTTGTTTCCAGTTGTTTATTTCCAATCACCAATGAGTATCAATGCATCTTGATTACATGTTTTATCAATTTCCAACTCAAATTGTTGGTAAAATTCTTCAATTTCTTCGTCACTAGCTTTTTTTTAATTGGTGCATAAAATTGAATTATATTTGTATTGATTGGATTTCCTGATATAATCCTATGAAGAAAGCATTGTACTTCAAGACAGATTTACTTAGACATTTTCTGACAATGAATGCCACATGTTCTTCTGAATTGCGTTATTTCCAGCATAGTAAATCATGATTTTCTGATTCAAAATGGTCAATACCCATGCATTTCAGCTCACTAATTCCTAGAATATTGATCTTCATGCATTACATTTCATTTTTGTTTCTTAGACCTATGTGCATATATTTATAAGTTTAGTAGTAGGGTAGCAGGTGGACATTGGGCCTCCTCTTGTGCATTCCCTTAATACAAGAGCACCTTGCTCAGCTAAACGGTCACTTCATGATACCCACCTTCCTGACATGATCACTGAAGACAGATGTGTGCATAAGCAAACGTGGTGAAGAAAGCTGATGGTGCCCGGCTATCAAAAGATATAGTGTCTGGGGTCTTAAAGGCTTGAAGGCAAACAAGTGGCCATCTAGCTCGGAAGCAACAAAGCCCACAAAGAAGAAGCATACAAGCCTGTGTGAACACGAAGTGTTGAAATGATCAGATAGCGGACACCAAAGAACAGAGAGGCCAGCACTGTGCCCCACAGGGATTTCTGTATTAGAGAGACTAGCACTGTGCCCCGCAGGGATTTCTGTATTAGAGAGAGTAGTACTGTGCCCTACAGGGATTTCTGTTTTAGAGAGAGACTAGAACTGTGCCCCACAGGGATTTCTGTATTAGAGAGACTAGCACTGTGCCCTACAGGGATTTCTGTATTAGAGAGACTAGCACTGTGCCCTACAGGGATTTCTGTATTATAGAGGCTAGCCTACATTTCATTTTTAACCACTTCCAGTTTCCTAAATTCATACTTTGCACATTCTAAGTTCTGATCATTAGCAGATTTTGCAGCTGTTTCTCTTCACCTCGAGCCATTCCTCATCAGCAAATGAGGAGCTCAATGACTCCACTCTCATGCACTTTACCAAAATCACCATGGCCAACTCCCCTCCAACTCCCCACCTCATCTTCAATCACACTTCAAATGCCCTGGGACAATGTACTGCTTCCTTTGTTTAGGCTGTCAGTATTTGACAATGCTTCAAAGCTATGGATAAAGTTTTCAGCAACTTCTTCCTCTAAAGTGGGGAGCAAAACCCTTCCTTGTTGTTTGTTCTTAGTCTGGAAGCTCTGCTGAAACCTATTTACTTTGGGTGACCCTACTGGCATTTGAAATACAGTGACATAATTCCCAGCATCTCAGCAACACACAGCCAGTATATCCTCATCCCATGTTAAAGGGTGTAATTTATTTCCAATTGTTATAGTTACTATTTTTATGTCAGCTCTGGAGTGCCAGAAATTTCCCATATTATAATCTAACATAGTGTGGTCAACTCCACAAGGGGATTTTCTGTGAAACAGCCAGGTAGTGTGGGATGAATAGATCAGAGTGTTGGTAAAATAGAGGGAGATTTCATTTAGGTCGTGGTCTGCTCTTAATATATATGGACAGCATGTGGTTGCCAGCTTACTTCTACCGCTGGATCTGGATCCTCTATTTGGTTCGCCAGCCTTCTGCCTGCCTATCCCATAAGCAATCTGCCTACTGCAAACCTTGGATTCATTCAGCGAATCACAGAATCATTCAAATCTGCATCCAACTGTCCGTAGTCTTCCTGTTTCATCTTCCTGCTTCTTGTTCCTCATGCCCTGTAACTGTACGATGAGGATCAGTACTTACCCACTTCTACAACTGTGTGAGTAATTTCTTGATATAAATCTCTTCCTATATATACACACATGCACACCACTTGTTCTGTTTCTCTAAAGAACTGAGCCTAACATTCCAATCAATATACTCACTTTAATATCAGGCACTGTTCTAGGATGAATTAAGCTGGTATTGTATTTCAGCAACTCATATGATAAGATTCTGGCTTTTGTTTGCATGCATATTAGTTCTGTTACTGCAAGAGATAAGGCTTTCTTTCATGACACCAGTGGATGAATTTTGGCCTTTTATGTGGCATTTGAGCGAGGTTTCCATAACTCAGTGAGCATCAGCTTGTCTGTATCAGCTTTTCTGTATCAGCTTGTCTATTATAAGAAGCACCAACCAATCAGCTTTCCTATACTTCTCATCCTCACTAAATTTCAGAGCCTTTCAAAACACATAATCACCCAGACCTTCACACCTCACCATCACTTCATCAATTGTTCATGTCATTTGGGGTATTACTGTTGCAACCTCACCTCACTGATTAACATGTGCTTTTTACCAATAATGACATATGTAGCCATACCAACAGAGGCAGAGGTTGAATTCTCAGTGCCTTCAGGCATAATTAGACTTTAAAATTATTTTAGAAAACTCAACTTTTCTATTTTTTTTCTAGGACCACTCCTGGTTCCAAATATGTTAGTCTGGGTGCTCTAGAGAAGCAAAACCACTGGTGCTTATATGAGCAGCAATCTATTCCACTTCAAGTCCATGGGTCAGATGTTAAGCTGGAGGCTTCTTCTAACATATGTACCTACCAGGTGGACAAACCAGAAGCCAGTAAGGTAAAGAAGGAAGACCATAAGCTGCTGGTGGATGCATAGCTGAATCAATCTCATCAAAGTCAATCCAATGCCAGTAGTCTGATGGTGACTTATAGAATTGGTAGGCAATATGACAGGAGGTTGACAAATCAGAATCAGGATAAAGATCCTGAAGATGAAGTTACTAGCTACTGTGCAGTGAAAAGCAACACTAAGAGTAGGTCACGCCCATAATGAAAACTCACTCAATTGTGTGAAGGCTGTGACCAGATTAAAGAAGTGATACCCGACCCTATTCTTCCCACAAATGCTTGGCTATTTCACAGAAGATCCTGTGGTGGAGTTGATCACACTTTATTAGATCATAATATGGGAGAATCTTGACCCAGACAAATTTACACAAAATCTAACTGTCACATCTGAGAAAGAGTTGTGGAATCTTCAATATTAACTGGTAACTGGTTGAGATTGAGGAGAGATTTTATACAAAGCTAAAATAAACCCAGACATCTTTAAGGTTTGTATTGGCTTGACTTGGATTTATTTCATAGTTCATAATGCACTCTAGTTCATTTAACTTAGAAAATTAGTGATAAGCGTGTTGTAAATTGAATATACCATTAGCAATAGAATATACAAACAATTCATGAAATAGATATTGTCATGAATCCCCATATTAAAGATGATGAACTAGAACACAAAACTGAGAGAAGTTGCCCAGTCTTTCTATATTAATAAGGAACACAGGAATTGAAGCTAGGGAAAGTTACCCTCTCATCTATGCCCTTAACCACTCCTCTCCATTACATCTTGCCTCTTTTTAAATGATGTTAAATGAGGAGCGTTAGATTTTTGTAAACTATCCCAAGGAATTGGAGGTGAGTTGATGAAGATATAGTAGTCAACCACAACTTGTCTGTAGGTTTGCTATAGTGTGCTAGCTTGGGTGTTGTGTGTGATGCTATATTTCAAACAAGGACATGGTCCCTCATGATGCACAGGTTTTAGTGGCCCACACAGACTATGAAGAAGGAATAAGTTGCTCATTTCTTGGATTAGCCAATTAAAATAATAAATAGCAGTGTAACATTGTCTAATTCAGTGCCAGAAGATAAGATTCTTAGATTAAAAGATGCTCAAAGTATGACTGGGAAAGGATTGAACTTAGTAATGTGGATGGAGCAATGCTTTCAAGACCTTTATTTGTTGATGGGGTAAGATTCAAGTTGAGAAGAAACACCTGAAAATACCGAATAGTAGTTGGAAGGTATAAACTGTAATTTAGGGAAATTGTAAGTCTTCAGAAATGAAAATCATACTGTGTAAATATTGCTATTCTAGGCATTAGTAAAATGGAGAGTACTAATATTGATCATTATAATCAGAAAACCCTGTGGTTTACTATACTGGGAATGAGAAACTGAATAGAAATGGCATAACGTGCATTAACAAAAAGATCATTTCAAGTCTCTTGAAGTACAATGTTGACTAGGTTAGAGTAATATGCATACACCTAAAGGGAAATACCTATTAATATGATTATTATTAATATTTACATACCAAACATTAAAGACAAGGATGAAGATATTTAGAAATGTACCAACATCTGAAATTGATCAAAACTACAATCAAGATGCATTGATAATTTCTGATGACTGGAATGTAAAAGCTGACAACAAAGAGGGTGGATCAGTAGTTGGGAAATATTACCTTGGTGAGAAATAAAGTTGGAGATCATAGGCTAGAATTTGCAACACCATTGTTTTTTTCACCCCAATTCCTTTTTTCCCCACACATATACGGTGATTCTGGAGGCCGGAGTGGAGCTCTGGCGGCAGAGTGTTTGCTCCTTGTGTTGCGGCATTCCACAGGTTGGCAGGTGCAACCATCAGCCTCTCCGAAGAAGAAAGAGGGCTTTCTGTCGGTGTCAGGGACAGCCTCTGCAATTCACAGGGGGCAGTTTTATATTGTCCTGGAGGGTCACTATGAGTTGGCAGCAACTCGCTGGCAATGAGTTTGGTTTGGATAGAAGCCTGGTGGTACCACCAGTTAAGCATTTGCCTGCTAGTTGTAAGGTCAGCAATTCAAGATCAATTGTTCCAAAGAAGAGGGTTAAGGTTCTCTGCTCCTGTAAAGACTCACAGTCTTTGAAACCCTAAACAGGGTTATTATGAGTCAGGATTCACTCAATTACAGTGGTTTTAGGTTTACAGTGCTATGCATACATCTTTCCAGGTAACATAAGAAGAAAATTGATCACATTTGTGGAAAATAATGATGGAGAAGCTCAGAACATTATCCAACAGTTGACCAGAGTTGAAATAGATGATTTTCTCATATGAAAATTCAGGTTGAAGCCAAAGAAAAATAAATAAGTCTAGGAAAGCTAAAACATACCCTTAAGTATATCCTGTCTGAATTTAGAGAATATCTCATGAATAGATTTGATACATTGTACATTAATGACTGAAGGCCGGATTAATTGCAGGATGACATTAAGAACATTGTATGTGATGAACACACAGGTTGTTTTAAAAAGTAGAAAAGGGAAAGGACAAACATGGATGGCAGGAGAGGTTTGAAATTTGCTCTTAAATCCAGACTGGCTAAAGAGAATGGAAGAAATGATGCAGAAGTGAACTGGACAGAAAATTTCAAAGAGCAACTCAAGAAGACAAAATGAAAAATTATAATAAAATGTGCAAAGACATGGAGTTAGAAAACCAAAGGTAAAGAAAAGAACCATCATTTTTTCAAGTTGAAAGAAATTTGAAAAACAGACTCGAGCTCCCAGTTGAACTAGGGGAGGCTTCCATCGACAAAATGAGCTTTGGTGGGACAGTGGTTTCTGTGTTGGGCTATTGACCGTAGGTAAGCAGTTCAAAACCGCCAACCACCCCTTAGGAGAAATAAAAGGCTTTCTAGTCCCAGCAAGAGTTTTCGTTTCAGAACCCAAAGAGGCAGACGTGCTCTAGCCTATGAGGTTCTGAGGGATCAGAATGGACTCGATGGTAATGAATTCAATTTATGGGCAGAATATTGAATCAATGCAGGAAGCATCAAGAAAGAAATAAAGAATACATAGAGTCGCTGTACCCAAAAACACTACTTGAAGTTCAACCATTTCAAGAGGTAGTATATGATCAAGAACCAATGATATTGAAAGAAGTCCAAGTTGCAATGAAGGCATTAGGGAAAACAAAACAAGCCCACTGCCTTTGAGTTAATTTTGACAGGTAACAACCCAATTCGGGATTTCCAGGACTAAATCTTCATGGGAGCAGACTCTCTCATCTTGGTCCTGCAATCAGCTGGTTGGTTTGAGCCAATTATGGTAAGCAGCCAAACGCCTAACCCAAAGCACCACAGGTGTTTCTTGGCAACAATAAAAAAAAAAAGTCCCCAACAACTTAATGGAATACCAATTGAAATTTTTCAACCAACTGAATCTGAAAGCAGTCACTCATCTATACAAAGTAATTCGAAAGATAACTATCTGGTATACTGACTGGAAGAGGATCATTTGTTTGACATTACAAGAAATAGTGGCCTAACAGAATATGGAAATTATCAAACAATATCATTAATATAACAGGAGAAGTAAAATAATAGTAATATGTATATTGTTCCAGCAGTACATAAACAGGGAGCTGCCAGAAACGAAAAGAGAATGTGGAACAAGGACCATCATTGCTGATGTAAGATGGCTAATGTTGAAAACAGAGAACACCAGGAAAATATTTATTTGTGTTTTATTGACTATGCAAAAGCAGTAGATGTTTGGAGCATTATAAATTATGGATAATATTGTGAAGAATGGAAATTCCAGAATATTTAGTAGAGCTTAGGCAAAGAGATAGTCAATGGAACTAAACAAAGAGGTGCTGAATGGTTTAAAATGAGAAAAGATGTGCATTAGAATTGTACATTTTTCACTATACAAATTTGTGATGGTTAGTTTTGTGGTAATATGGCTACAAATATAAGAAGATATGGGTAGCAAGGTTACAGAATTGTTGATCACCTGTCTTTGGTGTGGATATCTTGTCTGGAGGGTGCCCAATGAATGGTGGCCCAGACCTATCATATACTTAGTATTTTAATGCTCTCCTGGCTGCATTATGACATGTATTAATCTGGTAGGCATGGTTATGCTCTTGTGAATGTACGTTGTTGAAAATTTTGCTCTAGCACCAATCTCATTATTCGTGTAGTATCCAGTCACTTAAGAGTTTAATCTGTACAAGTCAACAATCCATATATTGCAGTTTTTAGACAGTGACTATATCTGAATAATGTCTTTTTCTCAACAGTGCTTTAAATTCTACATCAGTGGCTACATTAAAGAATGCTATAATTAGAATTACCGTATTATAATGTTCTCTAATATAAAATGATAATGATGTCTTTAAAGTGAAGCAAAGACATGTAAGCTGTAAACATATGAAGAATTTGGGGCTCACAAACTAGCCCCAATCTGAGAACAATTAATTATTGTGACATGGACATGCTTGATAATCACCCTCATGAAGAGATCACTGAAGATATAGGTGTTTTAGCAAAATGTGGTAAAGAAACTGGATGGTGCCTGGCTATTAGGAAAAAGTAGCATATGAGGTCTCAATGGCTTGTCTCCACACAAGCTGCTATCTTAGTGAGGTGTCAACTGGGCCCATATGGATGAAGCATGTCAGCCTGTATGATCCAAGAGTTGTTAATGATAAAATACAAATCTGAAGGAGAGAATGATATCAGAGCTTAAATTGTGAACACCCAGTTTTCAGAAGGCTATGGATGATAGTGGGAGTCCAAAATCCATTTGCAGGGTCTACATATGGAATAAGCCTCCAGTGAATACCCTCTGACCATCACAGACTGGGGATGTGAATAACCCTGGTGAAGTTGTGTTTTTGTTTGCTTTTCTCTATTTTGTTTTCTGTTTTTCCATATGTGGAATCCAGAATGAGTAGATCTATAGAGACAGTTACTGCATTTATGGTTTCTTGCGGGTATGACCGAGAAGGTTACTGGAGGAGCTGATGAAAATGAACAACAACAACAAAAGCAAATATACTCAAATTTATTATGGAAATAAAAAAGAAGATGTGGGTGGAGTTCAACTTATCATTTAAATCATATCCTTAGGGGTGTGGCCTATTTACAAGAGACAGTATCAAGAGCTGTCATCCCTTTCTTATCTGTCTCCTTCCTGCTGGATTGGGTCTCGAGCTGGTTTTGAGACCCCTGGCCCATGTGACCTGATGTCCCTAGAAGCTGTTGGTGCTCTCCACCTTCCTGCCAGTCTTAGATCTCTCTGACTCTGCGTTCCTCAGCCTGTGACATCGTTTCCTGCTTTGCCTTCCTGCTTTACCTGCCATGAACTATGTGAGTCTGGTGGTATTTCTAGCTAGCATCTGACACATAGACTTGAGTTGAATTGGCTTAGCTTCTTCCTTGATAAAAATATCATTCTTGATATAAAGTTTTCCTTATACATATATGAGTGTTACTCATTTTTTATGCAGAAAATCTAGACTATTACAATAGTCAACCTGTATACTGAGCCAATAATTCAAGAAGCTGGACTATAGGGAGAAGGACATGGTATTGGGATTGAAAAAAAAAGGGTCATTAACCACTTGCAATATGAAGATGATACAACTTTGCTAGTTAAAAATGAACCTGAGTTGTGATGAAAATCAGACTACAGATGTCAATATGGTTATATCTCAATGTAAAGATAAGAAACGTCCTTGCAAATAAACCAATAAATATTATTGTAAGTGGAACGATGTTTGAAGTTGAAAGGGATGTCATTTTACTTAGATCCACAATCAATGCACATGGACAAAACAGTCCAGAAATCAAATGACAGACTCTATTGTTGAAATATGTTTTAAAAAGACCTCTTTAAAGTATTGAAGAGCAAAGATGTTACTTGGCTACTTGTGCCTGACCCAAGCCATGGCATTTTCAATTGTCTAATATATATGTCAAGGATAAGGACGGCCAGTGAACCATTAAGGAATGTGCATTATAATTCAGTTGAAAACTATTGAATGTACCATAAATTTCCAGAAGAACAAAGATATATATTTTTTGGAGAAGCACAGCTAGAGTGCTCCTTAGCAGCAAGGATGTTTGGAAAACTTTATGTCATGTGCTTTGGACATGCTATAGAGACAGTCCCTGGGAGAGGACATCATTTTTAGCAAAGTAAAGACTCAGTGAAAAAGTAGAAGACCTTCAATGAGATGGATTTATACAGTGGCTGCAGCAATGGGCTCAAATACAACAATTAGTGCTTCTATAATGTGTTAGTCTGGGTAGACTAGAGAAACTAATCCATGGACACACATATGTGTATAAGAAAAAGATTTATATACAAGAGCAATTGAACATTGAGAAAACTTCCCAGCCCAGTCCAGATCAAGTCCATAAGTCCAATATTAGCCCATATGTCCAATACCCATCTATAAAGTCCCCTTCAGACTCACGAGACACATGCAATGAAGCCGAATAGAACATCACAGGCCAGTGGGTAGAAAGTCCTTGGATCCAGTGGCATTGTAAGCATCTCAGTGCTGGCAGGAGTCTCTCTGTGGCTTCTCCAGCTTGAGAGGTCTGGTTGCATCCATGTGGCTTGTCTTCTGCAATGTCTCCCAGGGATTTGCAGAGAGAAAGAGGTGTCTTCCATCTCCAAGGAAGAAGTACCAGATTTCCCAGAATTCTCAGGAGAAGGACATGCCCACACAGAAGTCTCGTTGGCTATCTCCAGATTGCCATCCTAGACTCCACCCCTACACTCTTAATCCTTAAATTGACATCAGATTAGGTGACTACCACAGTGGTACAGTATTGACACAGTTTTTTTTTCTGTTGTACGTATGGTCAATAAGAATCAGAACTGAATCAACACTACAATTACAAAATCTGTTGCCTGTCAAAAGCTTCTTTGACATGTGAATAATGCTCTTTAGAGTGCTAAATCAACCTCACTGCCCTTGAGTTGCTTGTACTCTTGGCAATTCTATAGGACAAAGTAGAACTCTCCCTTTGAGTTTCAGAGGCTGCAAATTTTTACAGGAACAGAAAATTTCATCTTTCTCTCCTAGAGCAACTGGTAGATTCTAACTGCAGAGCTTGCAGCACAGCACATAAGCCACAATACCAATATATGTAATACAAGAGAATATCAGAGTAATTCAGTTTAAATTCAATGGGAAACAGAATAAGCTGAAATATAGTGGAGAGTTATAGGCCTTCCAATAATAATTTAACATGTAGTTAATTTATAAGCAGAGTGGACTTTAAATTTAGAAGAACTAAGTAAAGGATTTTAGTCTAGCATTAGCTTAAAACTCAGAAATTTGGATAATTGGGTTTTTCTTATGCCATTAGTTCTTTCTGCCAGCCAAAAGGACTATAGATTTTAAGGGCAATAAAGTCACAGATAATTGGGGAAAGTCCTACATGTTTATTTAATCATAAGTCCAGTAAAATGGGTTTTCCTGTCACTGAAGGAAAAGGGGGCTGTTACTCCCCGAGCAGAAATTATGTTTTTAAGAGATGTCATGGCTGCAAAAGTAACAGCGGCATGTCAGTTTTTAGGAATGGCCTTTATCCAATATGTAAATCTGTGAACAATTACCTAGACATATTTGTAATGATTTAAAGGTTAGCTATGGATAAAAGTTAACTTCGATTGAAGCATACATTCTGAAGGGAATGGCATTTTCCAGATGAAACTTAAACAGTTTGCTTGAGTTATTGCAGGAACCACGAGAACGGTGAAAAGCACTATGTCCAGCGACTTTTAAAATTTATCACCAAAATTATTTCTTTAAAATTTCAACTAATTTATCTTTTCTTAAAGGTAATCTTATATAAAGTGCTTTTAACATGAGGACATGAAACTATATTTATGTAAGACAAACTTCTGATTGGTCACTAAACATAATTTGGTTATGTATCCTCAGAGGCATCTGCTCTTTTATTTTTTTCAAATTCCTCAATCTTAACTATTTTTATCATTTTTTTCCCTAAGTTAGTTTGTTAAGATTATAGTTGTTTATGAACAAGTCAAGGTAAACTCGCTTTTCTGTTTTCATTAAGTGGCTCTGAAACTTGCAAGGGAAATTATTTGGCTTCTTTACCAGAAAATAATTTCCTCTGATCACTACAGTGGTGGGACTTGTTTAGGTTCATGAATCTGTATTTTTATTACAGAAGAGAGTAGTAAAGGATTTAACAAGCCTGCTACTAAGATCCCATTTTATAGCAGGTTGAAAAGAGGTTCGGAATAAGCTGTATTTCCATTCAGTTACCCTCAGGTTCAACGTACAGTGTCCCTGCATAAGGGCTCAGAGGCTGAAAATATTTACGGGAGCAGATAACATGCATCAATCATGAGTCACACCAAGGAATCGTAGAATCTGTGTAAATATTCACAGCTCTTCCTTTAGTGATTTGCAGGTGTTCACATGAGCAATTATTTGAGATTGTCCAGTCAAGGTAGCTTTGGGGAGGACATAATTTCCAAAATCTTAGTGAAGGTCTTGGTGCCTTGTTAATAGCAAAACTTAGCAGGATCAGGCTTCAAATCAGGACCATTAACATCTAGAATACAATAAGAATTACTCAAATATGTTTCTCTTATATATTTTTTGGTTAAAATTCACTCGGTTATGTTTAGACAATCATGTTTTGGATTATCTTTATTGCCAATTTCTAGAAGGAGAGTGGTAGAATTTAAACAAGCCACAGCATGCAATATAATGCTAAGTGCAGTCAGGAGGAGTACCTCATGGGAAGTCAGTCAACTGGAAGAGAGATGTGTTAGATCAGGTTGTTCATAGAAGAAAAATCAATAACTTTTATACATGTGTGTATACAGGAAGAGGTTTATGTCACAAAATGGCACACTCAGTTGTAGAAGTGGTTAAGTCCAGTCCTGTTCAAGTCTATTGGTCCGCTGGAGGGGTCTCCTGACTTAGGTTGCCATGGAAACTGATGAATAAGAAGCATGAAGACAGAACAGTGGGGCCACAATATCGTGGGTATAGAGTTGAATGAATCCAAAGTTGTCTGAATGAATTCAAAGTCAGCAATCTGATGAAGGCTCCTGGGATCAATAGGTGACACAACAGGAAATCAATGAACCAGACACAGGATGCAGAACCAGCAGAAGGTGAAAGGACAAGAGAGCTTGATTGTGCTCGGTCTTTCTTATACAAAAGACCACACCTGCAAGAAGGTATCATCAGGGTCTGATTGATAGATTGAGTTCCAATATTACCTTCATCCAAGTATGTCTAGACATAAAATTTAACCATCCCAAAAAGTGTTGGGTCAAAGAATAGCTTAAGATAGCAGATAATGAATGGGAAACATAACCATTTAAACATTTTCCTCAGCACTATATCTGCAGTGATGTTACTAATTTAGCTATAACAACAACATACATGAGGTGGAGAAGAATCCCCTCACCTATAAGGATAAGCTAAAGCTATAGTAACCTACTTGTATTTGTGTCTGTGCTTCTGGGTTAAAATGCCTAAAGGATTTCCAAAAATTCCATTTACAAACCGTTAATTTTGCAACAGTAACCTGTAGAGAAGCAATTTTACTCTTATCATGTCCTCCAGCAGCTTCAAAAACCCAAATATTAAAGAGTCCTGTTGTTAATTTAAAATTCTGAAATCACTCTTGTCATCTAATTGAGAGTGAAGAAAAATAAATGTAGCCCTGTCTTTTCCATACTATTAGTGACGAAATTCCAAGGACATAGGTACAAACAGATAGCACAGTCTTGGTATTCATCCATGTAGCAGACACAAATTCCATAAGATAATTCTATACTAGATATGACACCATCTACCTTCAAAGAATGTTTGAAGTTTTTCAAATTTTAAGACTCTGACACTGAACAAAAATGCTGATGGGAATTGTCCCAGAATATGGACATTGTGCTTGGCTTTTGGTGCTATTGTGTGCATTGTTATGCGGCATTGTCTATGGCAAGTCCGCTGATCTGGCTTATACCATGAACCAATTTGTTCTGAAACAAGAGTTTTTACCTGTCTTTTGTGGCTGGCAAACATCCTTCCATCATCTACTGATGTTCTTTGCCTTTTGTAGCTTGTCAAACCTGAGATTCTACAAACTTGAAAACATTTCAGTAAGTAATTGCCTAGAAACAGCCAAAATTTGGTGACAATTTTTACAATTTCAGAATGAAAGTAGACAAGACCAAAGAGATAGGGAGAAAACAAAACTAGGATCCTTCAAAAATTCTGAAAGAGCTCAGCACAAGAAAGTAAGGCCCAGGATTCGAGAGGGGGGTTGCCTCTGTGAGGTCTGAGAATCAATGCAAGTGGATGAAAATGGGCTTGCGTTGGTGCCAGAACGCTGTCCCTTCAGGGCTGCTGAAGATAAGGCTCATTTGAAATACCTATGTTGGACAACAAGACGGGTTAAAAGCAAACTGGAGCTTCTGGTAAAAGTGAAGGAACAAATTTATTGAAAAAAGAAAATTATCCAGATTTGGGCTGTTCTTGAGGATTCACAAAAGTACTTCCGCAAAAGGAATTGTTTACAGAGCTTTGATAAACATACATTTGTGAAATATATAGGCAACATGCCTCTGGCGAGTTCCCTCTGTCTATAACAGACGGAAGGGAAGAAACTGGTTAGCAACCAGAGTGCATTGGAGGGATGCCTCTAGGAGATCACAAGGATCGACTTGACATGAACAGTTAAAACCTTGAAAGTTGATACCCACCTCTCAAGCATGTTGGACCAAATCGGATTTTCAACATTTTCGGTGTTGTGTTTGTTTGTTCGTATTGGGGTTTCTCTCAGATGTATTGTGTCAGTGGAGGTGACCCTCTTGAATTTCTGTAAATTGTTTTTTAGTAGATGAAACCCAGGATTGATGAGCCTGTAGTGACAGTAAGTAGAATAAGGGTTTCTGGAGGGTATAGAGGGAGGGTGGTTTAAAGGAAGTTGATATCAAGGAGTTTAAGAAGGAAGAGAACATTTTGAACTGACTTTTATAGCAATTTTACAATACCTTTTGATTTGAGGGACCTATGAAATCAGATGATAACTGTTTTAGCCCAGATAAAATGGTTTTTTAGGGGAAAAATTCTTTTTTTTTTTAATTTAAAAAATTATATTTGGTTGACATTTCCAAAATCAGACTTCAACAGAAACAAGACAATGGGAAGATCTCTTCAGTCTTATTTTGCAGATTATAAGGTTTCATCACTGTGCATCTTAATATACATGTGTTTGGAGAGATATCCTGAGTAAATGCTCTTCCTGAGGACATGCAAGGTAGGGACCAAATGGAAATCTGCAGGCCTCCTGAAGTATACTGACTAGCTGACTTTTGTAGATAAGATCAGAAGAAACATAGAACAGGGAAAAAAAGAGTCTGGAATACATCTTTTGCAGACATCTTTGCTTATGTCAAGCACTTAGTACTTTTGAGGGTCTTCACAGCCTAAAAATATTTTTGAAAGACACTATCAAATGTTGGAGATACTATGCAACAACTATAATTCATATACGCTGCTGGTGGTACAAGCGCTTTGGAAATGAGTTCCTAGTTTCCTATTAAAAATAAATAAACAGCTTAACCAAATGAACTGTTCATTGTAACTTTATTTATAATAACTGCAAACAGGAAACAGCATGATTATCTGTCAGTGTATGAATGGAGAAACAGACTATAATCTATCCACACACTAGAGTGCTGACATAGTTATTGGCCTTCTAGTTGAATCTGATTCAGCAATAAGAAAGAATGAAGTATTTATATAATGAACGACATAGAAAAATCTCAACAACATGTTTTTGAGACAAATTCCAACACAAAAAATAAATACCATATGATTTCATTTAGGTAAAATTCTAGAGCAGACAAAGTGAAATTATAAATATGCACAACGGTACAGATGGGAATTGGAAACGCAGGGAATCTAGGACAGATGAACCCCTCAGGACCAGGGGTGACAGTGGCGATACCAGGAGGGAAGGGGGGTGTAGAAAGGGGGAATAGATCACAGGGAGCTACATATAACCTCCTCGCTGGGAGATGGGCAGCAGAGGGGTAGGTGAAGGGAGACGCCGGGCAGTGTAATATAAGATATAATAATAATTTATAACTTATCAAGGGTGCATGGGGGAGGGGGGCAGAGGAAGGGCGGGGGGAAGGAAAATGAGCTGATTCCGGGAACCCAAGAGGCAAGCGAATTTTGGGAATGATGAGGGCAACAAATGTATAGATGTGCTCTACACAATTTTTTTTTCTACACAATTGATCTATGTATTGTGATGAATTTTATGAGCCCCAATAAATTGATTAAAAAAAATAGAGAAAGCAGATAACTTTCTGAACCACTGTGATAAGGAGTAGGTAGTTGAGTGGGGCAGAAGTAAACTTTTGGTGGTGGTAAAAATATTTTATTTATGAATTGATAGTGCCTATTTTGCTACCAAAGCTCATCAGAATATATAATGGATACATTTTAGGTTTTTTAAAATTATATTTCAATAACATTTATCTTAAAAAGATGAAAAGTCATATATATGGGTGTTCTCATTTTATGGATACTTCATTCTTCCAGTTTCATCTTCAAAAATTAACAAGTATCTGTTAAAGGGAGAAGCATGATTCTAAAAAGCATCCTGCATAAAATATACAAAAATCTTACACAGCATCATATACATGGAGTAGACTCACGAATTGCCCTTAAACTTTATAAGAACACAAGTTTAGATCCACAAATATATCATATGAATAGTGCTTGCTAGTGGCACTTAACCTGAACATTCCACTCATGGAATGTTTTATCAGAAAAGTGGTGTTAAGTGTGATTATGACAATTACCTAGATTTTTATTACAATTTCATATTATTCTTGTTATATTGCCTAACATATCAAAAACGACTTGAGTAACCTCATGTATGAGTGAAAATAAATGCATTTATCTTATAGAAAGTTATATGCGGAGTTATTTTACTGAATCTTGCTTGTTGTTTCCTTTCCCTTAGTCCAGATACTATTTAGAGAGGCTAAAGGTGTCCACTGTCATCAGTTTTTTTGCAAAAGTAGAATATTACATTTATCCAAGATTTTACAGGCCACAGTAGAGATGGCTGATTGATTACTGGAGAAGAGAGGCTTTTCTGAAATTTGTTTTAGTTCAAGCGGATCACTATGAATTAAGTAAGCACGAGGGCAGCAGGTGTTCTTACTAGATTTATAGTCACTGGCAAACTATCGTCCAGCAGTTTCAAAAGCATATGCAGCTGTATGGACATCTGTAATTGCTCTGTGCATTCGAGGATATGATGTAGTGGGGGCTGGCTGTCCAACACTACCTAACAGGGATTCCAGAAAATGTTCCAAGTGATTTATGGTCAGAGTGTGGGACAGTGTGTTTGCTGAATGACATGTACTACTGAGTTGGTGACAACTTATAGCAGCTCTGTGTACAACAGAACAAAACACTACCCATCCTGCACCATCCTCAAAATCATGGCTGTATTTCAGCTCATTATTGGAGCCACTGTGTCATCTGTCTCATTGATCTGCTTCCTCTTTTTTCCAATGACCTTCTACTTTATCAAGCCTGATGTTCATTTCCAGGGACTGATCCCTCTGGGTAACATGTCCAAAATACATATGATGAAGCCTCGTCATATTTGCTCTAAGGGATATTCAGGCTGTACTTTTTCCAAGGTAAATTTGTCTAATCCTTTGGAACTTCATGTTATATTTGATATTCTTTGCCAATACTACAACTAAAATGTATCAAACAAAGATGTAACCTGAAGGGCTAACTAGAGTCTGTTTGACTTAAGTCATGGTATTTTCAATTATCTTATATGCATATGAAAGCTGGATAATGAATAAGAAAATCTGAAGAAGAGTTGATGCATTTGAAATGATATACAACTTACTTTATAAAATATTTTTAGAATCCACATGTGTTAATGTCATCACCTATCTCCTCAGAAGAGAAGCTGCTGGCAGGTAAGTGTTCTCTACAATACCAATTTCTGCGCAATAACTTACATTTAGTCATGGCAACAAAGACTGCCCTTTATTTGAAGTAACAGGCACAATTTATATGAGAAAATGTCTACCACATGCTTAGGTTTAAATAGTTATCACCTGTTCGTTAGTCACTTTTCAAAAAAAATTGATTTGTCCAAAAAGTGGGAAGCCAATTCACAACTCAATCATTTCTGCAATTAAGCCATCATATTTGGATCTGCAACAAAGTGCATTAAATTTCCCTCCCGTTTTGTCACATAGACTACTAAAAGATGTGTACTCCAGGATCAAGACAATAAAATGAATAATTTTTACCCTTTGACTGCATTCTTAAGAGTCTAAGTATCTTTTAAATTTCACTTTTGATTTCTTCAATAACCCACTGGATTGTTAATTTTAATAGTGTTATTAAAAACAAAACTACCTCACTATCATCGACTTGTGGGGATTCTGCAGGACACGGTAGCTCTGCCCCTGCAGGTCTCCAAGACTATAACTCTCTATGGTAGTAGAAACTCCCATGTTTCTTCAGAGGAGCACTTGGTGATTTCAAACTATAGACCTTGTGGATCGCAGCTCAATTTATAACCACAACACATACCAGGGCTACACAATTTTACTTAGTTTCCTGTATTCTTCTTGTTATTGATTTCCAGCTTCATTTGATTATGGTCTGATTTGACACTTTATGTGGTTTCAAGTGTTTAAAACTTATTGTAAGTTGATGTGTGTCCTAAAATAGTCTATACTAGATACACGTGCAATGTAGACTATGTCCTGTGCTTAGGAAGGGTGGTGTGCTCTCTATTTGCTAAGTTCAAATATTATGTTCCTTTATTCACTTTTTAAGTTATTCCATTTATCATCAAAAAGTGGTACATATAATGCCCTTTATATCTCATAATAAAATTTTATTTAAAATTGTTGTCAGATTTTAATACTGCCACTCCTGTTCTCTTTGTATGACTGCTCATTTGGTATGCTGTGCCCCTTCTCCTAACTTCTAATATATCTGTGTATCTGTGTCTATGGTCTATGCCTCTTGCAGAAAATGGAAAATGTTATAGTTAAGTCCGATCTAGACTAAAACATGCAATCCATTGATAGTCACTGCAATGAATTATTGGTAGGGAAGTATTTACTTAAAACATTCTGTTATATGTCATTTTTTTCTTAGTGAATTTGATGGCTTCTTTGCCCTCTATCTTCAATGCTAAACTTTTAAAAAATGTTTTCTTCCTTTTTAGTTTGATTTTTTTTATTACTGAGTCACTTCAGATTCCCTTCTTCAATATGTGAAAAGTCTCTAACTATGATTACACTTTAAAAATTTTCACTTTACCATCAATTCCATTTCATAGCTCAGATTCCTTCTAATCTCATGGTAAATTTATTTTATCATCACATGAATTAGAGTGCCTGTTCAGTTTGGCTGGCAACATTAATTTATTTCTAGAGATCTCACTTTAATATTTCTTGCAGGGCTGGTTGGTTGGTTACAAATTTCTTTAATTTCTGTTTATCTGGGAATGTTCTACTTTTGCCCTTATTTTTTATGACAGTTTTGCTGGGTACATTATTTTTGATTGACAGTTATTTTACTTCAAGTCTGTGTATTTCTCAGTCTATTGCTTAATTGCATGCAGTTTTTGCAGCAAATTAGTACTTACCGTATGTACTGGTGTAGAAGCTGAGTTTTTCAACACATTTTTTTTGCAGGTTTTGTGGTAAAATTAGGTGCATCAGTTGATATTTGTGTCTGCTTATACACAAGTATATATGGTTATCTTACTGAGGTGGCTTTGTAAGTACATTTCTCTCATCTCGTATTCCTCTCAAAATCCTTCCTTTATCATTGTATCTGGAAAGTTCAATTATAATATACCTTGGGATTCTTCATTTAGGGTTTAACCTGTAGGTAGTTCATTGAGCATCTTGGATGAATATCTTATCTTCCATATTTGGGAAATTCCCTTCTATTATTTTTCAAAAATTTCTTCAGTACTTCATTTTCTCTAGAATTCTTTTTTCTAGAATTCCTTTTATAGTTTTATTATTTCTTTTGACGTTGCCCAACAGAGCCTTGTTCTGTTCCTTGTTTTCCCCACTGGTTTTCCAAACTGAGCAATCTCAGAGGTTTTTCTTCCATTTTGCTGATTCTTCCTTCCATTGCTTCGATTTTTGTGTTTTTCTACAAATGTTTATTTCTGTTACTTTTTTATTAAGCTATTGATTTTCTAGTTGCATTCTATTTAGGGTTTCTATCTCTGTTACATTCCTTATGTTGTTCTATTATTGATTTTCTAAATTCTTCTAAAAAGTTTCTCATCTCTTTCTTTATTGGATTGTTGTTTTGAGGTGACATCTAGTCAGTTACAACCCATAGTAATGTTATGTACAATAGAGCAAAGCACTGCCTGGTCCTGCACCACCTTCACAATTGTTGTTATGTGTGAGCCTGTTGTGGTGGTCATGGTATTAATCCATCTCTTTGAAAGTGTCAGTCTTTTTCACTGCCCTTCTACTTTACTAAACTTTGTCTTTTTCCAGGGATTTGTCTCTTCTGACATCGTGTCACAAGTATGTAAGATGAAGTTTTGTCCTGCTTGCCTCTACAGAGCAACCTGGCCATACTTCCAAGTAGTCCATGGTACTTTCAATATTCTTTTTCAGCACCACAATTCAAAAATACATCAATTCTTCTTTGGTCTTGCTTATTCAATGCCAAACTTTAACATGTATATGAGGCAGTTGAAAATACCATGGCTTAGGTAAGGTGCACCTTAGTCCTCAAAGTAACATCCTTGTGTTTCAATACAATAAAGAGGACTTGTGCAGTAGATTTACCAATGCAGCATGGCTTTTGAACTCTTGACTGCTAGTTCCATGAGCATTGATTCTGGATTCAAGCAAGGCAAAACCATTTACATACTCAACCTTTTCTCCATTTAGCATGATGCTACCCCCTGTTCCAGTTGTGTGGATTTTGCCTTTTAATTTGAGTTGTGATCTATTTAAAAAGTTTAGATCCTTGATCTTTGTCAGAATGTGTTTCCTCACTTTCAACAAGGAAGGTTGTGCCATCTGCACATAGCAGGTTGTTAATAAGCCTTAATCCAGTCCTGATGCTGCATTTCTTCTTCATGGAAATCAACTTCCATGATTACTTGGTCAGGACGCAGATTGAATTCATATGGTGAGAGGATACAACCCTGTCACACAATCTTCCCATTTTTAAACCTTGCAGTTTTCCCTTGTTCTGTTTGCACAATGGTGTCTTGATCAATGCAGAAGCTCCACATGAGCACAATGAAGTGGTCTGGAATTCCCATTCTTCTCATAGTCCGTTAGTTTGTTATGATCCACACAGTTAAATGTCTTGCCATAGTCAATCAAACACAAATAAATATTTTCCTGGTACTCTTTGCTTTTAGCCAAAATCCATCTGGCACCAACATATCCATCTGACATATATTTTATTCAATGCCCTCTTCTGAATCTGGCTTTATCCTCTGGCTGCTCCCTGTCAATGAATTGCTGCGACCGTTGTGGAACAATCTTCAGCAAAATTTAATGTTATCCCATAGAGAAACCTTATTAATATGTCTTATGTCGTTGTCAATTATTTCAGATAAATAATCACCTGAAAATTTAGGTTTTTCTTTCATTGATAGGTAAACAGAAAATACCCACTGGCCCAAAGACTCACAAACCTCCATATCTTTCACAATTACTTCCAAACATTTCTTTTCATCTTTTCTGCACATCAGCACTAGGTCATACAGATGTGTTCTGGGAGCTCATGGTGGCTCCACTTGATCTCTGTTGCTCCCTTATTATGGCATCCATCGATTTGGAGACACTGGAGAGCTGCATGACCATGGGGCATTCCATGCACATCTGTTACTACCTGAGAGCCGTTGCTGAGGTTGCAGGTGTTTTCCACATGCGAGCCTTGCCTCAGCGTGTTCATTTCAGTACTGGGTCTCCAAAGCAGCACCAGCGTTGAAGGCAGACCTGACAAATGGCCGCGGAGATGGTCAGCCTGCAGAGTGACCTTCACGCAGCATTCTGGATGACCTCAGTCCTGAGCAACTGACTTTAATTCTTCATGGGAGATAAGAGCTCCATCTTTAACTGTGGAGCAACTGGTGGTTTTGAACCACTGACCTTATGGTCAGTAGCCAAACAAGTAATCCACCATGTCACTAGAAATGAAAAAAGAAAAGAAAAAAGACACAAAGCATAGCAAAACCTAGGAAGACTGATGGCTCATCAATAACCTCATGTTCGTTCATACAGAAAAGTAGGTTTTCATGGAACCTAAATTTCTAAGATGTGATGATTATGGTAGCTCTTCCTTCCCCTCTCTCATAGAAATTATTTTTAACACAGGTATATTAATAAAAAGTACATGCCCTTAATAGCAATTTCCTTTAATAAAAGCACACCCACTTCCAAATTTTATTTTAAAAAATTGAGTATAGGACAGTATACAAAGGGGCTTCAAAAATTTATGGACAATTTTCATTTTCTTTCAATTCCATTTTTTCCATGAACTTTTTGAAGCTCCCTCATAATATAACTTTTTATCCATTTGTAAATAGTTTTAACTTTTGTATATGCAGGCAACTTAATCTATGTCATAAAAATATATGATGTGTGTGTACCTGAATGAATTTCATTCAATGTATAAAAAAGGTATGAAAACTGTAAAGCAAATGTCAAGCCATAGATACATCAACAGTGTGACTAACGTTTAGTAAAGCACTATTTGTTTTACTATTAGACAAACAAAGCTGTGGAAGAGTAAAGTGTTAAAAACAACAAAATGAAGAAGACCTGTCCAACTTTTGTGCCTGTCTTCAGGATAACCACATGTCTTTCATAGACTTGAGTGTGAAATCCAATGACAATATATGTAGAAAAATAATATCTCAATAGAATTTTAAATATCCTATGCACTAACATAAAACTGGTGCTTTTGTGTGTAATGAAGTACTTGTGCAAAAAACATGATATGATTCTTAAAAAGTATTCTATACTATCTATGTGGGAATAGAGAGGTGCCAGAGTTGACTCTAAATCATGCCAATAACACGTGGCTTTCTTTACTAGGACACTCTGCAGGGTGCTTCTGTTGCTTCCTGTCTCCCACATCCCCTCTGCAACTCTGATTGTAGTCACAGCAATAGCGGACTATTCAGGGTAAATTAAGACTTCCTTTTTTGACTGTGTTACATCCAGCGCTTCAGCCTTTTAGTCCTAGTTTTCAGTCCAGAGCCTTCTGTGCAGGCCCTGGAGCATGAAAGTGTAACGCAGAGATATAAGGGAGCAAAGTGCCCCCACAAGACCCATCAAACAATGAGGCATGGATACTGCTCAGGTCCCTGCTCTCCAGGCAGACATTTCTGGAAGGCTTTCCACATGATTCCTGGGATGAAGTCGTATATCCCAGCTCTCATTGACTTTATTTTGCTTACGGTCATATCCCTCTGATGGTTTCTATCCTTTCTCTACTCTCTCTATATCCTTCTCATCCACTTACTCCAACTTCCAGAATTATTTCCCAAGTTTCCAAGGTTCCACCTCTGAGGAATCTAAACCAATACCTTTACCAATAATGGGCTTTTTGTTTCTGAATGTAGTTGGAGACAATTTGGGAGATTTTTTTAATATATGCATTTCTATATAGCATGAGCACAGTTAGCCGGTTAGGAAATAGGTTCTGCAGTCCTTGTTTCTCTGTTAGCATGGTCTGATTTGTGCTATTGTTTCTTTTGATATAAAATAGAAAAATTGAGAGAGACTCACAATTCTTAGAGAATCTTGGCACAAGTGTAGACTGAAATACAGTTCAATCTATTATTAACTGTTTCAATATATATCTTTTTGAGATGAGAAATATTCCTTATCCAAGAGTACCTATCAGAATCATTGAAGTTTTAAGATTATTTTTGTTTTTATTAATAAAAATAATGTGTGTTGCACATGACACATGGTATATATTTTAAAAACTATTCTAAAGGGCTATAAAATGAAAGTAAAGAATCACTGCAGGGCCATGGTATATTTCTCAGAAAAATATCAATTTTAACCATCTGTGTTTTTAGTGCTTCAGATTACCTCCACCATTTGAAATAAGGTGCAAATTATTATAATTTCTTAGTTTGCAAAAATGACCATGTAATGTCAAATCTAAGAATTCCATTCCCTTGAATACTTCCATGCCTTTTCTACATGGAGGCCTTAAAAAGTTCATGAATAAAAAAATGGACCAAAAAGAGAATGGAATATTCCCACAAATGTTTGATGCCCCTTCACTTAATAGATCCATGTTTTGTATATACTTTTATGTATAATGTATTAGGCTGCTTGTTCTACAAGTTCTGATAGTGTTTCCTTACTTCCTTACTTCTTCTGTATCTCCTATCACTTGTGATTTCCCATCAACTTCCACATTATCAAAATTGATCATGTTTGCATTTTAATCTAAGTCATAATTATAATCAGAGTTGCTGCTTTTTTTCCCTTCAGTACAAGGACAAGTATCATAATATGAATCCAGGAAAAAAAGACTATGTACAGAATCTAGTACAGTCTTAGGATAGAGATTTTGGAAATTCCCATTTAACTGCCTAATTTTTTTGGTGAGACAAAAGTGGGGTCCTCACCCTGTGAAAGGACAGAAGGGAATTTTGGAGGTGAGAAGTGAAGGGAGATTATATGAATTAGTGGTCCATGTGAGTGGGTGAGTGAATAAACTTTAAAAATATGATATGAAGATAAATAAAAAGACTGCTGTTAAATCATAAAAGCATTTATTAAATAAAAACACAAAAAATGCTAAGCTATTCATTCTAGACACATCCTCCACCTAGATCTATTCACTTCTGAAGGTAGTATTTCCATTGGAAACTTTTGTTTTGGAATTCTTCCTTGCATAATTCACTCATGAGATCTCATGGGAATTTGGGTCATAAGACAAAGCTGAAACAAATAACAGCGTGTCACTCTGGTTGCTTACCACTTTTAGCTTTATGTTATGTTTGTTAACTGAAGTAAGAGACACGAGAATAAAAATGTAGTATCTCCTGAATAGTATAGCAAGTTTTATGAAAGGAATAAATAAATATTACAAGCAGAGTCACGTCTAATTTGTTATACCTATGGACAGAATAAACATGACTGCATATGCTCAGAATATGCTGTTGCAGAGGGGGTGTTAAAGAAGAGTAAGGAATGTACATTTGTGATGTCCACATTAAGCCACTGCCTAGCTGCCCACCTTCAAAAGAAACCTTGAATACAAGTGCCATTTTAACAACTGTTCACTGAACTCAACCAAAAATTAGGTGTCTGTTCTGCTCAACTGGTACAAACTAGCTGAACCACACCATTGGTCCTGTTTAGAGTAAGTATAGTGAAAGGATACAACCTAGATATACCACTTTTCTGAGTTTTAAACCATGCAGTAAGCCCGTTCTATTCCCACAACTGCCACTTGATACATGTGCAAGTTCTGAATGAGGACAATGAAGTTTTCTAGAATTCCACACAGTCAAAAGTCTTTGCCTCAGACATACAACAAAAGTGAACATCTTTCTGGTATTCTCTGCTTTCAATCAAGATCCACCTGATGTGAGCAATGATATTCCCTTGTTCCACATCCTCTTCTAAATCAGACCGTTCTTCTGGCAACTACCTGTTAGCATACTGCTGCAGTCATTGGAAAATAATCTCCAGCAAAATTTTACTTGTGTATGATATCAATAATGTTGTTCTATAATGTGTGGGTC
>NW_022111373.1:15892755-15896208 GCF_000313985.2 Echinops telfairi
ACATCATACAATTGAATAGTTCAATCATTCAGTTATTTCAAGGGGTATTGTACAGTTACCACCACATCTATCTTAGTACGTTTCTCCCTATTCCCAACCCCCATGGTTAAATGGCCTTAAAAATGAGTTGTGCAATCAGGATCAATTCTAGTGCTCCCTCCCTTCTCCTGACTTTATTACTTACTCCCCAAATCCGCTTTTTCTCTCTTTCTGCCATTCCCCAATCCTGCATTCCCTATAACACCTTTTATCAGTTATTATCATTATACATCCACTCCTCCTGTGCTTCACAGCTGGGAAACCCAACAGAAAACAATGAAAAACAAATCACACTAAGGTGGTAAGGATAATATCATAGTATCATAAAGATTAAAAAATACAAATAATGCATGAGAGGGAGAAGACCTCCACCTATATTCAAAAAGTCCGGGAAGGAATTTCTGTCATGGAACAACTAACAGATGCCTGCAGTCAGAACAAATTTAGGTCGTGTCCACAGGGAGGTTAACTGGCCAAGTATTGCGTTCAATCCAGCATTATCAATAGTACAACGGTCTCTGCCTGCTAATGAGGCTGTTCGTGACCTTTCACTTGGTTAGTTTATGCTGTTCTTCATGTCATCTCATAGCGTACAGTGTCATTTGTGCTGAACGTTCAATGTACCAAACCTGTTCTTGAGATATTCTAGAAATTCAAGTTGTGATTATTCAATGTTGTATGTTGACTTTTGTGAACCAGTTTTCATTTTCTACAGCTTCACCTTGAAATTACATATGAGTAATTAGTCTGCTCAACAGTTGACCCTGATCTTGTTTTAGCTGTGGTTGTTGAATTTTTTTTCATTGTCTCTTCTTACAGATCTAGTCAATTTGATTTCTGTGTATTTCATCTGGGGAAGTCCACATGTATAGTCCTGATTTGTGCTGTTGAAAAACAGTATTTGAAATGAAGAAATCATTGGTCTTTCAAAATTCTATCATGCAATCATCAGCTTCATTTCTATTACCAAGGCCATACGTGGTATTGCTCCATCCCCCACCCCACGAAGATCATTCAATACCAGATACACCAATACACTGACAAGGATCTGCCAAAGATCCAGGCCAGTTTCAAAAGAGGACATGATACAAGGGATCTCATTTCTGACATCAGATGGATCTTAGCTGATGCAGAGAATACCAGAAAGATATTTACTTGTGCTATACTGACTGTGCAAAGGCATTCCACAGTGTGGATCTGTGGATATCATTGAGAATAATGGGAATTCCAGAAGGCTGCATGTGCTCATGTGGAAACTATATATGGAACAAGGGGCAATTTGGAGAACAGAACCAGGGAATACTCTATGGCCTAAAATCAGAAAAGGCATGCATCCATGTGGCTACCTTTCACCATACTTAGGTATTCTGAGCAAATAATCAGAGAAGTTGGACTGTATAAAGAAGAACAAGGCTTCAAGGATCAGAGGACGTTTTATGAACCTGTGAAATGCATACTAAATGTGAGGACTTATTGATTAAGATCAAACACTTGTTGATTAAGATCCAGATTCCAGCCTGCAAAGGGATTTCAAATTAATGTAAGGAAAGCCAAAATCTTGACAAGTGGACCAATAAGTAACATTATGACATATCTCAAGGATTTCATCTTGTGTGGAACCACAATTAATGCTCATGGAAGCCACAGTCAAAAGATCAAATGACACATTTAAGTGGATAAATCTGCTGCACAAGACTTCTTTAAAGCATGACCCAATTAAGGAGTTTTCATTGCCTGATATGCACGGGAAAGCAGGACCTGACAAAGGAAGACCGAGGCAGTAATCAAAGAATTGGAGTCATGGTGCTGTTGAAGACTACTGAAAGTAGCCATGGACTATCAAAAGTATAAACAAACTTGCCTTTGAAGAAGGAAAGCCAGAATGTTCCTTAGAAAAAATGAGGAGCCCTCGTATCACACATTTTGAACAGGTTATGAGGAGAGATAGGTCCCTAGAAAAGGCTGTCATGCTTGATAAACTATAGGTGCAGTGAGAAAGAGGAATAACTTCAACAAATGGATTGGTACAGTGGCTGCTACAATGGGCTGAAACCTAACAATCATGAGAATGACATAGGACTGGTCAGTGCTTCATTTGGCTGTATTTTGCTAATATCAAATGCAAGCAAAATTAGGTTATGTGCTAAACAGAGAAAAGATTGATGTTGTCAAAATGTTCATTTTGCTTGGATCCACAATCAATGTCCAAGGAAGCAGCAGCCCAGAAATCAAATTACTTATTACATTGGACAAATCTGATATATCAACATTATTTATTTAATGTGTTGAAAAACAAATATGTCACTTTAGAACTAAGGTGTGCCCGACCTAAGGCAGGATATTTTCAATAATCACATAAGCATCTGAAAGTTGGAGTATGAATACAGAAGACAGCAGAAGAATTGATACATTTGAATCAATTACATCTGCATCGGAAGACGTACAGCCAGAATTTTCTACTCCTTAAAGGGCGGATGCCAAGACTTTGTCTTGTCTATACATTCAGTAAAAACCTGGGTGCCCTGCTTGGTAAAGTACAGTGTCTGGGAAAAGAGAACAACCCTCCATGAGATGGATTAAGACATGAATGGAACAAGTGTGAGGATGCGTCAGGACTGGACAGTTTTTCTTCTTGTTGTACCCAGGGTGGCGATGAGTAACACACAGCGCTGCACCAAACAGCAATAACAGTATCATGACTTTTCAGAATGTGCTGATAAACGCAAGGTGTGATTTTGCCACACAGTTCATTTAAACATTTTCATCATGACACGTGGAAAGGAATGAATTTATTTGGAATGAGCTTGAGAAAGATGTTTACAAGCAGTGACGACTCATGTTTCTTGAAGGTCTGTAAATATAAAGGTGTTTGTATTAGCCAGGTGTCTTTATTTCCTCCAGCTTCTGTAACGAAATACCACCAAGTAGGTGGTTTTAGCAAACAGGAAATTAGTATAACAATTTTGAATGCTAGCAGTTGGCCAGTAGTCCAAATTCAGAGGCTAGCCTGGCCATGATTTCTCTGTTTGCTCTAAGGGAATAGCCATCTCTTTCTCTCCAATTTGGGGTAGTTCCAGATGTTTCTTAGCATTTTGTGGCTTGTAAATATATTTTCACATGTATTTCAAATTTCCCTATGTGATTCTAGCTTAGTGTTAGCTCTCTCATTTTATAAGACATCCTTAGAAGGGATCAGAACCCACTCTAGTATGGCTTTGTTAATAGAACTGGTGACATCAGCAAGAAAGGACTTGTTTCCAAGCAAGGTCCCATTCACAGAAAGAGGCACAATTTCAAAACATCTTTGGGGGGAAATTAAACTCTATACCCTTGGGATAGGTGAACATAAGTTATAGTAACAAATAATCCAGGGAGCAGGCAGTGAGAGGAGACCCTATAGGACAGAGTAGACAG
>NW_022111373.1:15897323-15929847 GCF_000313985.2 Echinops telfairi
AAAGGCATGTCTATTATGATTTTCCTGACTGATTTTAATCTAAGATTTATAGATATGGAGCATAAATGGCAATAATAATGAAAAGTGGAAAACAGAAAGGCAGGTGTCAACTGACATGAGAACTGTCTCACAGAAGTCTCCGGAGTGAAGCCGTCACCTAAACTGGGGACACGCGGAGGAGCTCTGGTGAGAGAGGGGACTGCTAAATGCTGAGCTGCTACCTGCCAGGCATTTGATTGGAACCCATGTGCTTCGGTAAAGGTAACAGCAGCCCTTGAAGTCCTATGGAGTGGTTCTACCATGTCGTTTAGGGTTGCTATGAGTTAGAATTGACCTTGATGGCAGTACGTGCATATGTTTAGAACATACTTGATAGGTTATAGATCTATGTCATACTTTGTAATCAGTGTACATTTAATGTATTTTAATCAAACTGGAAACTTTCAGACTTCTATTAGTAGGATCATAAGATAGCAATTTTTGTCCTCATTCATATTTTGATTAAAATAATAGGGAACTTATACAATTATTTATTAGGTAATTTAAAAAAATTCACATACATTATTATCCTTGATTTTCCCAGATATTTGAGTATCTGTTTATAATTCACAGGTTTTTATCTGAGGTTTTACTTCAGTAGTTAAGAAGGTAGAATAGGTACATATTCTTCATTGATGCACCAGAAGCAATGTATGATCTGAGACACAGCACCAATGAAGCATTACTTTATTTCTTTTAAAAGTAAAAATTAAATGTGAGAATAATACCAATATCAGAGACACGGTTTTATTTATTTATTTTTAAAAACCTTTCATCGGGGGCTCATACAGCTCTTATCACAATCCATCCATCCACTATATCGAGCACATTTGTACACATGTTGCCATCATCATTTTCAAAACATTTTCTTTTGACTTGAGCCCTTGGTTTCAGCTCATTTCCCCTCCCCCACTCTCCCTATCTTATGAACCCTTGATAATTTATAATTTTTTCCCATGCCTTACACTGACCGATGTCTCCCTTCTTCCACTTTTCTGTTGTCCATACCCCTGGGAGGGGGTTATATATAAATTGTAGTGATCAATTCCCCCTTTCACCCCACCACCTTCCCTTTACCCTCCTGGTATTGCTAATCTCATTATTAGTCCTGAGGGGTTATCTCTCCTGGATTCCCTGTAATTCCATCTCTTATCTGTACCAGTGTACATGCTCTGGTCTAGCTGGATTTTTAAGGTAGAATTGGGGTCATGATAGTGGAGGATAGGCTGCATTAAAGAAACAGAGGAAAGTTGTATGTTTCATTGGTGCTATACTGCACCTTGATTGGCTTGTCTATTCCTTGTGAGCCTTCTGTAAGGGGATGTCTAATTGTCTACAGGTGGGCTTTGTGTCTCCACTCTGCCCTCCCCCTCATTCAAATTGATATGATTTTTTGTTCTGGGTATTTGAGGTCTTATACCAGATCCCATCAACACCTCATAATCACACAGGATGGTGTGCTCCCTCCATGTGGGCTTTGTTCCTTCTTAGCTAGTTGGTCTCTTGTTGATCTTCAAGTCTGTAAGACCCCAGATGCTATATCTTTAGATAGCTGGCACCATCAGCTTTCTTCACCACATTTACTTATGCACCGCTTTGTCTTCAGTGATTGTGTCGGGAAGGAGTGCATCATGGAATGCCAATTTAATAGAAAAAAGTATTCTTGCATTGAGGGAATACTTGAGTAGAGGCCAATGTCCATCTGCTACCTTGATACTTAACATATAATATGTGTACATAGATCTATTTCCCTATCATTATATATAAATGTATTTACATACATACATGCTTGTATTTAGACCTCTATAAATGTCTGTTGCCTCCTAGTTCTTTCCTCTATTTCATTTTACTTTCCTCTTGCCTCACTGTCAGTTTTAAATGTATTTCATTCATCCCACTTTTCTCTAAAATTTAGAGTCTAAATAAACAAAGGTTCGTGTTGTAATATGGTTTCAATAGAGGTAAACCAATAAGGTTTATTTATTTATGAGTTACTTACTTGAGAGAGTTTCCATTCATATCCATTACTATTACAGAAATTGTGTGTGAATGTAGATATAAAAACTACCCAGGGATTTATTTCTGACTGAGATTAAAATGAGCTAAAAATATAAAACATCAACAGCAAATTCTTTAAAATACATACTTTATAATTTAGGTATCTTTTTTAAAATAAAAGAATCCATCACAATTTGGCACTGTGTAGAATTAAGGAATGGTTGACCTTTAAGGAATCTCACTGGGGTGGGGTACAAAGGGATGGGAGCCTATATCACTAGGATTCCACATTACTTTTTCCCTGTGTGAACTCTCTTTCAGGATTACAAATCACCAAAGACAGATATAGTCATCTGTACACTGTTTGAATAAGACATTTCCTCTCTTCTGTTCCATATTTACAATTCCACTGGGTTCATAAAATGGTCAGATGCTACAGAGCCATGAACAAACTACAGCGCTTTTAATAGAGCTATTCATCTGCTCCTTTTGAAGGTTAGTGTTCTCTCTCAAGGGAAGGTTCTCAGATAATAAGAGGAAAATGAATGGCAGTTGAGCACCTGTAATCAAATTATTCTTAATCCCCTCAACTCTTGTCACATCTTGAGCTCCTGGTATCATTTCATAGGTGGGCATTTTACGGACCCCCATGGTGTAATACAGTTAGTTTCCTTTCTCGCTTCCCTTTTTCTTTGCTGGTTTCTAGCCACCATCCATCATGGCTGGGTAAATCCTGTCAAGCACAAAGTCCCAGACTTTCAAGCAGTCAGACCCTCCGCCAGCCCGGTTTACCCTTGCACCTGTCCTTGTTCCAGCATGCAGCATGTGAGGAAAGGCACCAAAAACAGCTTATGGAATGGATGTGGGCAAGATGCCCAGTGTTTCAACAGGCGCTGTGTGTCCTCAGCAGCCCTCCTGCTAGGATACTGCTGCACTTGAATGGAGTCACACTTCACTCCACCCTCACTCCCCAAAGAGGGATTGCTTAAAACCTAGAGCAAACCATAATTCAGGCCAGATTCTCACACAACTAATGTGTCACAAGCGCACACAAAGCACTAAGCTTCTGAATGTTTCAGCTGGTCCCTAACACATTCTACTACAAAGGCTGCAGAGGGAATTTGTGGAATGGGGTGAAGTTTTCCATTTCATTTGCATGGTACCCTTTGGAATCTGAAACGAATGGAGATGCAGTCTCAGACATGTTAGAAATTTCATTTATATGATTAGGTTTATTACATATATCTTATATTTTTGCATCCTAACTTCTGTTGACATGGAAAATAATGGCTTCTGGAAAATTACTGAGAAAATTATAACACCGAATGTATTCTTTTCTTTCTTAAATTCTAGACTGAGTAAATTTTACAATGGTAAAACTTGATGTTCAGAGATAGATGAAAAGTACACAGTTAAGGACATAGGTCTTTATAATGCAAATACTGAATAAACTAAAAATATCTGCAGATAGTTAATGATTATGAGTGTTAAAAAGTCCACCCCACTAGTAGGTTATAAGGGCAAATTATAACGTATATAATTTCCCACCAGTAATATGCTTTCCTAGATCAGTTTACAATTGTAGTTCTATCTTAGTATTATCTTCTCTGTTCAATTCACTCTATCAAATGCTCTCGCTTTCATTATTACATTCTCTGTCTCTGTTTCTGTCTCTCGTCTGTAAAGAGCCAGGCACTGCATTGGGTCTTGTGTTAAAATAATGGACAAAACAGATACCATTTCTATACTTTGGAATCTTACCATCTGGCATTCTTTATGTATTTATCAACGGTTAATGTAGCTAGATACATAAAATGTTTCTTAGAAGGATCTTTTAACTATGGCATTTATATAGATTCTGACAGTGCATCTGTTTTACTACACCACCTTTCATGAAGACCTGCGCATCTGAATTCTGTTGCTAATATGTGGTTTATTCTCCCCAGGGACTTGGTGTTCCTTCCTCAATAGAAAGATTAGATAAGGAAGATAATGAGATTTCTTCTATTTGGATCAGTACACCATTTATCCCATCCCATTTCCCCCTGCATTTAATATTCACTTGGTTCCAAACATTAACCCTTCTCAGTGCTGATATTAAGCCAACATAAACAAAGTGTATTATTGAAAAATGTCCACTGGTATAACAAATGCTCCTTATAAGAGTTAATAAGGTTCCCTGGTTATTGGAGCTTGAGAAATTCTAGGTTAAACCAATTTTCACAGTTTTTCCACTGCATAATTTCTGAAATTATTTCTTCTTATAAAAATGTTAATTAGGCACCTATTTTGCCAAATATTGTTCTTAAAATTCCACTACTATCTAGTTAATTCTGATTCCTAGCAACCCAGTAGGGCGGTAGGACTGGGTAGGATGCGTCATAGGGTTTCTGAAGTTGTAAGCCTTCAGGAAGGCAGCCCCAACGTTTTCCCACGGAGTGATCCGGCTTTAGGTATCACAAAACCTTGGAGAGAAGTGTGCAGGGTAGAGAAGATTCCTGCTATGTCTCCATGGAATTCACTTTCTAAGTGGGGTTCTCAAAAAAAACCAATAAAATGAGCAAACAAGCACGATCATTGTGAATCGTATTAGGGACAGGGAAGGCTTTAAGGAAAATGTTATAGGAGTAACTTCAGACAGAAGGGTCTATCTGAAGAGATGACATTGGTGCTGGACGAGAAAAAAACACAAACAAATTCACTTTTCTCTGGTTGATTCTGATTCCTAGTGACCCTAGAGGGCAGGGTGGAACTGCCCTCTGTGAGTTTCCAAGACTGTAACTCTTAATGTTTATCGAAAGGCCCCGGTCCCGATGCCAGTGGTTTTGAAATGCCGAACATATAACTCCTATGCCAGCAGGGCTCCTTGAACATGAGGATGGTCCTGCAATATGGAGAACCCAGAAAAGAGCACAGTAGGTCAAAGAAACAGTGAGTCCAAAGGTCTGCCAGGAAAAATCTTAGCATGTTGAAGAAAGAGAAAGAAGTTCTGTTGTCAGCACTGAGTGATGGGGAGAGGGGTGTGTTTATCTGATGCAATATGATCTGAAAGGCCACACTAAGTAAGACTTTATTGTTGGTGCAGTAAAAATAACTTGGGAATCATTAAGCCTCGACAGAACCTAATTTGCAGTGTGAAAAGATCTCCTTGACTGGTATGTGGAGAATTGACTTTGGCATCGAGATTAGGAGTAGAAACCAGGTAGGAGGCCATAAGAGTAGCTTAGTTGTCACATACAATGCACACACATAAAAAACACATTGTGTGTGTAACACTAACATATAAGAATGTTGAACCGTTTGCACAAGCTATAATAATTCACATTATTTTGGTAAAATTGCAATCAATCCTCCAAGAGAAGAAGTTTTCCCATGCAGATTGAAAGCTATGGATGGTTTGGGCTTTTTTTTTTTTCCAGAAGTACAGTACACAAGACAGCTGGTGGGTTGATGTGGGAAATGGGCATGATAAAGAAGGCAGTGATGGTGTCTAGTTGTTGGACTGGACAATGGAGTAAATGCTGGTATCACTGATTGAGTTGGCAAAGAGCAAAAAACCCCAAACACTTAAAGGAGTGGAGGTAATCTAGAAACTGCTGAGATGCTCACTTCTTGTTCCAGGGACTTTTGGGGTCTGGCTTTTGTTTAAAAAAGTAAGACTCTGTCTTTTCATTGAAGACTAATGATTGCACTTGTCCCATACATTAGGAACTGCTGGGTGACTCTGATTGATTAATACTATTGTTGTCTATCTCTAAGCCAATATTTTCCAGTCTTGTATTACACATGAACTATTTGATAAACACAAATACTTCCTTCTTTGCAGGTAGTTATCTATTCAGCAATACTTTACTCATTATTTTGTATTGACAGACACTTAATTTTGTTCATCAGTCTGAAAGTGTCTATATACTTCTGGGGCTACAGGCTTAGGGTGGAATATTCATTGATCCAAACGAAATTCCCTTGACAATTTTTGGCCTACACATGATCATGGAAAATAATTCTGACCCATTGTCCTACTAATAAACAATGGAAAAAATGTTTGCACTTGTGACAAATAAAAGAAAAATGTACTTTTATGTGATATTGTTGTCTGCAGAGATAGTCCTCTGAGAGGGATTCGATGAGAAGAAGCTTGAACCACAAGTCAAAACTCTGGAGAAACTAAAAACAAAAATATAGAAAGAAACTCTACCTTCAAAGAATCTAACCAGCCTGGCACTATCCTACTTTTGTTTTAACAAATTAAGAGGAGTACATAAATATAACAAAATATGAAGAAGTATGATAAATAATAAAAATATATATGCATAATACCCACATGAGGGAATTCTAAAACATTCCTGAGAAAGTGATTTAATAAGATAGAATTTTTCCCAGAAGTTTTTGGAATCCCCTAAAAATATATTGCTAAAATTGAAGCAATAGCAAAGATCAAATATATTGTCATGTTTGGGTATACAAATAGTGAGTTACTCGTGCTTTATGAAAATTTGATTGTGGCAATGCCCCTAAAAAAATGAGCAGTTTACAAATGGATAGTGCATTTTAAGGATCCACAAAGCAATGAATCTCAAAGTGTCAGACCATCAATTTCAATTTGCAAAACAAAACTATTCTTGTTCCTGGTCTAATTGAAAGAGGCTCAACAATTAACAGTCAAAACAGTGGATATGTCAATTGGTTCAACTGGTACAACTCCCACTCAAAAATTAAAGTTGTGTGGACTTTCTGCTCACTGGATGCCAAAACTATTGCACCCAGGTCAGCTGAAGACAAGCAAAGGCAGGCCTTTCTATGGACATTTTAAAGACGTCGAATAAAGAACCTGGAACGTTTCTTGTAAGGATTATAATCAGGGGCAAAAAGTGAGTTTACCAGTAAAATCCTGAGGATATAGGACAATCAAAGAGATGAGTAGCTAAAAAGTGGAAGTAGTTCGGTAAAAGCAGAAGTGGACAGGTCAAAGGCAAAGATGGTTCAAGCCCACGAGTTGAACCATGGAAGGAAGATGACTTTGTCTTGGAAATGCTCAGCATTTACTCCATTGACAGTGGTTCTGTTTTATAGTCATAGGTCTTTGGGATTTTAAAATGTAGTAAATGCCCAAACGAAGAGCAAATCAAACAAATTTGTGCTTGAAATACACTTAAAACATTATTTGGTATCAGCACAGGAAGAGCTTGTCTTAAACCTTTCTTCTCAGGCTTGTGTGGGTATTAAATGAATACCATTTTTCTGTTTCATTCAAACTACATGTGCTCCACTTTGCTGTACTCTTCCAATTCCGATCCGCTAAGAAAATTATTGCTCTAATATCAGAGATCCAGCTCTGTTGTTTCTAGGCCTGTGGTGAAAAGATGGATGTTTTGCTAGGAAATCACATCCTACTGGGAATTTAACTGAAAACATGATTTCCATGTTTATCTCATAAGCTCTCAACATGGAATCTGTGTAAGCTGAGAGTTGGTGGTAGTTGTCCTACTACACGGGAGAGTCTAGGTAAGAAATTCTAGATGAGAAAAGTGAGTCTCAGATTCCAGAGAATATTTGTGAAATACTGGGTGCAATGATTCCGAAAGCTCAATCTAAGCCTTGTGTTGGTTTGTTACAGTTGTTCTGGTAAGCAGAAAATTGGACCTTCAAGGATGCTCCCACTCTAGTTCCCAAAACTATGAATATTTTACATAGCAAAAGGGATTTTTCAGATATTGATATGGCTCCAACCCACTGCCGTTGAGTCACGTCTCGCTTACCGTGAGCCTAATGAGAATGACGCCTCTGGACTTCAGGGACTTTACGGCTTTGCAGGAGCTGCCAGCCTCATTGTTCATTTGTAGAGTGGCTGGTGGGTTTGAACCACGTTGACATTGCAGCCAACAGTCCAACCCTAAATCCGCGAGGAATATAACGTTACATTTCACTTGACATAGTCTCAACACAATAGCCCCTGAAAGCTCTGGTTGGAGCCATAAAAGACCTGTTTGAATCAGGCCAGTCCAAGGGATTACAAGCGTGAGAAGGGCTCGGGATGCAATCAGAGACAAAAGGGCCCAACGGCAAAAACTGGAGAGGAAGGTCATGATTTGAGAGGCAGTAGGGACTCAAGATCTCAGTCCTACAACCTCAAGGAACGGCAGTTTAGCGCAGTGAATGATTCACCACAAGAACCTATCATGAAGAGCTCAGCAGGTTGGTCTCTTGATTTTCATTTTGTGAAATACAGAATGAACAGAAACCAACCACGACCCTCCACAGACTTTTGACCTACAAATGGAAAGGACATTAGTTTGTGTTATTTTAGGAAATTAAGATTGTGGTAAATGGTTAAGGCAGCAATATAAAATGAATACAATCACTATGTATGATGATTGGCTCTTCCAAACAAGAGGGTTTTCTAATTGATCTTAGGCCCAAATATATTTCTCAAAAATGATTTTTTATATATAAAGAAAGCATAGCTTTGGAGAAAGAAAATGTATTCTTACATATATTTGGGATATTAAAAATATATTTTTTGTTTATCTCCCTAGCCTCCAAAAATCACACCATATCCACTGCATTGAGTTGACACTGACTCATAGTCCCCCTGTAGGACAGGGTCAAACTTCCCCAGTGAGTTTCTGAGACTATAGCTCTCCACATGAAGAAGAATGGCCCATCTTTCTCCCCTGAAGCTGCTGGTGGATTTGAACTGCTGGACTAGTAGTTAGCAGCTCCACTCCTAACCACAGAAGAGTAGACGTCATGAGAAGAAGAATAAGGCCCAGGTAAGAAAATGGATACATTTATATTATCCTTGGTGACAATGGACCTTGCTGCAGGGATGACAGAGTATAGGCACAGGGGAGCCATCATAAGAGCTGGTACAGCTGTAGCTTTGCCTCTGCCAAATATAAGCAACTCCCCAGCTGTGGAAGGCTTCACATGTGTATTATTTGGTGGAGTAATTCATACCCTGTGAGGAAAAATGCTTATTTTTTTAATCAGAAATTCAAATGTCCTTCTTTGGCAAACCACTATACCTTTTATGTGAAGAAGTGCAGTAATAAATCTGATGTTTTTTGTTTTGTTTTGTTTTTCTATTGGAAAGCATTTTTTTCTGTTACTATTATATTGATTAAAGGTGTAGATTTCATGTTGGGACTATTTAGTTCCCTGGAGAAAATGTGAGTGTGCATGTGTGTGAGAGAGAGAGAGAGAGAGAACAAGAAGTAACTTACTTTAAAGAAATTATACATTTAATATGTGCATGTGTGTGGGGTCAAGTTCTGACTGGATATCAAGACAGGAGCAATAAAATAACCTGCTTATCCCCGTAAGGAGGATATATTCCACTGGGGAGAGAGAGACATAAGACAGTCTATACTTTCCCATGATGGTTATCATTTTCGGGTGACTGGGTCTTGATGGCAGCAAGTATGGTTGGGTGGCTTTCGTGGTTGTGAGTCAGACCCCACTTGGCACCCAACAATCACATTCTGCACCAGATTATCTTGGGTGGGAGAAAAGGCATCCTGGCAGGTACCTTCCACAAAATTGTATCTTATTAAATTATGCTTTTGTATTTTCAGCTTTTCCTGGTGCCAGGAATCTCTTTCTGGCTACGGGCTTTAGGCTCCGGATGATGGAACACAGAGAAACCTGCAATGTATTTGAAGAGACTTACTCTATGTTCAGTGAAGGGCTCCGTGAAGTGCAGCACACCAGGACCCCAACAGGGCTGAGAAACCAACCAACCAATTGCCCCTGTGGTTTCCCAAGCCTGTGGATTTTATGGGAGCAGAAAGTCCAATCTTTATCCCGCAAAGCAGCTGGTAGGTTTGGAATAGTCAACTTGCCGGTTAGCAGCCCAATGCAGAAAAGACTCTAGGCTTTCTAGCACAGCTAAGGGGTGTGTGTACTCTGTCTCAAAACACCACTACAGGGTGCACTCAAATTTAACTACCAATCCAATATATAATGAGCCACTCCTATAGTGTGATATAAGAGAGAAAAGTGGACATAACTCTAGGAATATTACTTCTAGGTAATAGTATGCTCTCAGTTATAAACATACATGTGCAAAAATATCTTTAGACAATTCTATTTAATTTTAGTTAATTTAACTCTTGAGACAATTTTGGCTGATGGTTGTGAAATTTAAAAAATATCTTAGATCCATTAGAAGTTAAACTGTCAATTAAAAATTTCTTTTTAGGATTTTATTTCATAACATATTAATTCTTCATCTCCTTCTCCTTCTGTGTGTGGTAATCTCTATGTTCAGAACAGAGTGTAAGGGGTTAGTATGTATCTGGGATTTCTGGGAGGCGACGCAGTAGCTGAACCTATGGACGGTCACTGAGATGGAGCTAACTCTTTTGATCCTAATTTTCATACTGCAATTCCCACTACTCAAGTCTGAGTCATATACATTCTTCCTCCTCCTTTTTAATACACAAAACAAAATCTTATTTAAAAAGCAAACAAACATTGCCGACAAACTGATTCCGACTCACAATGACCCTTCAGGACATAGTAGACCATCCCCAAAGGATTCCAAGGTTGAGCAGACTGCAAGATTGCTCTCCTGTGGCATGGCGGGTAAGTTTGAACCATCAACCTTTCAGTTAGGACTATTGAGAGCAGTATTAAAACAACAATAGCAACAACAACAACAAAACCCAAATCCACTGGCATCAAGTTGTTTCTCTCTCTGAGAAACTCTCTGTAGGATATGTGAGTCTGTCAATCTTTAGAGGAGCAGATAGCTACAATTTGCAGAATAGCTGGTTGGTTGGAACATCTGACCTGGTACCTTATGATAGTGACTTGATTCTCTGTCTATGAGACACGTTCTTATATCCTTATAATCTCTGGGTCATCTTTGGATGCATCTTTCATGAGAATTGAAAAATTCTCTCTGAATTATACATGCTTCAGCGATCTCTCTTACAGGACATCAGTCGTTCTCCTGAACTGTTCAAAGGGTGGAAAATATGCTGAGTGAAGACCATGATTGGGATTTTCTGGGAACTCAGGCCACCATGTACAGAACAGATTCAGAATTCTGAGTAAAATATTTCTAACCCTGAACCACTTTGTGTTTTGATATTTTAAGCTTCTTTTTACCTCCCCCATGCTGCCAGATGTTCCTTCTATTGAAGCTCAACAAATTGCTTAAGGTTGAGAGGAAGAATGGCGTATGACCTTTGAGAGGAAGTACGTAGAATATGTGGAAAACATATACCATGGCTATACCATGGTGATATTTCAGCAATTCCACTGCAAGTTATAACTATCCCATTGTTATGGTTAGGTGCCATGGAGTTGACTGCAACTCATAGCAGCCCTATGTATAACCAAATGCAACACTGCCTGATGGTGTACCCCATCCTCACAATTATAATTGAACCCATTGTGGCAGCCCCTGTTTCAACCCCTGTTGCTAAGGGTCTTCTGCATTTTCTTTTTCGCTGTCCTTCTACTTTACCCACCAAGATGTCCTGTTCCAGGATCTAGGCTCTCGTGAGGAGGTCTGGTTGCATACTGGTTATGCACTGGGTTGCCACTGAGAGGTCAGCAGTTCAAAACCACCAGCTGCTTTTCCGGAATGAGACAGGTCTTTCTACCCCTGCAAAGAATCACAATCTTGTAAATCCACAAGGGCCACCTTGTAAATCTTGTAAATCCACAGGGCTACCCTGCCCTGTGGGGTCACTATTCCTCAGAATTGACCCGATGAAAGTGAATTTGAGTTTGAGACTCTCCTAATAATATCTCCAAAGTAGGTGAGACAAAGTTTCACTCTCCTGGCTTCTAAGGAGCATTCTGGCTATACTCCTATCAAGACAGATTTGTCTGTACATTTGACAGTCATGATACTTTCAATATTCGTCATCAGCACCATAATTTAAATGTGTCAGTGCTAATGTGCTCTTCTATATTCACATGCATGTAAAAGCAATGAAAATACTATGAGGAGTCAGGCACACCTTAGTGGCATTGCTGCTCCTTAACATGTTAAAGAGGTCATGTGCAACAGATTTACGCAATGAAATATATCATTTTATGTTTTGAGTATTACTTCCATGAGCACAGATTATGAATCCAAGCAAAATTGGATCCTTGACAATTTCAGTGCTCTCTCTGTTTCTCATGAAGGATGTTGTCTATTGGTCCAGCTGTGAGTATTTGGGTTTTTCTTTATATAGAGTCGTGGTGCACACTGAAGGCCACCGTCCTGTATCTTCATCAATAAGGGCTTCAAGTCCTCCTTGCTTTCAGCAAGTAAGGTTGTGTTGTTTGCATGTTACAAGTTGTTGAAAAGCCTTCCTCCCGTCCCGATACTTAGTTCGTCTTCATATAATCTAGCTTCTCAGATGATTTGCTTAGCATACAGTTTGAATGGTATGGTGAAAAAAAATCTCAATGCACACATTTCCTGGTTTAAAACCATGTAGTATTCCCTTGTTCTGGTTAAACAACTGCTTCATGGTCCACAGACAAGTCTCATGTGAACACAGTGAAGTGTTCTGGAATTCCCATTCTTCTCTATGTTATAGTTTGCTGTGATCCCAGAATCAAACGCCTTTGCATAGTTCGTGAGATACAAGTAAACATCTTTCCGGTATTCTCCGCTTTCAGGCCAGATGCATCTGCTGCCAGCAATGAAATCCTTAGTGTCAGGGCCTCTTCTGTGTCCCGCTGGAGTGTCTGGTAACTCCTGTGACTGTACTGCTGCAACTGGTTTTGGATGATCTTCAGCAACATTATATTTGCATGTCATATTAAGGATATTGTTCAATAATTTCCACATTGTGCTGCTGGGTCACCTTTCTTTGGGAAGGGCTCAAATATGGATTACTTCTGGTCTGTTAGCCAGGTAGCTATTTTCCAAGTCATTTTGGGAAGGATTCCTGGTGGCATGGTGGCATGCTCATTGAGCTGCTTACCACAGGTCAGTGTGTGACCTCATCAGGCCCTCAGCAGGAGAAAGAGAAAGCGTTTTGCTCCCATCACGACTTATAGATTCACAAACCCACAGGAGCAGTTCGACTCCATGCTATCGGGTAACTGTTAGTTAAAATTGACTGAGTGATAATGAGTGAATACACACAGTCACAGAGTCACTGTGCCCAAAGCACTGGTAGACAGTCTACTGTTTTAAGCAGTACACAACCAAGAACTGATGGTACTGAAGGAAAAAGACCAAGCTGTACTGAAGTCAATATTGAAAAATAAGGCTTCAGCAATGGACCAAACACCAACTGAATTGTTTGGGAAATCATCAGGCAACCACCTTAAATTCCTGAGTTAGCTCCCTGTGACTGCTTTTTATTTCCTACCCTTAAAAAGTCTTTAAGAGATGCCCATTGTTCTTTAGTTGCTTATATTTAAAAGATTGCACTGACATGACTGGATGCCTGGGATCCTCAGTTCTTGAGGGCCAGTATTGCTAATAGGCGTCTGGATCTTGATGGAACATATGTTGAGAAATAGCTCTTCGTGCTTCCCTTTTAATCACATTTTCACATGAATTTTAAAAATTTATTCATATAGAACAATATCATTTAATGGGCTATGTCTCTTTAGGAAGTACTCTGTGTTAGAATATTTGGTAAATTTAAAGTGAACCACGTGCAATATGTGCATAAGCATTTTAATGGCATCTGTGTTTATTAGATTGCTTTGCTGCTAACACTGGATGCTGTGCTCCATCTAGATAGTATTTGTTTTTAATGGGGCTTTTCCTCCTCTAGACCAAGTGTTCAATTTTTTTTCTCCTGCAAATGGCATAAGTAAATATTTTAGGTCTTGTAGGCCTAGGTTTCCATGTCATTATTCAATGTTGCATTTATAGCAAAAAAGCTGCCACAGATGACAAATAAACAAATACATATCTTTGTACTACAACAAAACTTTAGTTGATAGATCAGAGAGTGATATTGTTTTGAGGGTTACAATTCTTTTCCTCCTTGAACCAGCATACTAGTCAAACCATCAGCCATTCAAGACCACCTTTGTACAAAACAGTTCGAAAGACAGGCAGTGGCATGCAAAAAGGGCAAATGGGAATGGGGAGCCTAGGGAAGAAGTGGGCAGAGTGCGATTCCATTGATGAGGTTGCAATTAATGTCACAAGACAGACTGCGTTAAACACTTGACTAAGAGAGAATTTGTTCTGCATCCCTCCACACAAATCATAATAAAAAGCGCAAAGAGAGAAAGAAAACAATCCTTTGCCAACATTTGTCATGCCGGGACCAAATGTTTAAGAAGGGTGTTAGTGGAGGAAGTAAACTCATGACCACCATTTCCTAATTCAAGGGCCAGCTTGTCTGTTCGGAGCCCCTCTGTAACCACACGCATGCATATTGCTCAGTCTGTAGTAATTACTGAAGCTCTTCCTGGGAAAAACAAAACAGGGAGAGAGAGAAGGATTTTCTTTTGCTTTGTACAAGTGAGAACAAATTTTCCTGCCACTTTTTACCAAGTGTATGAGATCAAGGGCAAATCAGAGACATCTGGACTCCTTCTCTGTAGAGAGGTAACAGAGACTAGTTTGACCGAAAGAACATTCTCTATGAAATAAACAGATTCTAAACACGACACATTCACATGCTGTGCTTGAATTTTTTCTGAAGATGACATTTTGCAAATATGTGTTCTTTATAGATAACTTGAAAAAAAAACATTTTTTACCTAAGAATTGTTCAGAAAAATACAGTTCCCTGTTGTGATTTGGCTGCTTCTTTTTAAAGAGTTAAATGATGTCGATGATTGTTTCAGTAACCCTATGGCCTCCTCCAAATTGCATTGCCCCAGCTTTTGTTTCCAAGAATGGTCAGTGTTGTTATTAGTAACTCAGAATGTATGCAAAATACACTGTTGTTCCTGGAGATATATCTATTTGTAAACCAATATTGCAAAGCCTTAGCTTTGTTATGATTGTCAGGTATCAGTGCGGCTCAATGTGCTAAACGATCTCAAGAGATTTAAGTGGCAGCAATTTATTTGTGTGAGACACAGACACTTGCCATTTGGGTGAGTTAAAGAGACCTTTATTTTCTTCATTGCAATGCAAAGTAAAGCAACGTTTAATTAAAGTTTCATTAGAGAGCTTTTGTAGCTCTGGGAAGCATCTTTCTCTCGGAGCCAAATATGTTGTAGCTCGACATGCTTTCATCTCAGGTTCTTAATGTTTGGGAAGAAAGGGAAGAGATGTCCCATGAATGCGGTGTGATATGGTTGAGTCAAGAGGATACAGCACCAGGTGTTCCATCAGTTCTCATCCAGCCTGACTATACCGTGGTGAAACACATAGGAGCTTTTTGACGGACAGTCTCTTAACAAGTTGCAACCCGAGTGACCTCTAATAGGAGCCTACTCCTCTGATCAGGTTTCCTATTGCGCTCTCAACACTTCCACCATTGTCCTTTCAGATAAACCCTTATGATTCCAACTCTCTTCCTATCTTCTCTTTAGCCCCTTCCACCCACAACTCACTCCTCCATCTACTGCAAGCAAGAGCACCCAGGTAGCGTTATTTGCCCTTGAGATATTATATCATTTTTCTTCTCCTTTCCAGTATTTTACAAATGCATTAGTTTGTTTTTCTATTTGGCCCCCAGCATTCTTTTATCTTTGCCATTAATGCTTTCAAATGACTCAGTATTTTTTTCAATAATTTGTGTGGAGATTATATGGAGAGGTACATGTGGTAAATAAAAGTAGAAAATTGTATTAAAGCAGGAACAGACCCTGAGACAGACATTTGCATAAGGAAGCTTTTTGGAGACTGTCTTCAAAAACATCTCAGTGAACTGAAGGAAGCTAGCATTGTATAGAGGGAGGGGCTAAACTGAAAGAAAGCTGTAGCTGACACCTCAGATGATCCACAGGGAGCTCAGGCTTCCGTTGATGAATGCAGAAAGGGCACATTTCTTGGACTCCGGGATGAATGGGGGCTCTCTTGGAGGGAAAGCAATCCTAGTGAGGGCCTTACTAGTAACCTTTCAGCAACATCATTCCCAGCAATTGGGGAATGAGGGCCTTTAACTGGGAAAGGAGGTTTCTGGGAGATTCCACCCAACCCCACAACATACATGCTACCATTCCAAAGCAGAATTAAATCAAACCTTTCCAGAAAAGCTGTATCTCTGATAATAGCTCGTTGGACATTAAGGAAAATAACAGCAGTTTTAAAGCATAGCATAATTACATAAATATTTAATGTAAAGGCAGAGGTTTAGGTTTTTGTGGGGTTTTTTTTTCCTCTTAAGTGACCCACAGGATGCACATCCCAAGTATAGCAAATGCAATATTATTCTAGCTGTTACAATTCCTAGCTCTCTTGCTCTTGATAAGAGTTATGCGATTGATTCTGGCCACAGGGCTATGGATAGGCAGGCTGCTTCCTTCAAACTGCCAAATCCCTCTTTCCTTATATTATACACTTTTTCCATTGCTGAAAGAGGACAGTTGATCTTGAAAGTTGAAGCAGTATTTGTGCTTGAGAGACACAAACGTTTGTTATTTTTGAGTTAAACCACTATTATTTGGAGTTGTTTCTTATAGAAAAAAAAAAACAACTTTGCTTATCCTGACTTCTACACCAAAATTTTTGAAGATATTGGTAGGACTGGAAATTTCTTCTTTAAGCCAAAATATCAGTATAAATCCGTGAAACTTATAAACAAATGTGTTTTGTCTAGAATTTTTAAGTTTAGCTGATCACAGTTGCAAGATAAAATACCAAATTATATGTGAGAGGAGACTCTTGACTTGGTCTTGACTAAAGAGTAGCTAAACTGAATGGAAAATATGGTGTAGTAAAACTGCTGAACAGAAGATTGCAAAGACCAGCTGTAGAAGACGAGGTAGAATTTTTGTAATGAAATGTGCAAAGTCCTGGAGTTAGGAAACTGAATGATAAGAATATGTTCAGCATAACTCAAACTGAAAGAATTGAAGACAGATTTCAACTTTGAGTAGTAATATTCAAACATCCTGTGGGCAAAATATGGAACAATCCAGGAAGCATCAATGAAAGCTGCAGGAAATGACAGTCATTGCGCCAAAACCAAGTCACCCTTTTAAGATATCATATATGATCCAGAAGATGTTGAAGGAAGAAGTTTGAGCTGCAAGGAATCCATTAGCAAAAACACCCCCAATGCTCCAGGAATCCAAAGAATCCTAATTGAAATGTCTCAGCACACTTATGGGGCACTGGAAGTATCCATGAGCTATGGAACAGAATTTGAGAAACAACTACCCGGGAAACGTACCGGAGGAAATCTATATTTGTGCTTTTTCTGAAGAAAGATGAGACAAAATAGTGCAGAAATTATCCAACAATGTCATTGATTTCACACTCAAATAAAATGATGTTGAGGAGATAGGAAAACAAAACCAGATGTCTCAGTCCATGGACGGGGCTGCCAGAAATTCAAGCCGAATTAAGAAGAGGACATGGCAGCAGGGGTATCATCGCTTACACCAGATGGATCTTGACTAAAAGGAGAAAATACTGAAAAAATGCATAGTCAGTTTACTGACTATGAAAAGGCATTTGATTGTGTGTATCATAACAAACTTTGTGAAGAATGGGAATTCCAGAACACTTAATCCTGCTCAGGAATACGGATTTAGACAAAGTGCCATTTGTTTGACTAGTACTAAGGGTAACTAATGTTTTAAACTCAGGAAAGATGTGTGTCGAGGTTGTGTAGTTTCACCATATTCATTCATGCTGTAGGCTGAACAAAAAATTTGAGAAGCAGGAAGGTGTGAAGAAGAACTCAGCATCAACCCTGAAGGAAGACATCCGATACGATCTGCAGCCTGGCTTGCTGCAGTCAGGGAACATTGAAATACCAACTGATGAAGACCAAAGACTACAACTTTCAGTATAAGTTGCAAGTAAATGTAAAAAAAGCCAATCTCCTCACAACTCAACTAACAAATAACATCATGATAACCAGAGAAGAGATTGAAGTTGTCTAGGACTTCATTGTACTTGATCCACAGCCAATCGTCATGGAAGAAAATATTAAAAAGTCAAATGGCACAGTGCATTGGGTAACCTGCTGCACCAGAACTTTTTAAAGTGTTAAATAACAAAGATATCATTTGGAGGACTAAGGTGCAACTGACCCAAGCCGTGGTATTTTCAATCTCCTCTTATACCAGTAAAAGCCGAACAATGAATGAATAAGGAAGACTTCAAAAGAATTAATGGATTGAAATGATAATTTTGGTGATTATTGAATAAGCCATGGACTTCCAGAATAACAATTAAATAGGTCTTGAAAGAAGTACAGGTAGAATGCTTCATGGACTTTGGATATACTATCAGGAGAGAGCAGTCTTTGGAAAAGGACATCATCCTGAATAGAATATAGGGTAAGTGAAAAAGAGGAAGACCCTAATGAGATGGATTGGCACAGTGGTTGTAACAGTAGACTCAAACATAAAAAATAACTGCGATGGTGGGCGCAGTCCTGAGCAGAGTTTCCTTCTCTTGGTCATAATGTCACTCTGATTGCAGCTGGCTCAATGGCATCTAACTACCCCCGCCCCCAATGGAACTAGCCATATATGTATTCATTTTACTAATTACTCTCTGTACTAAGTAGTTTCTAGCCTTTAGTAAATTAATTAAAATGATTCTATGCATGCTTGTCCCCAAGCAAGCCATGAATTAAAAATATCATTTCAAAATTTCATACGTCTTTAGAACATATAAATTGCTTTCATGTAAACCAGCAATTATCAGCCTGTGGTGATTTTGCCTCCCAGGGGACATAGACAATATCTGGAGACATTTTCAGTTGTCAAAACCAGGAGTGGTGGTGTTCTTGTTAATATTTAAGGGGATGGGCCCCCTGCAACAAAGAAGTATCCATGCTAAATGCCAATACTATTCATCCTAAATTGGTTCTTATAGAGCATTTCAGTCATACAAGCATCCACTGAGTAAATATTATTCTCATGTGAAATTAAATTGGAAAAAAATATGTTGTACTTATAACTTAATATTATAAAAATGATACTTGTGGTGGGCTTTAAGGGATAGAGAATAATTTTCTAATTGAAGAGCATATTCAAGGACATTCAAATCGGGGAGCATATTATGAATAGAGGTGGTGTGGTGAAGAGCTTCAGAGTCTGCAGACTATTAAATACTCAATGAGGCAAGAAAGAAGGGGACAAAGGGATAAGACTATGTGGACAACGGTTGACAATACATGTTGTTGTCTATCATGGATGGGTATGGTCTGATTGATTGTATATTTCAATATGAAAAGATTAGGGTTTATTCTAGTAGTATCTAAAAGTGAAGAGACATATTGAATTGGGCTGCTACAGTTCTTTTGGAATCTGCCTGGTGGGAGTGCAGTAGGACTGACATGGAAGGAATTTGGGATTGTGGATCTACTTGAGTGGTTGTTAAAATAATTCCATGAAAGGGGATAGTGAGGCTGAACAACAAAGAAGCAGACATAGATACTTTTGGTTTAAATAACATTTCATAGGATGACTTTAATTCATTCTATCTCCTAATAGCTCACTAAGATACTAAGAGAAACAGACAAACTCTCAAAAAACCCCAAACAACAATGGACAGCAAGCTATTTCCTGGACCCTGAAGGAATTTTAACCAACCACAGAAGTGTTAGAGTTAGATTAATAAAACCATCAGTTATTTACTCATGTTTTGCTTTATAATGCAGCACAACCCACATTTCTGCAAAAACCCTGGAAAGAACTTAGAATTTTAAAATTCGTTCTCCAATTTGTCTCTCTGGTTAAAGTCCTAGAGGTTATTCAATTACAAAGCACAGTGGATAGCCTTGTCCTGTATCAAATGCCTGTTCTCGCTTCAGTGTAGTGTTACTTTCCCCCAACTTTTTCAATGTTTCCAAGTAATTGACAGTATTTCAGAGAATTGAACAGTGAATTGAGTAAGGACAGAAGTGGTAGAGTACAGGATCCTGACAAAGCCTCAGACAAACACATAGTGAAGATGATGCATGTTCTTGGTTCATCCGTGAATTCAGTTCAAATTCACTGCTGTTGAATCTATCCCTACTTACAGTGACACTACTGGACAGAGTATAACTGCCTTTTGTTTCTAAGACTAACTATTTAAGAGACTGGAAAATCTCATCTTTCTACCACAAAGTGGATGGTGATTTCAAACTGCTGACCTCGTTGGTAGAAACCTAACTAGTAATCTACTGTGGCACCAGGACTCTAGCTATCAATGAACTAGAGAGTACAACTATTTAAAGATGTAATAGCTCAATGGAGCCTAGGTGAATCAGATGGCTTTTTGTCAAACACTGGAAAGAATGACATATTTCAGAATACCACTTAACTAAGACAACAAAAAAGGATTTCAATACCTAACAGTCAAGACTTGTGGGTAATAAAAGTTCTCTGTGTGCTAGTAAACATTGGGCATCATTAACTTCTTCTAAATGAAGATGAATAATATAAACTGATAAATCAATGAGAAAAAATATTACTGGCCCACAAATCTGAATAAGTCATTCCAATGATTCAAAGGAAGAATAGGTCTCTGAATATACTTTTATACTCAGTAGAGTAAAAAATAATATTTGTAGAAAATATATCCAACCATATATTGGAAGGGAAACTCACTATACAACAAGGAGATAGAACCCCAAGGAAAAAGTCAGCTAGGGTGCAAAGGCAAAGTACATAGATTTAAAAGGAGATGAATATGATACAGAAATATCATGCACACATAAAAATCTGGAGAATAAGTCAAATCTGCCCTGAGTAAGTGAAAAGTTGAATGGACTATAGAAAAGTCAAGTTAACATGAAGAAAAAATTATCTCTCTAGAGTATAATCAGATAGGGCATACATGCAAACCACAAGATATTTAGGACAGCTTGCAAATTTTGGGGTGTTCTTAAATAAGAGTAACATGGGTAAGAATAAGATGAGTAAGAAACAGAAAACAAATATAATTGAAGAAAACTTACCATACTGCTAAAAGATCTGACCATACTGATTAAAAATGTTAATGCTGCTTTCAGCAGGATTAACTAAAAGACCAAGCATATTTTTATCTGGGAAAACATTTATCTAGCCAGCGATAACAAGTTACAACATCCAGTTATCTAGCATAATGGGAGACAATGAACATTTACAGATATCCTCTTGGCAATTATATTCTTTGTCGTTACTTTATGAAAACTCAATTTATCATAAAGAGAGGTTTGTAATAATGTATCACAACAATTACATTTCTAACAATTGGTTTTTATTGTCCTGTAGATTGCATTAATTAATTTAAAACCTATCTCATTTTAAACAAAAAGCCACCTTCTTGAACCTTTGTAAAATTTACTTCAAGACAGACTCATTATACCAGGAGATAAATTATGAGGGGCTTAGTCATAAGATGGTGTTGTTAGTCAAGATGGCGCTGAACTCATGGTGGCCTCATGCACCACTCCTTGAAAGTTGTTGACTCCTGTGCTATCCCCTTGCTTGCTTGCTTACAAAACAAATCCTATGAAACTGAAACAGTGTTTTCAGAATTACATTGGCAAACTACCTTTTCTAGTCCCCACAATGTTATTTTCAAAGCAGCTGAAGCCTGTTAAGCAGTATAACAAGACACTAACCCTCCACCTAGAGATGGGTAGTACATGTTCCTGAGGGACACTGGTGAGAAAGTAAACTTGGTCTCCCACACAGAAGGTAAGAAGTCTGCAAATGAAATGGCACTTTCCTCCCCAATCACAAGATAGTTGTGATTTAAGAAGATTTTTGGTGGTCACTAACACCAATAAAACAAATAATTGAGAATGCCATTTAAATGTCAAAGGTAAATATTAACTGTTTGGAATAATGTGTGAATTTGAGGATCATGGAGGAACAATGACATTTGGAGAGATCGTCAAAGTTCTCATTATTCACAGAGCTTATAAAAATCACAAAAAGGTGACTATACATGTGAACTTCTCCAGATGGAAGAAGCTCACCAGCCTATCCCGACAAGATCACTGAAGACAAATGTGTGCATAAGCAAATGTGGTAAAGAAAGCTGATGGTGCATGGCTATCAAAAGATATAGCATCTGAAATCTTAAAGGCCTGCAGATAAACAAGCGGCCATCTAACTGAGAAGCAACAAAGCCCACATAGAAGAAGCACACCAGCCTGTGGGATCACGAGGCATCAAAAGTATCAGATATCAGGCATCAAAGACCAAAAAAATCATAGCATTGTGAATGAGGGGGAGTGCGGGGTGGGGACCCAGGGCCCATCTGTCGGCAATTGGACATCCCCTTGCAGAAGGCCATGGGCAGGAGACAAGCCAGACAGGGTGCAGTGTAGCAATGATGAAACATACCATTTTCTTCTAGTTCTTGAATGCTTCCTCCCGCTCACTTTCATGATCCCAATTCTACCTTGCAAATCCAGCTGGATCAGAGGATGTACACTGGTACAGGTGGGAACTGGAAACACAGGGATTCCAGGACAGAAGAACCCCTCAGGACCAGTGGTGAGGGTAGTGACACTGAGAGGGTGGAGGGAAGGTGAGGGAGAAAGGGGGAACCGATTACAGGGATCCACATATAACCTCCTCCCTGGGGGACGGACAACAGAAGTGGGTGAAGGGAGACTTCGGATGGTGTAAAAATGACAAAATTATAATAATTTATAAATTTTCAAGGGTTCATGGGGGAGGGGGGAGTGGGGACGGATGGGGGAAAATGAGGAGCTGATACCAAGGGCTCAAGTAGAAAGCAAATGTTTTGAGAATGATGATGGCAACAAATGTACAAATGTGCTTCACACAATGGATATACATGTGGATTGTGATAATAGTTGTACAAGCCCCCAATAAAATTATTTAAAAAAAAATCAAATTGATTACATCTGTGGGAAGAGTTATTGGAGAAGCTACATACCAGCAGCTAAAACCAGGCCAGGGTTGGTGTGGGGTGGTCTGGGGAACAGATTGCCAATTGCTCAAAGTTAGTGCATGATAAAGTTGATGAAAATGAACACAAGTCCACCAGAACCAATATATGACTTTCAGTCTGTCCCACCTGAATTGCGAGCATATTTCAAGAACAGATTTGACCTACTGAGCATTAATGATAGAAAGCTTGATGAGCTGTAGGAGGACGATCAAGAACATCATTCATGAAGAAATGCCGACATCATTAAGAAGACAGGAGAGGAAGGAAAGATCAAGGGGGCTCAATGTCAGAAGAGAATCTGAAACGTGCTCTTCATCCTGGAGCAGCTAAAACAGATGGAATAAATGATGAAGTCAAAGAGCTGAATAGAAAATTTCAAAGGACATCAAGAGAATACAAAGCCAATTATTATGATGTGCAAAGACCTAGCATTAGTAGACCAAAATAGAGGAACATGCTCATTATACCTTAAACAAAGAATTCAAGAAAAAAAAATCAAATTTCACGTTGAAATATTGAAAGATTCTATGGGCAAAATATTGAATGCTGTGGGAAGCATAAAAAAAGATGGGAAGGACACACAGTCACTGAACCAAAAAGAACAGGTTTTCCACGATTTCAAGAAATAGTATAAGAGAAAGAACCAATGATCCTTAAGGAAGAAGTTCAAGTGAAAGCATTGATCTAAAACGAGGCACAGGGAACTGACAGAATACCAACTGACATATTTCAAAAGGCTGAAGAAGCCCTGGTAGCACCCACTTCTCTAGGCCAGGAAGTTTGAATGGCATTGCCTTGGCCAACTGACTGGAAGAGATGCCGATATCTACCTATTTTAAAGAAAGGTGACCGATAGAATGCTCAGATTATAGAAAAACATTATTGATATCACATGCAAGTAAAATTTTGCTAAAGATAATCCAAAAATGGTTGCAGCAGTACATTGACAGGGAGCTGCCAGGGATTCCGTCTATATTCAGACAAGGACATGCAACAAGGGATGTCATTGCTAATGTAAAGGGAATTTGGCTTAAAGCAGAAAGATGTTTACTTGTGTTTTGTTGATTGTGCCATGCTATTTAATTGGGTGGATCATAACAAATTATGGATAACCTTGGGAACAATGGGAATTCCAGAACACCTCATTGTGTTCATGTGGAACTTGCATATGAATCAAGGAGTTTTGAGAACAGAACAAGAGAATACTCCATGGTTTCAAAGCAGGAAAGGTGTTTCTCAGGGGTGTGTTCTCTCACCATACTTACTAAATCGGTATGTTAATCAAATAATTGGAGAAGCTGACTTATATGAAGAAGAATGGGGCATCTGGATTGGAGGAAGGCTTATTAGAAAATTTCAAACTACAGATGATACAACCTTGTGTGCTTAAAGTGAGGAGGACTTGAAGCAATTGCTGATGAAGATCAAGGATTGCAGTGTTCAGTATGGATTACAACTCAATATAAATAAGATCCAAATGCTCACAATTGCACCGATAGGTAGCATCATAATAAAGGAAGAAAAGGTTGAAGTTGTGAAGGATTTTGGTCTTACTTGAATCTACAATCACTGCTCATGGAAGCAGCAGTCAAGAGATCAAATGATGTGTTGCCTTAGGTAAACCTGCTGCACAAGACCTCTTTAGAGTATGGAAAAGAAGTTACTTTGAGAACTAAGTAAGGCCTTACCCAAGCCATGGCATCTTCAATTGCCTCATATGCATGTAAAAGTTGAACATTGAATAAAGAAGACCAAAGAAGAATCAATGCACTTGATTTGTGGTGCTGGAAAAGATTATTGAAAGTACTATAGACTACGAGAAGGACAAACAAATCTGTCTTGAAAGAAGTATGTCCAGTGTTTTCCTTAGCGGCAAGGGTGACAAGACTTCATCTTACATACTTTAGATATATTGTCAGAAAGGAATAGTCCCTGGAGAAGGGCATTCATGTTTAGCAATGTAGAGGAGAAGCAAAGGAGGGGAAGACCCTCAAGGAGTTGAGTTGACACTGTGGCAGCAATAATGGGCTCACCCATAGGCACAACTATGAGGATGGCACAGGACTGGGCAGTGCTTTGTTCTTTTGTGCACAGGGTTGCTATGCATTGCAATCAACTGGATGACACTGAACAACAATAACACACGTAGTAGAACTTGGATTTGAAAACAAATCTTTATCAAACAAAGGCCTACTCTCTTAAAAAGTATGTCTGAATTAAGTAAGTCCTGAGGGAACGTCAGAATGTTTGTTGAAATTGCAATTAAATTTCGTGATTTTAATTGGATGAATATAAGGAATCTAAACTGTCTTTCTCAGCATGAACACCATCAAGGTAAAAATGCTTTTCTAAGCAATAGTAGCAGTCATTTAGCTCATCATTAAAAAACCGAACATCCTGGGATGTTAGCCATATCAATGTAGTCTTTTTACATTATTAACTCATGAAAAATGAGTGCTCTTTAAAGACTTGTTAATATTAGGAAATACAAAGCAGCCACAGGGAGTCAAATCAGGATTGTAAAATGGCTGCTTGATGAGTTCTCCTTGCAAAATTATCTTTTTTTGATGAGAGGAATAAGCAGGAGCATGGTCATTTTGAAGGATTCTCTTTTGAAACCTTTCTGGGATTTTTCTCCTAAAGGTTTGACTACACATTTGAAAACACACTCATAATTAGAACAAAAGTTTTTCTCTTGCTCTACAGAAAGTTAACAAACAAAATATCTTGCATACCCCAAAGTATTTTGACAACCTTTGCTTTTGACCTGTCCATTTTGTTTGACTGGACCACTTCCACATCTTGGTAGCTATGGCTTTGAGTGTGCTTTGTCTTCAATATCACACTGGTAAAGCTACATTTCATCTCCTGCTATAATTCTTCCAAGATATGCTGCTTGCTCTTGATCCCACTTTTGTAACATCTTTATTGAAACCTCTACTCTTATCACAGCTGATAGGGGTGCAATAGTTTGGGCACTGATGGAGCAGAAAATTTGCTGAATTGAACCAATTTGAATTGTCTGTGGTGTTGACTATTATTTATGATTTTAATCTCTGAAAAAGAACCACAACCAAACTCTCTGCCATGAGGTTGATTCTGACTCATCAAGGGCAGCGTCCAACTGTCCCTGTGGGTTTCTGAGACTAGGATTCTCTACAAGGGCATCTGATGATTTCAAACCGCTGACCTTGCGGTTAGTAGCCCCATGCATCACCACTAGGCCACCAGAGCTGGTCCTCTTCAATTAGGGTTCTGAGTTGTCTAGAGAAGCAAAACCAGTGGCACTCATCTGTGTATAATAGTGAGCTTTAAATGAGGGAACAACTCTTCAATGAGGCACCCTGGCCCCGTCCAACTCAAGTCCATGGGTTGTGGCGCCTTCTTCAGACTCACATAGCAGCAGACCCATGATGCTGACGCGTGAAGCAGGAAGCAGGGAGATCACAAGTCTGTGTATGCAGAGTCATTTGGATCCAAGTTTGATGGAAACATGGCAGAACACAGACAGCTCTCTAGGTTGGGTGTTCCAAACGGGACCACCCTTGAGGCAGGCACAGCGCCAGCGAGCAGAAAGGCAAAGGAGCAGAGAGGGCAGAGCTCAGTGGATCCCACTCTTCTACAAAAAGCCATACCCAAATAAGCTATTATTGGGTTGGGTTCTGCCTTACAGATTCACACAAATTCAAGGAGACATAAAATCTAACTGTCACAGGCACAAACAAGATTCTTTTTCCTTTACAAATTGATATGGATGGGCTTTCTCTGTAGGTTTCATTTTCAATATTGTCTCATCTCTTCTTAAAAACAGTTAATAATTTTTTAACTGCTGTTTCTTTCCGTACATGGTTCACACAAACTTTTCATGCAGTATCAATAATTTCACCATTATTCACCCAAGTTTTACCTAAAATTGAAGCTTGCTCTTGCTTCCACTTTAGCAGAATGCATGCTGTCCATAGAAGGGCTCTTTTCAAACTGAAATCTTATCCTTCTCTGTGTCTCAGATTAGATCCTACTAAAACATGTTATAAAAGTTAGTACAAGTTCATTTTGGTGAAAAAATTTTTGATATCCATGTGTAGTTTTTTCATATTATGTATTTTTCATGAACTTTTTGAAGACTCCCTCACATATTAGCTACCTTACAAATTTAAAGGTAATAATTTCATATTGGGTTGAGAAAAAGGAATTTAATATGAACTACTTAATTAAACTACTTAATTAAAACAAGGAGATGGGTAAAAGAGAATACAAGAGAGTATTCACTGCCCCCCCATGAATTTTTTTTCAAAGCTATGTATTTAAATTTTTTACAAAACAACCTTATCACCTTCAAAGTACTCTCCATTATATTTAATACATTTGTCAAATCTGTGATTCCATTCTTGGAAACATTTTCAAACTCATCTGTTTGGATGGTTGACAGGCCCTTCCTCGTTTTTTTCTTCACCTCTTCGATGCCATCAAATCATTGGCCTTCATGTCCCTCTTCATTCATGGACACAAAAATAGGTTGCGTGGAACAAGGTCAGGTGAATAAGATGATTGGGGCAGGAGAGGCATGCTGGTTTTTGCCAAAAACTAGTGCACAAAACCATTCCGCAATTGCCACAAATCAGGCCATTTTTGATGCCCATTGTTAAGCTGTCTTTTCAGAACCTCTAAATAGAAAGCTTGATTAACAGCCTGACCTGGTGGAATGAACTCCGAAAGCCCTATTAGTCACCATAGTCACCTGTTTGGGAAGTTGACAGGCACCCAGAACGAGGTTTGACATCAATCAACATTTCACCTTTTTTGAAATGAGAAAACCACTCATACACTTGAGTTCTTCCTATAGTGCTGTCCTTGTAAATGGTGTTCAACATCATAATAATTTCTGTGGCATTTTTCCTGAGCAGAAAACAAAGTTTCACAGCCTCACACTGTTCTCTTGAATAGGCCGTCACAAAAAATGAGTTCGAGTGAAACTGCTTTTATGAAAAAAACTCACTGTAACCAGAGAGAACCTGCCCAGGAGACACCACTGAGTGCACTAACTCAGGGTGAGTTGCTTGATGCTTGCCTAAGAGAATGTAGCTTTTTTACATTTTATTTACTTATTTGCATCTCTTCATAAGTTTTCTAAAATTGATGGCGAGGAGTGGTTAGCTCTTCTTGATGCAATTGAACAATTGACTTGTATCTGAGAGGAATTACTGAAATGTGAATGATGAGTAATAGGAGGATATATAAAACAAAGAAGCAGATGGACTTTGGACTAGTACTTAAATCCTGCCTCAGTACAAGAACGGTTTGTTCTAATAATGTGGCATTGTATGATTCTTTGCTGACAGAAATCGTCAGAGAAAAAATGGGTGGGCAAGCAAATGTGGTGAAGAAAGGTGATGGTGCTGAGCTTTCAAAGATATAACATCTGGGGGCTTAAAGGCTTGTAACGAAACAAGTGGCCATATAATAGGGTAGCAACAAAGCCCTCATGGAGAAGCACACCATCCTCTGTGATCATAAGGTGTCAATGGGAAGAGGTATCAGAAATTCAAAAACATGAAACCAACTGAATGTCAAGGGGCATGAATGTAATAGAGACCCAAAACTCAACTGCAAGGTAATTGGACAGTACTTCTCAGAAAGGCCACATGGAAAGGATGATAGATCCACGGTGCAGTATGGCACTGATGTAACTGATAATTATCTGGTAATTCTGTAATATTTCCTCCCTTACTGTTAAGGCTATTATTTGTTTTACATCATTTATCATGTTAGATTTGGGTTTATTTGTGTATTTAAGATTGTTCGGTACATGAAAGTCAAGATAGAGTACCCTGCAGAAACAGTAATAAGAGTAATGGTTTCCTGAGGGTATAGGAAGAGAGATGGGGTAAGGGAACAGTGGGAGGGGTGCTGAGGAGCTGATAGCGTTAATGGTTGTATAACTCCATTCAATGGGATTGAACAACAGAATTTTAGTGAATGGATATAATGGATTTTGTAAGATATGTCAATAAAACTAGCATTTAAAAAGATAAATAAATAATATATATTATTTATATATAAATATATATCCTATATATTTATATATATATATTGTTCTAAGATCTCTCATGCATCCAGAAATTATAGGATATGCAACACTAATTTTACACAAGGTAAAATTAAAATATTATTAACTATGGTTGAGAAGGCCAACCAATGGTAATAAAATTCATACCTTACAATGAAGTAGGATGTAAGAACTAGAAAGAAGTAGGGAATAATCAATTTCCAAACAAATAACACTAGAATTATAAGAAGAAGCAATTGTCAGAAATAATACTATTATGAGACATTATATAATCAGTAATTTCATGATGTTGATTGGCTGTAAGTATTATATAAGAAGAACTTCCATCAATAGGCTATAAAAATATAAGGGTTTTATTCACCCATACCCTTCTGAGTAATGCTGTCTTAAGAGTCTAAAAAGCCTAAAACCAGATGCTTGTTGGTTGGCTTTCCCCCTGACTCTAATGAGAATGTCAGCTGATTCATGATTCTGCAAACATAGGCATTTGGGGATTTCTTTGAGTTTATGAAGCATGCTACATAATTCTTTTTTTTTAAATCATTTTATTGGGGGCTCATACAATTCTTATCACAGCCCATACATATATACATTGTGTCAAGCACATATGTACATTTGTTGCCCTCATCATTATCAAAACATTTGCCTTCACCTTGAGCCCTTAATATCAGCTGCTCATTTTCTCCCTCCCTCCCCATGCACCCCTCCCTCATAAACCCTTTTTAATTCATAAATTATCATTATTTTGTCATATGTTACACTGTCTGACATCTCCCCCTACCCTCTTCTCTGGTGTCTATCCCCTAAGGAGGAGGCTATACATAGATTCTTGTAATTGGTTCCCCCTTTCTACCCCACATTCCCTCCAACCTCCAGGCATCACCACTCTCACCACTGGTGCTGAAGGAGTCATCTGTCCTGAATTCCCTGTGTTCCAGTTGCTGTCTGTACCAATGTATATCCTCTGGTCTAGCCCGATTTGGGATCATGATCGTGGGGAATGGGGGGAAGCATTGAAGAACTAGAGGAAAGTTACATGTTTCATCGTTGCTACCCTGCACCCTGACTGGCTCATCTCTTCCCCACAACCCTCCAGTAAGGGGGTGTCCAGTTGCCTACCGATGGGCTTTGTGTCTCCACTCTGCTAAAAATCATACCAGTGGGTGCCCACCTTCCTGATAGATCACTGAAGACAAACGTGTGCATAAGCAAATGTGGTGAAGAAAGCTGATGGTGCCCGGCTATCAAAAGATATAGGGGTCTTAAAAGGCTTGAAGATAAACAAGCAGCCACCTAGCTCAGAAGCAACAAAGCCCACATAGAAGAAACACACCATCCTGTGTGACCACAAGCTGTCAAAGGGATCAGGTATCAAGCATCAAAGAACAAAAAAATCATATCATTGTAAAGGTGGGTGAGTATATAATTCTTTTTATTTATTTTTAATTTTTAAAAATCACTTTATTAGGGGCTCATACAACTCTTATCACAATCCATACAAGTATATAATTCTTTTTATTGCATTCTTACTAATACATATTTTTATGAAAGTCAAATTTGGATTGAACTTGTTTTCACTTTATCTCACTTCTTTGGACTTGTTGTCAGGAAAAAAACAGTCCCTGAAGAAGAACATCCTGTTGGCAAATAGAGGGGAAGCAAAAGAGAGGAAGACCTTCAAAGAACTGGATTGACACTGTGGTTTCAACAATGGGCTCCAGCAGAGGAACAATTGTGAGGATGGTGTAGGACCGATCATCTTTCATTCTGTTGTGCAAGAGGTCAAGATGGATCAGAGCAGAGTAGATGGCACCTAACAAGAACTTGGAAGCAAGGTGCTTGGAAAGGTGTATTTACCTATATTTTTCTATAGAAGAATACCACTCTCAGCTATGAAGAATATAATAATAGAAAAAAGGAATCAATTTACTTTAGTCAGTTTTCAACAGGCTATTTGTATCCAGATATCTTCTGTAATATGGCAGTGAGAAATTATATCTCTATTTATGGAATATTTCTCATAAAACCCAAGTGCAATCATTTAGAATCAGAGTACTCGCTACTTGCATGTTGAATAATTTGTGCTGTCCAGTTCTTTTTTAGAGTTTCCCATTAGTCAGCAGAACATATTTTTTTATTAACGTAGATATTCCATATTTTATTATGTGCTATAAATTCAATGAATATATATGAAACTTTAATGATTCTATGATCTTATTTTTTCATGAATCATCCCTTTGAATATTTCCAAATCTTGTGTTAGTTAGGGGATATTCTTGGTAGTTTCCAGAGATAGCAAATCTCATGTACTCTGTGAGATTTTGAGCTCAACCAATGGAGTCTGTATTTTATATATTGCTTATCTTTATTTTTTGGGTCAATAATAACCCTATTTGCTAGCCCACAATTTATATGGCAATATACTGATTATATTCTGCCCAGAAACTTCAGGAACACTCAATATTCATACAGAAAAAAAAGATTAATCAGTTGCATTGAAATGTGATTTCTTCCCCACTCCTTTTAAAAATCAATTAGATTTCCTGCAAGAGTGGTGTCGATTGAGAATCTAGTAGTGGATGTCCCTCACAATAATGTTTCACTTTTAATCTAAAACTGAGTTGTTTCCAAGCTTTGGTATCGCTGTGTCATTTCCAAATAAACTTGATTGAAATTCCCAAATCTTGTTTCCTTAATGAATGCCATGATTGTCTTTACTCAATAAAAAAAAATCATTGTTTTCTTTTCTTACTATTTTAATAGATGGAAGACTGTGGTGCAATGGTCATGTGTTAATTCACTCCATAGGAAAAAGATGTGATAGCCTCCTGTAAGAATTACAGCCTTGAAAAATTTACAGAGCAAGTCTGTTCTGTCCTATAGGGTCACTATGAGATATTCGTGTGCTTGAAAGGACATTTGTAAAGAGAAACTTTATCCTGTCAGCTGGATTTTACCAATCTTTCCTAGTAACTACAAAGCTAGAGATGCATTCTGAAAGTGTAGTCTTCTAGGTTTGTGGGGTTAAAAGGGAAAGGGCTAGAAAGAGCAAGGTAGGAGCCAGTAGAAAAGAAGTATGAACAAAGGTAGTAGACAACTTTTTCATCTCTGCGTCTTTAAGTGTTGCATCGTTTTTTGTGTGTTTTGTTTGTTCCTTTGGGGTACGACAGCTGCCTCTCCATTGCTTTCCTGTTTTGCTATCTCTTCATGAGTGAATAGAGAATAGAAAGAATCTAAGATTTGAATATAGCTGCAAAGGTGGCATAAAAAATTATGCGCTGGGGGGGGATGGAGGGGGAAAATGAGGAGCTCAAGTAGAAAGCAAATGTTTTGAGAAGGATGATGGCAACAAATATATAAATGAGCTTGACATTATGGATGGATGGATGGATGGATGGATGGATGGATGGATGGATGGATGGATTGTGATAAGAGTTGTATGAGCCCCCAATAAA
>NW_022111373.1:15930062-15931218 GCF_000313985.2 Echinops telfairi
AACAACTACGAAGTCGGTTGAGGTTGGAAAAGGAATTACCTCTTCTCAGGTAGAGGTTGGGAATAAAACAGCATCTTCTCAGAGGGAAATGTCAAAGGAAAGATACACTTTTCTACACCTCGTCTCTTTCTTTGTGCTACTAGTTCCTTCTGCATTTTCCAACCTTTAAACTCCACCTTCAAGTCAATATTTTAGCTGTGTAATTACCACTAACAGATAGCCCTCATAATCTGGATCTCAAGTCTACATATGCTGCTCCACACAGTATATTTTGAGATTTCTCTAATTTCTCTCTCCCTATTTTCCCAGTACCAGGAATCCTTGAACTCCACGAATCTTTACAGTTCATCATTTTTCAATATCCTTCATCCTTCTCATGGATTCTACTCCTTTCTTAAATCACCGGAACACGAAACATTCAATTATAATTATAAAATGAGTTCAAGAAAGAAATCCACAGCCTTTTCCCTAATTGCTTGTGGATTAGGCATATTTACTTTACTTAAGCCACCTTACTGAATTGCATAAAACTACCATCTACACAGTAGTTCAAGAGAACAGTTCTTTGCCTCGTTGAATAGATAGGGTCTAGAATGTTAAATAAACCATGGTGGGTTTATTTTAAAATGCTTTTGCTGACATTGGGATTAAGTATTTATCATTTTAAACTCTATCTATATATAATCTTAAATTTTGATTCAGAAATTATTTAACCTAACGTGTTGTAACAAAATCCTATGTATTTCTTTCAACCTTATTTTATATAACTTTGAATTATGACATGCTATCATTGATAACATAATAACTCATGGTATATATAATAAGTTATATTATCATTTAGACAGGTTTACTTCATTGTAGAGTCTCAGCTCTATTTTAAAATTTTATTTTATTATGAATGAAGTGGTGGTGTATAGAGAAAATCATCGGTTTTACTTTCAATGAAAATACATATTTTGTTTCATCTCATTCTTTGCAGTTCCCTCATTCCTCCTCTTCTTTTGTTCCTCCTCTTTTCTGTGTTTCCTGCCTCCACTCCTTCTTCTCACCCAACCCTCTGAACAGTGCCCCACCACTGTGATCTCCAGTGACTGGTCATTCCGAGATGTGTGTACCTCCCCTGTATAGGACGGTCTATTGTTTGACTAAAAATCGG
>NW_022111373.1:15931680-15941764 GCF_000313985.2 Echinops telfairi
TCCAGGGACTGATCTTGCCTGACAACACATTCAAAGTATCTCAGACAAAGTCTTGGCATCTTTGCCTCTAAGTAACATTCTGGCTATACTTTTTCCAAGATAGATTGGTTGGTCCTTTAGCAGTCAATGGTACTTTCAATATTCGTCTCCAGCGTCACAATTCAAATGCATCAATTCTTCTTCAGTCTTTCTTATTCAACGTCTGATTTTCACATGCATATGAGATCAGTGAAAATATCATGGCTTGGGTCAGTCACACCTTAGTCCCCAAAGTAATGTCCTTGCTTTTCAATCCTCTAAAGAGGTCTTGAACAGCAGACTTAGCCAATGCAATACATATTTCAGTCTCTTGACTGCTGCTTTGATTGTGGATCCAAGCAAGACAAAATCCTTGACAACTTCAATATTTTCTCCATTTCTCATATTACCTATTGGTCCATTTGTGAGGATTGGGCCTTATTTTCATTGAGTTATAATCCATACTGAAGGGTGCAATCCTTGATCTTTGTCAGCAAGTTACGTTCACTTCAATTTCAGCAGGCTGAACTGTGTCATCGCATATTTCATGTTATTAGTAAGACTTCCTCCAAAAGCCCTCCTGCAATCTGATGTCACATTCTCCTTTATATAATCCAGATCCCGTCATGGTTTTTGCAGCATGCAAATTGAATAAGTGTGGTGCGAGAATACAACCCTGACACACACCTTTCCTGATTCGGTTTAGTGCTACTAAACCATGTCGTACTCCCTTGTTATATTTCCACAATTTCTTCTTGGTCCATGTGGAGCACAATGACTTGTTCTGGAATTCTCATTCTTCTCAAGGTTATCCATAGTTCGTTATGGTCCACACAGCTGAATGCCTTGGTATTGTCAACAAAACAAAGTAAACATCTTTCTGTTATTCTCTGCTTTTAGCCAAGATCCATCTGCCATCTGCCATGATATCCCTTGTTTCATGCCCTCTTCTATCTCTGACCTGTATCCCACAGTCCCCTGTCAATGTACTGCTGCACTCATTGTTGGTTGACCCTCAGCAAAATTTTGTTTGCATGTTCCATCAGGATTGTTCTCTACTTTGAGCATTCTGTCACCTTTCTTTGGAATGAGTAAAACGATGGATCTCATCTGATCAGCTGGCTAAGTAGCTGTCTTCATTTCCTGGAATCGACCAGTAAATGCTGCCAGGACTTTATCAGCTTGTTGAAACATTTCTATCTGAATTCCGCCAACACCTGGAGGCGTGTTTTTGGCTAATGCTTTCAGTTCGGCTTGAACCTCTTCCTTCAGCATCATTGGCTCTTGCTCTTGAATCCTACAATCATGGGGTGTCGGCCAGTTCTTTTTAGTACTGTGACTCTGTGTTCCTTCTCCTTTCAATCCCTTCAGCATCATTCAATATTTTGCCAATAAAATATTTCAATATTGCAACTTGGATTTTTCTTTAGTTCTTTCATTTTAAAATATGCTGAGCATGTTCTTCCTTTTTGGTTTTCTAACTCTAAGCATGATTATGTTCTTAGTCTGGAAGCTCTGCTGAAATCTGACCACTGTGGGTGACCCTGCTGGCATTTGAAATACCAGTGACAGTTTCCATGATCATAGCAAACACAAGCCATCACAGTATGACAAACTGACACACAAGTACTGGTCACAAAAATTAGTAATGTTATTTAGCTATAATTTTTAATAAATGCTATAATTCTGTATAGTGTCTTTGATAAATTACTCTTTTCATTCACTATCATGTTTTATATTTATCCCTATTGATACATTTTTATTACCTTAAGGTATTCTTCATGAGGAATCAACACCAGTTTATTCACTCATTACTCCATCAATGAACAATTATGTTCTTTCTAATTTTCTGATGTGTTTTATTTAAAACTTTGTATTATGTTTCCCACATCAGTATAGCAAAAAGTGGAATTGCTGATTATTGTGGTTTATATAAATTTAATTTTGAAGGTATTGTTAGATTTCCAATCAACCATCAGACAATTCTAGCTTTGTCAGTTAGATCAGATAAAATGGTATTTCCTTTTAAAAATGTGTGCCGAGAGTCAATGAGGATAAACAAGTCTTCATATAATTAGTGGCACATGTATATATATCTTCTTTTATAAATACTATTTAACATGTATCTTACTTTCCTGTTGGGTTACTTATATTGATTTAAAGGATTTATTTATGTTTTAATATGAGTTCTGAATATATTGGATTGAAAATGACTTAATCCAGCCTGTAACTTGTCTTTAAATTAGGTTCATTATGTCCTTAGCCATGAACTTAAAAACAAAATTTCAATGTCAAATAATGTTTAATGGGAATTTATGTTTTATGGATCATAGTAAGAAATCTTCTCTACTGATATAATAGATATTTTACTCTAAAAGTTTTCTTTCTTAACAATAGGTTTCTGATTTCTCTAAAATGGTTTTGGGTGTGCTTGTTTTGGTGTGTGTGTGCGTGTGTGGAGTGAAGTGTGGATGTGGCTTTATGTTATTCCAGCATCCCTTACTGATTGGCTCATGACTTGCAAAATAATTTGTGATGTGACCTCCTTCATATATCACTCTCCAATATGATATATGAGTATCGTTCTTGGCTCTTAATCAAATTTCTTGCCAATTCTTCAATATTGCACTGAGTTGATTACCATAGCTTTACTATTTTATTTTAATTATGAGAGTGATCCCCCCTCCTTTCACTTCTTCAAAATTCTCATTGCCATCCTATTTACTCTTCAGTTCTCTGGCTTTTGTTGCCAGTCAATTAAACACCTTCTTACAATGGTCATCCAATATTTCTTGATCTTCATATTTTAAGTCAAATGCAACCTTGAGCACTGTTGAGCACCACATTACTATGAAGAATCACAACAGGTTCTCAGGACATTCCACTATCCAAGTTGAAACTTAAAATGCGTTCTCAACTCTGACATTTATTTTTAAACATCTACACTCATGGCCAGACCCTACTGTCACTGGGAGCTTCCATTCCTTTGTCCCTGTGTTGCATTTGCATTGCCTGAAATGTACCTTTATACTCAGCCTATTTGAAAACTTGCACACTCTTAAGGTAGGTACCACAAATCCTCCCAAACAGTCCTTAAAATGAATTTTACAATTACAATGTTTTGAAAAGATAAGATTGTATCATAATTACTTAAAAAATTAATTTTTTGAGAGGTTGTGGGCAATTGGATGGCAAGAATAATCTGTTCTTGTTTCAATTTACTTATAATACCTGGGACATACAAAGCATTCTTTTATTTATATGTTCATTCAATGCATGTTTATTGAAAACCTTTTGTATATCAAATACTTTTTTTAGAAATTTGGGGTACATCGATGTACAAAGCACACAATAATCCGCTTCCAAAATTTTGGGGAAACTGAATTATGAGTCTTTCCATAAACTAAATGGATTTCTTAATATGCAATTTTACAATCTTGCTTTTAGGTGGAGATTGGTATCCATATTTACAAAACAATTATCATTTAAAATATTTAAGAGCTTTTTTCTCATTAAGAGTAATTCTGAATTCTGAAGTTAGATATAGAAAAATTGCATGTTAACAGAATTAGATTTAAAATAAACATTAATGGAGAACATTTGAAAGTCTTGTGAAAAACTCAGTTAGTTGTAACTTGCTTCCTATATAGCAAACACATAGGTATTATGAATCTGTTTTTCCCAAGTATTTATATTTTATTGATCAGCCTAGCAATATTCATATAAAAAAATCAAGTATGTGAAACCAACATCACCATGTATGTTTTTATATTTGTAAGCTTTAAAAGGAGCACTTTTAACAACTGAGAGAGCTATGGCATCAAAGTACTAAATAAATAATACTCTTTTTTGTACTGAAACTAGTTTTTTGAAACTACCTTTATATTGGGGCAGGGAGCAGAACCACCGTAAAAATAATTTTTGCTGTTCATGTATGCAAACAAACAATTATTTGGTCAAACAGTGTTGAAAATTCCCTTTATCTCTTTCATTCAGCAATTTCTTGACCATGAAAGACCTGCAAAGAGGTCAAGTTATTGCTTAATTAATTTAACATTAGAGCATGACAGGTTGTGTTTCAATGTCTATTAATGCATGCCTTGTGTGCCTTCACCTCCTCTCGGCATGCATTAATAGTCCAGTAAAGCATGCCCTGGTCTCCCCAGTGTCATTCTATAATGGTTATTTCATTTGAAAATTTATTTCTAAATCTTGTTTTGCAATGAATTTCCTTTTAGAAGTCTTCTATTCTGTAAAATCGTCTTCCATCCAATAAAATATAAAATTATTAAACCCAAAACAAACTTACTTCCATCTCTTTGATGCCAATTTCTAGCAACCCTATAAGGCAGGATACAATTGCCCCTGTAAGTTTCTGAGACAGGAGTAGAAAGTCCCATCTTTCTCACATAAAATAGTTAAAGTTTTCAACTTAATTTGTCACACAAAGAAGGAAAAAATATCAGTACAACCGTTTAGCCTTCTTATTGTCAATTTGTTATATATTTATAAACTTTCTACATAATTAAATATTTACAAATAAGAGATGCTTTGTCCACCACATATAGTTAAACAAACAAAATATGGTTTATTTTATAATCTGATGAGAGCAAGAGGAAATTTTCATTCAATGAAATTATTTTTCTGTAACTTTTTTTCTGTCTTTTTCTTTCCACTTACCTCTAAGTTACAAATGAAAAATATAACAAATTTCCTAACTCCTTCTTTCTCATGTACTACTGATTATTGACTATATGAGAATATGGTGTAACATAAATAATGGAATAAAAGCTGATGGATCAGTGTTGGATGACTAAAAATACCACAAAGCTGTTACTCTTTGACCCCAATCCTTTTGAAGCTTTTGAAGCTTTGCCTTTGGCTCTGGAACACCTTAAATTGACCTTACCTGTGGTCATCATTGAAGAATAAGACAACACTGCTCATGTCCTACTTCCATTATTTTCATTGATTCCATACTTTTGTCAAAAGTCAGATCAGGTAAGAGTAGATTCTGAGGTTAATTGTGTGTGACCAAAATCCTAATGGGATTTGGTTAATTGCTTTGGAGTTTTAGGGTCACAATTTCAAATGATACCCTAAATAATGGACCTAATAGAATGTTTAGTGCTTCTGTTCTACCTCCTAGAGATGGTCTGGGGTCTTTAAAGCTTGGAAATAGCCATCCTAAGTACAATAATTGGTCTGTGTTTGCCTGTAGCAACAAAGGAAGCCACCGAGGAAAGAGTCGGGGGTATGTATGGAATGTATGGCTAATGGTCTCCATGAACAGCTGCTTCTCCATGATAACAGCAAGACTGCATGGTGTCAGGCTACCACCACTGAATATTTTGATCAGAGGATGTAGAGAAGGATCCTGATCAAAAGAAGAGGTGTGAAGAGTAGAATTCAAAACTCTTATGGACTTCAGGCTGCAGGGTCAAGGGGGTTAGAGGAATCCCTAAAAACATTACCTGGTGGTAATATTAAAACCATAAGCCAAAAATAGCCTCTAAAATCTTCTTAAAAGCAAATAACTCTTTGGCATTACTATTAAAAGGTCTAGCCTGAGCATTGTGCTCTCTTAAGAACTACTTATAGGAGATCGAAATGGCAGCAGCGCCCGCAAAGGTTAGATCAGAAACTTGGAAGGCAGTGAGTTCATGTTAATGGGGAAGAACCGCTCAGAAAAGAAGGGCAACAATAATTGCAAAATGTAACCAGCATGACTGAACTGTATGTGTAGAAACATTTGATTAGGGTATTTTTCTGTACATATTGTCAACAATAACAAGAAAATAAAATAAAAATCATATCCCACTACTGAAGATAAAACACATGTATACATTGAAATAACTCACCCAGAGAGTGATAAGGGAACCCACGGACTAAGAAAACATTGTTAGCAATGACACATCAGACAAAGGCCTTATCACTAAAATCTACAATACTCTGCTAGCTTCCCAAAAAGACTAAACCGAATTTCTCACTCAGGAGGTGGGCAAAAGACCTGAACAGGAGTTTCACAAGGACAGAAATCTGAATGGCAATAAACATATGAGAAAATGTTCCCAATCATTAACCATAAGAGAATTGCAAAATAAAACAACGAGATACCACCTAACACCCTCAAAGATAGCCCAATTCAAAAAATCAGAAAGCAAGTGTTGGAGGAGCTGTGGTGAGATAGAAACTCTCATCCACTGCTGGTGGACCTGTAGGTGTGTACAGCGACTATGGAAATCAATTTGGCAATAGCTAAAACACATGGAAATTGAGCTACTATATGACCCAGCAATCCCCCTCCTGGACATATACCCAGAAGATGTAAGAAACAAACCACGGACAGACATCTGTGCTCCAATGTTCATTGCAGCATAGTTCACAACTGCAAGTAGTTGGAAACAACCCAAATTTCCATCAATAGACAAATGGATTAAAAAAAAACTGTGCTACATACATACAATGGAGTACTACACATCTCTAAAAAACAGTGATGAATGCATGAAGCGCAGTGCTATATGGGAAGAACTGGAGGAAATTATGCTAAGCAAAGTAAGCCAAGCACAAAAACACAAGTACAACATGAGTCTGCTGAGGTTAGCTTAAACACAAAATGCAAAAGGCGCATAGAGAAAAAGCTACTGTATACAAACATTCCTGGGATGAGGTCCATGTAGTATGGCAGGGGCCAGACCAAATTCAGGGATACATATTGTAGCCAACTAAAAAGGAGGAGGGAAAAAGAGGGGGATAGACATGGGTAGCAGGGGAACAGGCACGAGCCCACCCAAAGGGAGATATTGTTTATATCTCCACAGGGAAATAGGGACCAGACTTCAAACCGGTGCTCCAAGATGTGAATGCAATATACCAGCATGAAGCAGGGAACCAATAGAGAGGTCTGAGGGGCCGGCCCCAATCCCAACTATGTGGACAGCCCCACACCCCAGCACCCACCCCCACCCCCACCCCCAAACACACAGAAGAATTTACTTCAGAGGACAGCACTCAAGCTACAGCTCAGGGAGAGGGACATGTCTGATCAGAGCACATGGGAGCAAATGAAGTGGGAGGAAGAGAGAGTGGAGCACATCCTGGCCCACCAAGCCTTGATGATGATATTCCCCCTCAGAGCAGCCAATGCACAGAGAGGACCATATGGCCAACCCCACTATGAGACACGACATCCCTCAATGATCCATAGTGCTAAGGGGGACAACACTGGAGAAACAGTGCAGGAATTGTGCCTGATCTGACCCCACCATACTGAGAAAGAACACCAAGGGTGTGCAACAGAATGGCAAGGGGAGTAGAGCAAGGAAGTCCCAAGGGAATAACAAAAATAGACTTTGGGTCACAGTGTGGCACCCCATCAGATTTGATTTGTCATTGGTTTCTGTTGTTGTTTTGTTTTCTTTTATTGCTTTGTTTTGCTCTGTCTTGTTTTTTGTGCATATTATTATCTCTGCAGGACTATCTAGATAAGATAGGTGGGATAAACAAACTGGAGGAGAAAACAGTAGGACCGGAGTCTCCAGGGGGACATGGAAGAGAGAGAGGCGGGAGTAAGGAAGTGGTTGTTAACAAACCCAGGGACAAGGAAACAACAAGTGATCCAAAATAGTTGGTGAGGAGGGTGTAGGAGGCCTGGTAGGGGTTGATCAAGGGCAATGTAACTGAGAGGAATTGCTGAAACCAAAATAAAAGCTGAGCATGATCGTGGGACAAGAGGAAAGTAAAAGGAAATAGAGGAAAGAACTAGGAGGCAAAGAGCAGTTGTAGAAGTGTAAATACTGGTATGTACATATTTAAATATATTTATATATGACGATGGGGAAATAGAGCTATGTGGATATATTTTCTCTTCCCTTAAACTGTTAAAGTCTCAGAAACCCACAGGAATGATTCTACTATGTCCTATAGGGTCGCTATGAGTTGGCATCTACTTAATGACTGTGAGTTTTGAGAGCTGAGGATTATGAACATGGTTATTATGGGTTTAATAATAACCCATATATTATGGGTTTAATAAAGTGATATCTTCCATGATAGATGTTGTTTCATCTGTGGTATCTTAATTAGGGTCTACATGCACACCACATCTTGGTAACTATTATATAGCCATTGCATTGTCATGTATCTTATTTGTTTTCTTTCTGTCAATAACAAGGAGTATGAGAAGTCACTTGCTTTTATCTGACAGACTGGTGTTATGAAGCCTGTAACAGCTATATTGATATGGTTAGAGTATTTAGAGAGTCATGAATACTCTGGGCTCTAGTATGATAACTGTTGTCACTTGTTTGTCCGTTTGTTGTACTGCTGTGCTTGAAAGACTCTGTGAAGCTGGAAGCTATGTCACTGATATTTCACATTGCAGCAAGTAAAGCAGGTTTCAGTAGAACTTCCAGAATAAAAACTGATGACAATGAAGGACTAGGTTGTCCACTTCAGAGGAATTCGCTACGGAAACCTTGTGAGCAGCTGCAGAACATTGTCAGATAGAGTGCTGTAAAATAAGCCACTCCGGTGGGTAGGCACCTAAAATATGACTTGAAGAGCTACCTTCGCACAGGCAAGTTAATCAGAATATCATGAATGGATTAAAGCTTTGGGGATGTTCATTTGGTGATGGGGTATGATCCCAAATGAGAAGAAACAACTGTAAATAGATATGCTTAACTGAAACTAGGAATTGAATGCATTATGATTCTAGGAAAACTGGAAGTCACAAAAAGTGAAGTGGAACACATAAAGATCAATATCCTCCACACTAGAGAGCTGAAATGAATTGGTGTGGACCATTTTGATTCAGGCAAGTGTATGGTTTAGTGTGACAGGAATGGAAAATTCAAGAGGAATAGTGTCCTATTCATTTTCCGTAAGAACCATTTTGAAGTACAGTTCTATCTTTGCTAGGATAGTACCTATGCACATACAAGGAAAGTTTGTCAATACAATTGTCATTAAAATTTATGCATCAACCACTAAAGCTAGTGATGAAGAAGTGAAGGAGTCTATCAAAGTCTTCAATCTGAAATTGCTAAATCATCTATTAAGATGCATTGATATCTATTGGCAATTGAAATTTGCAAGTTGGAAACAAAGAGAAAAGAATGATAACTATAGAATATGGCTTTAAATGAAGCTGGAGATTGCATGATGGAATTTTGTAAGACCAATTACATCTTTGTTGCAAATACCTTTATCAACATGTATAGTGACTGTACACATGGACTTCTCCATGTGGAATACACAGAAATCAAATTGACTATACCTATGGGAAGAGCTGGTGGAGAATCTAAATGTTAGCAGCCAAAACAATGCCAAGGGCTCACTGTACTGCAGATAATCACTTGCTTATGTGTAATTCTAAGTTGAAGTTGAAAATTAAAACAAGTCGAGGACAGCCAAAATATGACCTTGAGTATATCCTACATGAATTTGACAATATCTTAAGAATGGGTTTGAGTCATTGAACACTAATGACCAGCTGTGGGTTGACTGAAGAACATCATATGTGAAGAAAGCTAACGCTCATTTAAAAGACAGGAAAGAAAGAAGAGATCAAAGTGGAAGTCAAAACCAATGACTTATTCATTGCAAATAGTTTTTTCTCAACAACACACATGTTAACTACCCATATTGACCTTGACAGAAATAGATAGACCATCAATTGCTTATATGCAAGCTCAAGTAGATGCTGTATAAAATTAAAGCAAGTCCATTAGAGCCAACAAACTCCAGCACTGAGTACATCCCACCTGAATTCTGAGACCATATTACAAAGAGATTGTATGTATTGAATATTAATGACCAAAGATCCAACAAATTGTGGGATGATATCAGGGATATCTTGCATGATGAAAGCAAAGAATCATTGAAAACACATGAAGGAAAACAACCAAGCTGAATGTCAGAGGAGACTCTTAAAATGCGAACTAACTACAAGCTTTTCTTTCTTGTTGTGTTTTAATTTGTTCTTTGTCAGTGGCTTGATATTGTTGCTGTTTTGTTGTACATTGTTGCTTGGTTTTGCTCTGTCTTGTTTTTGTGCATGTTG
>NW_022111373.1:15945928-15953020 GCF_000313985.2 Echinops telfairi
TATTTATAGGTTTAGTATTAAGGTAGCAGAAGGACATTGGGCCTCCACTCAAGTACTCCCTCAATGCAAGAATACTTTCTTCTATTAAATTGGCATTCGATGATGCTCACCTTCATGACACTACCACTGAAGACAAAGCGGGTGAATAAGCAAATGTGGTGAAGAAAGCTGATGGTGCCCATCAATCAAAAGATATAGCATCTGGGATCTTAAAGGCTTGAAGGTAAACAAGCAGCCAACTAGCTCAGAAGCAACAAAGCCCACATGGAAGAAGCACACAGCCTGTGTGATCACGAGGTGCCAAAGGAATCAGTTATCAGGCATCAAAGAACAAAAAATCATATCATTGTGTGCTCACCTCCATGATAAGATCGCTGAAGACAAATGGGTGCATACTTAAATGCGGCCAAGAAAGCTGATGGTGCCTGGATGTCAAAAGATATAGCATCTGGGGTCTTAAAGTCTTGAAGGTAAACAAGTGGCATCTATCCCAGAAACAGAAAATTTCAAAGGGCAGCTTGAGACAAACCAAAATATCCCTGCTATTGAGTCAATTCCATCACATAGCAACCTGTTGAACAGAGTAGAACAGCCGCCCTGTGATTTTCTGAGACCATAAATCTTTACAGGAGTAGAAATCCTCATTTTTCTCTCATGGAGTGTCACTGTTCACAAATTGCTGACCTTGTGGTTAGTAGCCCAGCTAGTGACCCACAGCACTAGGGCTCCTGGCAGTTTGAGAAGACAAAGTAAATTATTACAGTAAAATGTACAAAGAAGCTTTAAACCCATAATCTCAGCTTTTCCCAACCTTAAGGAAATAAAAATTTAAAAGACAATCCTTGAGTTACACCTATTGAAGGATTCTATGGACAAAATATTGTAAGATAAGGGTACACAGAGACACTGTATTAAGGAACTGGTTGATGTCCACCATTACCAAGACTCAAGTATTGAAGAAAGAAATGCACACTGCCTTGAAGATATTGATGAAACTTGGGGCTCCAGGAATTGATAGACCACTAATTAAAACACATCAACTGATGCAATGCTGGGAGCACTCACTAATCAAGCCACAGAATGTGGAAGATAGCTACCTGGCCACCTGGCTGAAAGAGATCTGTTTGTGTTCGGTCCAAAGAAAAGCAACCCAATAGAATGTGCAATTTATAAAATGATATTATTAATAGCAAATGCAGTGAATTTTCTCTTTAGATAAGTTTTTTTTAATAGTGGCAGCAGCACATCCACAGGGAGCTGCCAAAATTGAAGCGGAATTCAAAAGATGACATGGAACAAAGGATTTCGTTGCTACCATCTGGAGGATCTTACCTAAAAGCAGAGAATAATAAAAAGATGATTCATTGTATCGTATTGACTTTGCAACGACATTTGATTTGTGGTTCCCAGTAAACTCAATGTTGCTAATAATGGGAACCCCAGAATATTTCATTGTGATTACAGGGAAGCTGTTCATAAACCATGAGGAAGTTGTTCAGATGAAGTAAGGAAATACTGTACTGTTTAAAATGAAAAAAAGTGTGCACCCGGGTCCTATCCTCTCACCATATGTATTCAATCTGTGTGCTCAGCAAAGAGTTTAAGACCCATTGGACTGTGTGAAGGGGAAGGTGCTCCTCTGGACATAGGATCATTATGAGTTGAACTAATTGGACAGTAGCTGGCAATAACAGATTACAAAAGGGACAGGGGAGCAACAAGTGATCCAAAAACAGTGGCAAGGAGGTTGTGAGAGGCCCGGTAGGGATACAGCAAGGCAATGTAACCGAGAGAAATCACTGAAACCCAAATGAAGGCTGAGCATGATAGTGGGACAAGAGGAAAGTAAAAGGAACTAGAGGAAAGAACCAGGGGACAAAGGATATGTACAGAGGTTTTAAAACTGGAATGTACATATGTAAATATATTGATATCAGAGTGTGGGGAAACAGATCTATGTGCATATATCTATAGGTTTAGTATTAAGGCAGCAGTTGGACATTGGGCCTCCACTCAAGCACTTACTCATTGCAAGAACACATTGTTCTATTAAATTGGCATTCCAGGATGTACACCTTCCCAACATGATTGCTGAAGAAAACTGTGAACATAAGCCAAGGTGGTGAAGAAAGCTGATGGTGCCCGGCTATCAAAAGATATAGCATCTGGGATCTTAAAGGCTTGAAGACATACAAGCGGCCATCTAGCTGAGAAGCATCAAAGCCCATATGAAAGAAGCCCACCAGCCTGTCTGACCACGAGGTGTAGAAAGGATCAGTTATCAGACATCAAAGAACTGAAAATCATATCAGTGGGTGCCCGCTTTACTGACACAATCACTGAAGACAAACATGTGCATAAGCAAATGTGGTGAAGAGAGCTAATGATGCCCGGCTATCAAAAGATATAGCATCTGGGGTCTTAAAGGCTTGAAGATAAACAAGCGGCCAACTAGCTCAGAAGCAGCAAAGCCCACATGGAAGAAGCACACCAGCATGTGTGACCACGAGCTGTCGAAGGGATCGGGTGTCAGGCATCAAGGAACACGAAATCATGTCATTGTAAAGGTGGGTGCGTGCAGAGTGGAGACTCAGAGTTCATCGGTAGGCAACTGAACACCCCCTTGCTGGAGGGTTGTGGGGAGGAGATGAGCCAATCAGAATGCAGGCTAGCAACGATGAAACATCCCCCCAGTATCATGATCCCATTTCTGCCTTGCAAATCTGAATAGACCAGAGGATGTACATTGTACAGATAGCAACTGGAAGCACAGGGAATCCAGGGTAGATGACTCCTTCAGGACCAGTGGTGATAGGGGCGATGCCTGGAGGGTGAAGGGAATGTGGGGTAGAAAGGGGGAACCAATTACAAGAATCTAAGTATAGCCTCCTCCTTGGGGGATGGACAGGAGGGAAGAGGGTGGAGGGAAACGTCGGACAGTGTAACATATGACAAAACTATAATAATTGATGGACTATGAAGGGTTCATGAGGGAGGGGGAAGTGAGCAGGAGGGGGAAGTGAGCGGGAGGGGGAAAATGAGCAACTGATATTAAGGGCTAAAGTAGAAGGCAAATGTTTTGAGAATGATTAGGGCAACAAATGTACCTATGTGTTTGACAAAATGGATGTATGTATGGACTGTCATAAGAATTGTATGAGCCCGCAATAAAATAATTTTTTTTTTAAAGCTGCTTAAGCATAGTGTAAAATTATAATAAAGAAGTAATGTGATCACTGTGACTGGGTTCACTTCCCTCAGTCAATGCAAATGGATTCCCTGACAGTTTCCTAGAAGACCTGAAGGGCTAGCCAGCAAAATCGGAATGGTAGCCATGGTTCCCCTCTATGTGGACCTCAGCTGGATGTGGTTTGTTATGGTTCATGGAACTGAAGGACACGAGAAAGAAAATCCCTCCCCATGGTGATAATTTCAAGAATCACATCTGTGTATCCATTTGATTGTTAAAGAAATGCCTTAAGGCACCAATGTGCACCAATATAGGAGAAACAAGTTATGTACTTGTAAAATGAGTAAGACTGTGGACGAAGAGGGTGATTTGTGATTGATGGCATAAGACTTACCTAGATGGACTTCCCAACCTGCTCCCCAAAGAAGAAACTCCCTCCATGTCAGTGCTTTTTCAAAGGCATCATGAACTGTGTGAGAAATAAGATTGTGTGTGTGTGTGTGTGTGTGTGGTAGGGGGAGCATTTTGTCTGAGCTCACTAACATATATTTACTCTTATCAAAGTGACTTGTTTATCATCATGGATTAGTGATCCATTTTCTAGCAACAGGGATCAACGTGGTGTTTTGATACTGCTATAGTCCATGTCTTAAGTAAGTCAGAAGCCATCTGATGATGATATCGGTAGGTGCTGTCCAATAAGTTCCGACTCATAATGAACGCATGCCCAGTAGAACAAGTTTGACTATATGGACTAATTCTTCTCTGAAATGAATAGCTTACTTCATTTAGATTTCCTGTTCACGATCACCAGGCTTCTATGAATTAATCTATTACATTGTTAAACACCTAATTCATCATTATGTATAAAGTGCTTGGTTTTATGGAAAATTATCAGGTCTACTGAAGGTTGCATTTCTGCATGTCCTGAAAGATCTTAAAAGATTGTCATCTGTGGTACAGAACAAAATAATGGCCAGAAAACACAGGTCTGGGCACTGAAGCAGGCAGAACCAAGAGTGGATTCTTTGTCCCCGTAGTTAATGAGTCAATGCCCAAATCTTTGTTCCACATCACCTCTACCTGTTACCTAGAAGCATCCAGAGCAATTAGAACCTAGTGTATTTCACCAAGGACTATAGTAATGGTTCCATAGAAAGTGCCACTATGCACACAGCTACTTTATGCTACTAAATAAATCAGCAAAAAGAGGATTTCAATGCACACTGAGGTTATTCTTTCCAAAGTATCTGGAGGGATAGAATTCCTACATTGCAATAGAAGTATATCCTCTTACAGCATTGACTTTTATAGATTATGGAATATCACAAAGGAAGATCCGTTATATGGCATTTGAGTAATTTCCCCAGAAAAAGAACTCAGACCAACCAAGGTACTACTGGAAACAGGCAAATGAAATACAGAAAGAATTATGGGAGAATGAGGTTATTAATTCCAGCTATGACATCATCATTATTTTAAAAACATAATTTGTGCTATGTACCAACATTGTCTTTATTGCTGTGATTCCCCTCTTACTTTTCCTTCTCGTATTTCCCGTTATTGTGGCATTAACAACTAACTTTATCAAAATGTGATCTTTGTATTTGTTTCCAGAGGGAAAATCAAACTCTCTGCCATCGCGGCAATTTTGACTCACAGTAAACCTATATGGCAGCATAGAAGTGCCTCTTTAGATTTCTGAGACATTCAATCTTTACAGGTGTGAACAGCCTCATCTTTATCAAGGAGCGGCTGGTGGGTGTGAACCCCTCACTTTGCAGTTAGCAAACCACTATGTGACTCATTTCCTGCTTCCTGATAGAACCTCTAGAACAATGGTTTTCAACCTTCCTAATTCCGCAACCCTTTAACACAGTTCCTCTTGTTGTGGTGACCCCAACCCTAAAATTATTTTCGCTACTACTTCATAATTGTCAGTTTGCTACTGTTGTGAATCGGGCGACCCCTGTGAAAGGGTTGTTCTACCCCCCAAAGGGGTCGCGACCCTCAAGTTGAAAACCACTGCTCTAGAACGTTGGTTCTCCTCAGTGATATAATAATTTGTTTTCTTTGAGCCTCCAGAACCCATCCAGCAGTTATGCTAAGTAAGTGATTCTTAGGTGGAAGTTAGCCAGGTCAAAAGATCTACTGTGTGATTGATTTTAGCTTGATCTAAGGAAGAGGCACTGGAGGCTAAGTTCAACCACATGGGCAATTGTCTACGTAATGGAATATTCATAAAAGCTGTGGATTTTGAACTTCTGGGACTTCCTGCTGAAAGAGATTATCACACATGAGAAGATAGCGTGTCCTTGGGGATATGAAAACTGTGCTGAAATCCTCGTAGACTTTGCCTTATGAGTTTCTTCATTTTTCTTCTTTTGTTATAATAAAGCCACCATCATAACTTCTGTGAGGTACCAAACTTGAAAGTGTGTGGATACGAGCAAGTCTCAAGTGCGGGGAGGGAAGAAACACAAAGTTTTGGGTTCGTATATAAATTTATAACCAACAATTCATAAGTGAGGATATCATGGGTACTCCCAAGGCTTGCAGCTGTCATCTAAAGTCTTGGGAAGACTTAGAAGTCGAGAGAAATTTTACTCTTAATATATTATCCTCCCGAACTGAGTCCGAAGAAGAGAACTGTGCTTGTAGTTGATACCAAAGAGTGAGTTGATCTGTGAATGGAAAGACACACAAATTCCGAGATAGTTAAAACTGTTCTCATCAAAGCAAATTGGCATAGCTTCCTGAGGGCGTGTTGGGGAAGTGTCATAACTAAACCCTCGGGTTAGTCTACAAGATTACATCATGTTGAGAATAGAGGAAGAATACTGGATACACTGGCAGATGAGCTTTTTCATTGCTCCTCTTTATAAGGACAGGGAGGACACATTTTTGAGAAGCAATATTATGTTGGGATATTTAACTATAAAAGGGGGAACTAATTTTGAAGTTGGCAAAGCCACAGCAGGGGCTTTGACATTTATCATGTTTCGGTTGCACAAGATCGTTTGAGTATCCTGTCTGTGTTGGGTGGAGTGTCTGCCCCACATGGATCATTTCTTGTATGAAGCCTGAGAACTATCTTTTTTTTCCGAGCTTACTTGGGAATTGTGATCTAAGGCCTACAAATAAAGATGACTTTTCAGCTTTTTAAACTTAGTTTAGCACTTAATCTTAAAATATTATACTGGAGTTTTCCAACATGGCACACTTGTTAAGGGGATGAAAAGATGGTTTAACTTTGATTGAAGCCTTCAGGGGAAAACAGACTTCTTGGAGGCGAATAGGGTGTGAAGTAACCAAGGGGGTAGAGGAGGAGGCAAAAACAAAAGCAAACCATAAGACTCACAAGGAAGAAAGACTAGTCATATCAATTGGGTTATTTTATCAGTTCCAAGGATTTTTCTTTTCATTATCCACGCGCTGGAACTCGGTTTTATTTCGTGGGGTTGCTTTTTTTTTGTTTTTTTTAATACTTTCTTTTGAAAAGAAGACACATCTCTGTGACTAATTCATTTTTCAACGTGAAATCTCTAATTAATAAATGAGAATACATTTTTAATAGGCGTAGGTACCTCCAAATGGATCTGTCTTACAGTTAGAATTAAAATGAGACAATTTTCTCCAAAGATATTTTGCTTGCAGAAGTTTTGTTATTTTCAGATGAGACCAAGCGGTGTGAATACTCGTAAGTAAGTGCTCGCTTTTGAGTTATGCCAAGAGTTGGTCTCGCTGTGGAGATCCCTGTGAAAACCAGCTTCCCGGGCTCGTGAATGTGACACGAACACGACTGCAATGAATCCTTTTATTTGTACTCTTTACTCACGTACATGGCGCAGTCATTTAAATGCTTTCAGAAAAACGCCGAACATTCTATAATAGTTGAAGCA
>NW_022111373.1:15953486-15979974 GCF_000313985.2 Echinops telfairi
ACACACACACACACACACACACACACACACACACACACACAGCTTTTTCAGGATTAATTATAGAGAATTAGTAATGCCATCAGACTCTCAGAGGAAGAGTTGGAAGTATTTGGCTTTAAGACATTCAGTGGGTTAATATCAGTGTATTGCACACTTGGTTATTTAGAAAGAAACATAAGAGTGAGAAGATATCAAAATGAATGTTGTAATTAATCTCTCATTTTTTCTTAGCATGTGGGTATTGCAAATAGTACAGTTTCTGTCTTCATTCTTTTTAGATTAAACTTATTTTTCATAATGGTCTCCCTCTTCTCTGTTCACTCTCTTTTCCCTCATCTTTCATCTGCCCCTCCCCTTCTCCTGCCTCCTCTTCTGTTCTTTTCTCTATCCCCTCACGCAAGTCGAAATTTGAAGCTAGCTCATGACAGCTTTTGAGTAGAACCAGAAATTTTCTGGCGTAGGACACATTTGGCCTGGATCAAAGATTCTTATTCAACCCTTGGATCAGAAGAATCCTTCTTGATCAAAACGGAAAAACACTGCTGCCTACATAGCTGCACTCCCCACTGAAGGTCAGGCACAACTGTCTTTCAAATGGACATAGCAGGAAAGATAACTATTCATTTTCCAATAATTTATTGTTTAATTTAGTAAGATAAGTGCAAAGTTTAGCCATTCTTTGTCCTTTTTTTCCTTATGGGTGAAACTCCTTGGTTTTGTCCATTCTATGCAAATTTTATTTTTTACTTAATCACAAACCCACTTCAAGCCCATATGGGAATCTTTCCAATTCTATGTGCCAGTAATATTGGTTTAAATGCTTGTAAAAGTTTCCAAGATAATCAGACATCTATTATGTCATCACACAGTCTGCCTCAGAAAAATATTTAGAAACTTAAAGCACTAGAAATGGTGAGGGAGTTCTCAAGAGAGTTTAACTGTAAATATATCTCTTTCTCTGTATTTTGTAACAGACTAAATATTGAGGATAGCAAAGGAACTAATATACACACATCTTTGCAATAAGTTATTTCCGTTATTTTTCTCTCGGCACATTTTTGGAAACTCCTTCTGTGTCTATTAAAGCATCAGTTTCCCATATGTTGGAGACATCCCGGCGTTTATTATTCAGACTGGGTCAGCTGCGATTTGTGGTGTTTACTTTCACAATAGCCTTGTGCACTCTGCATTTCTCAAACAGGGAACTTGCACAAAGCTCCCCATTTGCCTTCAATCACTAGCAGATGCAGAGCAGTCAGATTAAAGGAATGCTGAGAAATTCTAAACCAAGCAATTCCTCTGCTGAGCCTGACTTTACTTCTTGAACCTTTGCATAAGAGTCTCGGGTAACATCATCTGAGCAATTCCTCTGCTGAGCCTGACTTTACTTCTTGAACCTTTGCATAAGAGTCTCGGGTAACATCATCTGACTCCTTTCTGAAGGGTTAACTTCCTTTGCTTTATTTTTCTTCTGTGCTTCAAACTTTGTGAACTCACTTGTCCTTAGACAAATGCAAGAAGAATTTGGTATCTCCAAACTGGTGTTGGAGGAAGGTGCAGGGTAGAAAATTAATCTTGAATGTCTATGAATGCTTTTTCTAACATTTTTTAAGGGCCCTGCACATAGGATAGTGGACTGATCCTTGAAATCAAGAACCCTGTGCTTAGGGGGTTCTGTGTGGAGCCTCAAGATGACATAAGTAGATTTTACCCTGCAGAATCTCTGGTTCACTAGTAAATGGTGGCTTTTTGACAGTATGACTTCCCTATCTCTGGTTACTCTGCCCCAACTTCCACAATGTGAAACATTCTTAATTGCAAATATGTGTGCATGTGTTTGAATGCTTATATATAAACACAGAGCCATTGAGTCTCCAGATTGCACTAGAGAATCTAGGAAGTGAAAAAAGAAGACGGACCATTGAAGAAGGGGATGGTGAAGCAAGAACTAATGAATCTGGAGAAGTTTGGGCCAAGAACATGAACATTTTGGAAAGCAAAGAATGGCCAAAAGCATCAACTAGACTTAAAAAGACACACATGAATTATAAAAAAAGAAGAAATAAAATCCTACACCTCATTTTTCTTCACAATTTTCTTTCTATAAAGGAAATTCTAGTGTAGAGAGCTTTATTGATTTATTTCTGCTTTGGAACCTAGGTTTTAAGCTCTGGCCAAGAAAGAAAATTCCCTGCTGAGGTCTGAAACCACATTTCTTCGCTGCCAGGATTAACTGGCTAAACACAGAATGTGTTGGAGCCTTTAAGACTTGGAGTATTCATGGAATATATTTTCCAAAATATCACTGATAATGCGGTAGGGATTGAATCACAATTACACTGAGATCCATAATTATCACAAAATAGACGGTTGTGAATCAGGCTGGAACAATTACATTTTGTCATTTTGATAAAGTTCTCTGTATTCTTAAGGAACCACTAATAATATATTTCCTATTTATATGTTCTTCTTTGATACTAGGAAGGAGCCTTGGTGACATTGTGGTTATACATTGCGCTGCTAACAGCAAGGTCAATGGTTCAAATCCACCAGCTGCTCCACAGAAGAAAGATGAGTTTTTTCTGGTCAAGTGAAGAAGTATAGCCTTAGAAACCCACAGAGGAGGTTCAACCTTGGTCTATGGAATCACTAGAGTCACAATTGACTCAATGTTTTCTCTTTACTTTTTTTAATTTATATGTTAGGAACCCGGGTGACATTTTCAAGTAAGCATTGGTATGCTAAACATAGAAACAAAATCCCTCAACGTGACGGATTGACACGTGGCTGCAAAACTAGGTTGAAATATTGCAACAATTGTGAGGATAGTACAGGCTTGAGCATGTTTTGTTCTGTTGTACATAAGTCAAAATTGGTTTCAAAGAACCTGTGAAGAACAAAAATTCACTAAGGGAGCAGGCAGCCTCCTCTTTCTCCCATACTGCACTGGTGGTAAGGAACAGCTAACATTTAGATCACTTCCAAATGCTTTTGTTGTTTGAATCATCAGTAACATAATATATTGTAAACATTTTCCAAGTATTATAACTATCTTTTAGAAATCAATTTCTAGCTACATGGTCAGGTAGCTCTTGATGCTCTCACAATAGAGGATATGTATAACTGTCTTATCCCCCAGTCCCAGCCCCTTACACAGAGAAAGAGTAAATGCAAATAAGAACATCTAATGAAACAGATATTCTATTACTTGTTTCCTTGTCGTCGTCCCCTGTCTATCCCCCTAGAAGCCCAAAACAGTTGAGTCTATTCTGACTCATAGCAACCCGATAAGACAAAACCAGAACTGTCCCAGAGGATTTCCAAACTCTGTATGGATGCTGAAGGACACATCGTTCTCCTGCAGATGGACTCGTGGGTTTGAATCACTGATGTTTTTCTGAGCAGTTGAGTGCTTAACCACTATGCCACTAGGATCTTTCTGTTTTGCACAGTCATTTATATATACAGTTTTTGTTTTTTTCACCTGGTCAGTTCTCAACTAGGTTAAACTTTTTTTTTTTTGAAAAACATATAAAGATTGATCAGGAAGATAATATATGCAAATAAATATTTTAAAGGAATAATGTTCCCCTTTTATAAAGGCATACAAGTAAGGCATTCAGAACAGAATCAAACACATAGTGTGCTCTCAAATATTTACTGCTATTGCCAATTTCTGAAACAATTTCCATGGATTCTCTTCAGCTCCCCTCCCCAGTCATCCAGAGAGAAAAATAGGGAGGAAAAAGCACATGAGGTCCACATGTGTTGGAATCAGCTCTAGGAGAACAGCAAAACCGTAAGTAAGAGGATGAGGCAATGGAAGAATTATTAGGGACAGTGGGTATAGCAGGTTCCTGAGGATTTCTTTTCTTGCTATTATTTTATATTATGGTAAATATATGAATAACAAAATATTGATCACTTTAACAATTTTGCATGTAAAATTTGGTAACATTGATTTTGCTCATTACGTTCCATAGCCATCACTATCATCCTTCTTCCAAATTATTCCATGACCATTCAGAGAAATTCAGTGTCCCTTAAGCAACTACTTGTTTCCTTCCTCCATCACTTGGTAACCACTAATAAACTTTGGTTTAATAAATAGCAACTTCACGTAAGTGGAATCATACAACATGTGTACTTTGTGGAAGATTTATTTAACTCAGCATAATGTTCTCAAGACTCTTCTATGTGATAACATTAGGATTTCTCTTTATGGATGAGTAATATTTCTTTGTATTTATTTACCCATCCATCGTTTCCATCTTCTGGTTATTGTGAACAGCACTGCTGTGCCCATTGGCATACAATATACTGATTGTTTCTTGCTTCTAGTTCTTGTGGGTGTAATGTAGAATTGGGAATGCTAAGTTAAATGGCAGTTCTATGTCTAATTTTTCATCAAATGGTTTACAACAGTGGCTATCCAGTTTTGCATTTCTATCAGCAATGGCTGAGATTCCAATTTTCTCATATACTCAACCAACCAGTAGTATTATTTTCTATTTTCTTGATCAAAACAATCCAAACTGAGATGAAGTTGTATTTCTTTGCCCCTTTGACTTGTATTTTTATATTAATGACCGTGAGTATCTTTTTCTGTAATTGTTGGTTGTCTCTATATCATCTGCTGAAACATATAACTGCATTCTTAATAGCTGACAATTTTTAGCATTTTCTATGTGTTTTTACTAGTTATTTCAGCAACTTCCCAAAACAACCCAAAGAAGTAGGCACTATTATTATCATTTTAAAGATGAGGTTGAGAATTTTTATATCAGTCCTCTAAAATTGAAAATCAGAAAGTGAAAGATCTGGAATCCAGGGGAAAACTTTCAAAACTCATGTTTTCATCACTCTTTCAGATTGCCTCCTACTTTGACTACCATCACTTTGAAGGTGAACCCCAAGCCCTTCGCCACTCTGAAGTTCATCTAGCACAGTGCTCAGGAAGAGTATGCCTCAGAGAATTTGTGGTGAGTGGATTTGTCACCTCCAGTGTATATCAGAATTAAAATGTGATCTTGAGTGAGTAATACCCCAGTCTAAAAGATGATCTCAAGAGTAGGTTTGATGCATTGAACACTAATGACCTAAGACCAGACAAGTTGTTGGATAACACCAAGGCCATCATGCATGAAAAGAAGTGAAAAAAAATTTAAGACAGGAAAGAAAGAAAAGACTAAAATGGATGTCAGAGAGATAGAAAATTGATGTTCAAGGCAGACTAGCTAAAGCAAAAGGGAGAACTGATGATGCAAACGAGGTGAACAGAAGAGTTCAAAGGGAGGCAAGAGTAAAGAATTACAGTGCAATGTGAAAAGAACTGAAGTTTAAAGGCAAAAGGGAAGAACATGTTTGACATTGTCTGAGCTAGAAGAATTCAAATAAAAAGTCAAGCCTCTTGCTGCAGTATAAAAGTGAAAGCCTCCAGTTGCAATCGAAAAGTTGGACAGAGAATGAATGGCACAGGAAGCTTCAATAGAAGATGGTATCATAAAGCCCCTGTACCCAAAAGAATTGGGTGTTGTTCAACCATTTTAAGAGGCAGCGTATTATCAAAGCTGATGGTGGTAAAGAACGAAGGCCAAGCTTCACTGAAGGCATTGGTGAACACAAGGCTGTGGGAATTGTCAGAGAATCAATTAGAACGTTTCGACAATGAATGGGGGAGCTTACTCCTCTGTGCTAAGAAATTTGGAAGACAGTTAAGAGCCTAAGCAACAGAAAGAGATCCATATTCGTGCTAATTCCAAAGAAAGGTGATAGCAACAGAATATAGAAATTACAAAAATATTATCAATATCAGATGCAAGTCAAACTCTGTTGAAAATAATTTTTCAAAATAATGGCAGCAGTAACTTGACAGAGAACTTCCAGAAATGGAAGCTATGTTCAGGAGAGGATGTGGAAGGAGGGCTATCATTGCTGATGTCAGATGGATCTTGGTTGAAAATACAGAATACCAGAAAGATGTTTGCCAGTGTTTTATTGACTATGCAAAGGAATTTGATAACACAGACAATAGCAAATTATGAGTCTTATTCCAAAAATGGGGATTTCATAACACTCAGCTGGGCTCATGTCCATGTAACAAGAGGCAAACATTGAAAAGAAAAGAGGAATTGTTTTGGTGTGAATCAGAGTTGTAGTCTTTCATTATACTTATTCAATTTGTGTGCAAAGCAGGTAATCTGATAAGTTGAACTATGTGAAGAAGAATAGGGCCATCAGCATTAGAGGAAGACTAATTTACAACCTGCAATACACAGAGGAAGAACCCTGGCGGCATAGTGCTTATGAGCTGGACTGCTCATTGCAAGGCCAGCAGTTCAAAACCACCAGCCACTCTGTGGGAGAAAGAGGAGGCTTTCTACTCCTGTAAAGAGTTATAGGATCACTATGAGTCCACATTGACTTGGTGGCAATACGTTTGGTTTTTCTTCCATGTGGGCTTTGTTTCTGAGCTAGATGGCTGCTTATTTATGTTCAAGCCTTTTAGAGCCCAGACTCTATATCTTTTGCTAGCCAGGCACCATCAGCTTTCTTCACCACATTTGCTTATGCACCCATTTGTCATCATGGAGGTGAGCACACAATGATATGATTTTTTTTGTTCTTTGATGTCTGATAACTGATCCCTTCGGCACCTAAGCCCACATGGAAGAAACACACCAGCCTCTGTGATCACGAGGTGTGGAAGGGATCAGGTATCAGGCATCATCAGAACAAAAAATCGTATCATAGTGAATGAGAGGGGTAGTTTGGAGTGGAGACCCAAGGCCCATTTGTAGGCCACTGGAGATCCCCTTGGAGAGGGGTCTTGGGGAGTAAAGGAGCCAGTCACGGTGTGATGTAGCAATGATGAAAAATACAAATTTCCTCTAGTTCCTAAATGCTTCCTCCAACTCCCACACACACACACACCCCACACCCCGCACTATCATGATCTCAATTCTACCTTGCAAGTCTGGCTAGACCAGAGTATGTACACTGGTACAGATAGGAACTGGAAACACAGGGAATCCAGGGAGGATGATCCCTTCAGGACCAGTGGTATGAGTGGCGATACTGGGAGCATAGAGGGAGGGTGGGTTGGAAAGGGGGCACCGATTACAAGGATCTACATGTGACCTCCTCCCTGGGTGAAGGGAGACATAGGACAGGGCAAGATATGACAAAATAATAATTTATAAATTATCAAGGGTTCATGAGGGAGGGGGGAGCGGGGAGGGAGGTGAAAAATGAGGACCTGATGCCAGGGCCTTAAGTGGAGAGCAAATGTTTTGAGAATGATGAGGGCAATGAATGTACAAATGTGCTTTACACAATCGATGTATGTAAGGATTGTGATAAGAGTTGTATGAGCCCCTAATAAAACTATTTTTAAAAAAGTTTGGTTTTCTTGCTTTTTAATATGCAGAGAACACAATCTTGCTTGCTGGAAACCAGAAAGCATCTTGAAATAGCTACTGATGAAGATCAAGGAATAGTCTTGATGATCACAAGCGAAACAATAAGCAACCTCATATTAAACAGAAATTGATTTTTTAAATGATTTCATTTTATTTGGATCCATAGTCAATGCCTACAGAAGCAGCAGTCAAGAAATCAAAAGACATATTGCAATGGGAAAATTTGCTACAAAAGACTTCTTTAAAACATTCAAAAACAAAGATGTCACCTTATGGGCTATTGTCATCCTGGCCCAAGCCATCGTATTTTCAATTCTCATACACGTGTGAGAGCTGGACCAGGACTAGGGGAAGAATCGGTGCCTTTGAATTATGACAAAGAAAATTGAATACACCATTTCTAGTCAGAAAAAAACTAGAAGAAGTTCAGCCAGAAGACTTCTTAGAAATAAGGCTGGCTAGTCTTCACTATGTGCTTTTGACATGACATCCAGGGGAAGGACATCATGCTTGGTCAAGTCCAAGGTCAGCAAAAATGAGGAGGCACCTTAAGGAGATGGATTAACATAGCCACAATGGGGAAGCTGGTGCAGGACCAGGCAGTGTTTCACTCTGTTAGGATCACTCTGAGATGGCGCTGCTTCAGCGCACATAAGAGCAATACTACATATGTGGTATAGCATGTATGTATTTTGTGAGGTACTCTGAGTGATAAAAACAACTCTGCTTTCTAGAATGCTTACCTAGACAATTATTGACTCTCTTCTTTTATACATGTTCTCTCCTTTAATCCCTACAACAAATGTACAGAAAAGGCATCATTATCTAATATTAATAATGAGAAATCTGCAGTCACAGTACTTGTGACCGCATGTGATGAGGTACTTATGTTCAAGTTCACAAAATAAATAAAAGAGATCCAGGATGGACTCAATAGTCATCTAGTTCTGATGTATGTCTTTTTCTCTTATGCCAGACTCCAAGGGTTGGCCTACATCATAAAGGATGTATGGACTTAAGACCTCTTCCCTTTGGGTCCCCAGAAGAAGACAGTAGTTGGTACTTGTAGGATCCTAATTAATATGTACCCATTTATTAAATTCCACTGACAGATTGTTTTGTTAAATGTTCATATATTTGGTTTTATCTCTAACATTCTTTACTGCTTATTTATACCACAGCTTGCCATACCGCTCCCATTACTATTTTATATCTAAACCAGTTAACTGCAACCCATGATGACCTTGTGTATAACAAAGGAGGCGGAAGGGTTTTAATGTATATGTTTTTGGAAGCAGATGACCAGGCTTTTCCCCCAAGATGCCTCTGGGAGGACTGTATTCTTCGAAGCTTAACAGATTAGCATTAACCATTTGTATTACTTTGGGACTCTATTATATATCTAGTCCTTCACATTCTCCAAATTTACACTTCTTGCCTACCAGTCATACAAATACTTGCAGGCTACCCCCATCCAAACAATGCTTCCCTCCTGGGGTCTTTGAGAGCCTTTATTCTCTGCACTACTCACTTGGCAATTTTCCTGCCTTTTATTGCCTATTTTCCAATGTGTAAGCTAGTACCTACTCACTAGTTATAAGCTCCTCTGGGGCCAAAGCTATTTTTATATAAATTTGCGTTTAACATACTCTCTAAATTAGTGCTTTTTACAAAGTGGGTTTTTAGTTTACTACAAAAACCACTTTATTACCTGCTACATTTCTATCTGGAGAAACAACACATGGCCCATGTAGCCTTCAGCCAGTGCAGGTGCACAGTGAAATTTTCACCTGATGGAGCAACACTTTCAATCAAAGTTAGACTGTGTGTGTATAAATATTCCAAGTGTATGGATTTAAGTTTAAAAAATTCAAATTATAGAAGTTTTTAGAAACTTATTATGAATGTCACATAGGTCAAATTAGTACTTAGTAATTTAAGAGAGTGTGATAACAACCCTAGTGATGTGCTACTTGTGTCTAGATGCTAGAATTCACGGTGGCAGCAATTGCAACGAATAATTTGCTCCTAAATATGGTGGAAGTGTACTAAAACTAACGGGTTACTTGACAGGCTGTCTGGAGAACAGACTTTCTCTTTTTGGAATGGAAAATGACTTGACTCCACACATTACTACAGAGGGTCTTTTTAAAACCTAAGAGTAGTCTCACATCCTTTTCCATGCAAAGTATTTATGATGTTATGACATACAAGGAGCTTCGAATGTTATATGGAAAAATACATCATATTTTAAATTCAATTTTCCCATGAATTTTTGAAGCATTCTCATGTGTAAATCTGTGTATATATGCATATGCCTCCATATATGTATATACGTTGTTGTTAGGTGCCATCAAACCAGTACCAAGTCATCCAGACCCTCAGAAGGGAACACTGCTCAATCCTTTACCATCTTCACAGTTGTCTGATTGTCCTGTTATGTTGCAGCCAGTGTGTCAAGTCGATCTCTTTGATAGTCTTCCTCATTTTTACTGCCCCTCCACTTTACCAGTATGATGTCCTTTATAAGGATTGGTCTCTCTGGATAATATTTCAAAACTATGTGATAGAAAGTCCAACCATCTTCACTTCCAATGATGTTTTTGCTTTGCTTATTCTACGGTGAATTTATTTGTTCTTCTAGCAGCATGTGTATGTGTATATATAGTATTTACATATATAGCACATGCACATCTATAATATATACATATATATATATATTTGTCATCTTGATATTTGACCACATTATACATGATTTTCTGTGTGTCATATTATCTCACAATTGAGAAATGTTCATTGCTGTTTTTCTACATCACTTTCTAAGGATTCTCTTCAAAATCAAAAGAAAGATTGTGCTTATGGGCTGTTAAATTCATACATTCCATTGGTCATCTACTAATGGAGTTTACTTCTGACATTATATTTTAGATCATTCCTATTCTTTTATCCCCATTGATTTTCAATTTTAAACTTCTGTTCTCATCACTGAAATCCTTATCATTCTACTCACCACCTCTAAAGGGACATGGACATTCTGTATTGCTTTGTTTTGTATAACTCTCAGTGCTATTTAGTCTATTCTGACTCATAGCAAACCCAGGAGACAGAGTAGAACTGCCTCTGTGGGTTTCCAAGGGTATACACCTTTCCGGGAGAAGAAAGTCTCATTTTTGTGCAGCAGAGGGGGCAGTGGGTTTGAACTGCTGACCTTGTGGGTGGCAGCCCATTGTGTAACCCATTATACCACCACAGTAATTTCTGAATAATTTGGACAGACTAATTCTTAGTCTGTTATGTAAAAATATGATGACAGTTGTTATATATTAAAAAGCACAATTAAATTTGCATACAGGTAATTTCTTTCAGACAATTCATCTGTGTTAGAGCAGGTTGGCTAGAGAAATAAATCCAACGACCTGCAAATATATATAAGAAAGAGCATTATATCAAAAAGGGAATTGCATATGAAGAAAACATCTCAGCCCAGTCCTGATCAAGTCCATAAGTCTAATATTAGCCCATAAGTCTGAAACGAATCCATCCATCCTTTTCACATTTATACTAGGGAAGAAGATGAATCATTGAGAAGGTTCCCATGACCACTTTACTTTACCTCCAAGTAAGCGATGTGTGGTGATGGAAAGGTTAAGCTCTGGGATACTCATCGGAAGGCTGGTGTTCACAACCCACCCCAACACGCTGCCATGGGAGAAACAGCTGGTCATCTATCTGCTTCCGTACACATCCAAACTAAAAAAAAAAAAATAGTTCGCTGCCACTGAGTCACCTCTGACTCACAGTGACCCTATAGGACTGAGTAGACCCTATAGGACAAATAAGTAGCCCTGTGGGATACAGAGCACGTACATCTTCATGAGTAGAAAGCCTCCTCTTTCTCCCTCAGAGCCCCTAATGCTATCTGACTATTGACCTTGTGATTATCAACCCCAGTGATCGTCTGCTCGGCCACCAAGACTCGCTCCATGAAGATCACAACGTGAAAACCCCACGGAGGTCATTCTGCTCTCCTACAATGAGTCACAGGGATTGAAAGTCGATGAAATGACACCAACAGCAGCCACCACCCTCTGCACCCTCCCCAAAAGTGGGAGGCATGCTTGTCTGTACTGATAACATATGCTCAGAATGTTCCATCTGGAAGCAGTGCACTTGACCTGTCTGCCGTGGACTTCACACTGCCGAGTCACTGCGTTCTTGCTGCCTGGGGTCTGGAGAGCTTCTCTTTTCAGAAGGCTATGCGTTGGATAGGGTCGACTGTGGGGCAGTTCACCACGGTCCCATGGGGCCACTCTACGTTGAGATGGACTCAGTAGCACGAAACAACAATAACAGTTGAGACTTCAAGGGAACGCCCCCTTCCAAAACATGAGAACTGCCCGACATGTTGCTAGCGCTGGGAGAAGTAAATAAAGAGAGACATCAAAAAGTTATCTCCAAGTATCGTTGAAGGTTTTGTCAGGGTGGCAAATCATTCCTCAGTCAATTAAGTACGAAGGAAACAAAGACGGTCATCCTGGGCAGACACCGGTCCTGCCCCCATTGCGACCTTGGAAGAGCATCCCACTGATCCGGAGTTTCATGGATTCAACACACGTGGTAGCCTCCGCCTGGCCAAAGTACCAAGATGCATCAGCTTTAGACAACTCTCGAGATTTTGCACAAAGCCACAGGGAGCTATGGGAGCTATAAATCCTCAGTAACCACGTCTTCGTGGGAGACGTAAGCAGTGAGCACCATCAGAAACACCACAGGAATGAAACTGGCTTGTTTGCCAGTGTGGCCCTCTATCTGCTGTCCCTCCACGGCCTTAAAACAAACCCGTACACAGGGAGTTTAAAACCTTTTTCTTTAATTGGGATTATTTTCAAGGGACTGGCAAGAGAGTCTATGGTTTTAAGCAATATAAGGGAAAGCTCCTTTGTGGCCACTAGGTGTGAAATTACTTTCCCAGAACTTATGTGTGCTGCTGCACCTAAAAGGGGGCATGTTTCTCATGCCCTCCCCCCCACTTTGCCCCCCATCCCCCACCCCGCCAGAGATAAGCAATTGAAGAGCGAGTGCTGGGGAGTAATTTTGGATTCAAGACACACACACATACACACACACTGACTTTGCCCTATTTTCCCCCCAAAAGCACATGAGACAAATAAGCCTACCGTTTGAATATAAAAAAATTTTTAAAAAAGCCTCAAGTGATTCACATAAAAAAACACAAGTGTAATCGCCCAACTGCAATCGAAGTGTGTTAAGTGCATTACGCTCCCTGGGAAGCTTTGTCTAGCAGCTCCGTGAGCATCCTCTGGTACAAAGGGCCAGGTTTAGCACTCATAACTCACACCCACGCCACGTCCCAGCTGCGCCAGGCAACAGCTCATCTCTCAGCTCTGTTCTCCTGCACGCCAGGCTGAAAGGGAGAATCAAGCAAGCCTGTCCCCAGAAGACCGGGGGGAGGGGAAAGGGATGGAGGGCAGGAGGGAGGTTATGCTGCTGCCAATCAGTGCCAGAAAATTCCATTTATGTGGATCCCGTCCTCGCGAAGGCAGCAGAAAAAACGGACTCTGACAAGGCCCCTCCCCCTCCCCCTGCCACCCTCTTGCTCATTACAGCTCTTTCTTTAAACTGCTGGGTAGACAGCTGGCAGCCCGAGCCTCAGAGGAGGCTGGAGTACGGGAGCATATAAATTACTGTTGCATTTTACAGCTAAGATAAACTCAAACTGCAGGGTTATAGCCCGAAATGACATGAAGGGAAGGCTCTGGCAGGCCTCTCAAAAGAACAAGGAATAGAAATTGGATAGAAAGAGTTATTCGGGGAATATGGGATCATGGAGAGGGAAAAAAAAAATCTAAACAAGTTGTATAAAATCTGCTGCTTTAGTGGGTCTTAAAGAGCTTATGTCAGCTCCATTCAATGTGGTAGCATAATGTAAATCTATGGGAAATGGAGCTTTAGGCATATCTGCGCTGTTCCATTTCTGCAGATTGCCAAGCATAGCGATAAATGTCAAGTGATTATTTATTTGATCATTAGAAACTTCATTAGATTTTGATTTGATGCTCTACAACCTCCTTCTACCCACAACGCCCCCACCCCTGCTACCAAAAATCAAGCTCAAGTTTGAAATCCAAGAAAGCTAGTTTGATTTGGGGGGTGGGGGTGAATGTTACAAAATAAAATCTAGCAAATAACAGCATCTAGACGACACCTTTCTGCATGAATCTAGATTCTCTTCTCCAACAAGCATATAGCATGCTCCTAACAGGATAAAAGAAGACACCGTTTGGCAACGATGTTAACATTTCGGGAAGCCTGCCTAGTGTTTTGTTAGATGCAAGGCTGTGTCTGAGGTGACATTGAACCCTGCTGGCTGTAGTCTGATTGTGTGCTCTTGGCTAAACAGTCTTAGCTGCACACGTATGTGAACTTCCACTCAGTCCTAGCTGTTGTTTCACCCGTGTTCAGCGCATTGAACCTGAGTTTTATTATCTTCATCAAAATGGTATTTTTACTGTAGTCAGCAGTGCCAGGTACACTGTTTACGGCTGACTATTTTTTTACTGCAGTTTGAGTTTCTCTGTCTCTCCCACACTACAATTTTCCTAAGAATTGTGCCTTGTCTGAGAAATAGAGAGAGGATGAGAGAGAGCGGTAGCAAGGCGTGTTTCCTCAGGGAACAGCACTTGCATGTCGAAAGGCACATAGAATAGGAATTGGACTTGCTTTCATAAAACCAGGGATTTGAGCACAGTGTGTGGTATGTAGTATTGCTACAGAGCACATGCTGCAAAGAAGCATAAAGAGACAGGTTTTATCTCTCTGCCTGAAACCGTCTTGGAACCTTCTGGGAGTGCACATTTCAAAGTGAGAATCAAAACGTTTTCCCTGCACAGCTGCAAATTGAAAATAGGCACTTGAACAACACAGGCAGAGATGTGGAAGAAGAATGGCTTTGAAATGCCTACAACCCACCCGAGCCACCCCGGGTCTTTCGGTAGACATGAGCAGTATTCATCTACAGTGCGGTGTATGTAGCACTTGGTAGAAACAAATGACAACTGACAAAAAGATCCATTAGGTGCCTGAACCTGCCTCTCGCCAGCTCAGACTGTTTTTCTTTTTCTTTCATTCCAGGGAAAGGAAGGGCAGACATTTTATTTCCAGAAGCACCTTAGAGCCATAGAATTTATTCGGTTTTCCTGGAGTACTCTCTAGTATATTTCAGTTACAAGAGTCTAAAGGATAAATGCCTTTTATTAGCCTAAGCGGCATGAAACATTGCGGAAAGCAAACATAGGAATGTATCATCGTGCTGCACATTGAAACCAACAACAGCAACCACCGGCGCGGGCGTCCTGTCTCTTTTGGTGGGAAAATCACTGTCATAGAAGCCAAACAAAGCAACCGTCATTGTTGCATTTCAATCAATAGCACCAACTGGATGTGTTCTTGATACAGAACTCGGCACTAGGCACATTCGGTGAGATGAGAAATCAATAGATCTCTCATCCAGTTAGGAAAACAGACACCCCAGGAAAGGGAGGAGAATCCACCAGCAGGGGTTGTTTCAGAATGAAAGGAAAAATATACGTATCTAGCTAGCTATGTCTTATTATAAATCTGTATTATAGATACATTTAAAGAAAATGCTGGAGGATGTAAACCTTCTGAGCAGAGAATGAGAGATCAGGTAAATGATTTGTTCTCTCTGCAGGGAGATTTGGAAAGAATTGAGAGGCAGTTGACAGAGAAAAAGAAAAAAAGAAATGAAATGTCAAGACACAGAGAAGGAAGACCTGGTCAGAGAGAGGACCCTTGCAGCTGATCTCTGTAAACGTACACAATGCCAGAGATCTCAGCTGTAAGAACAGAAGGGGTCAGAGGTTTGGGCCGAAGATCTCAATAACCATGGTGAGGAGGAAGCAATGGAGAGTTTGCTTGCTAGAAGCATCTTTTCTCACTGTGGCATTGGAAATTGGGAGTGGGCATGGATTGTACAAGCTCTGAAAGACACAGACGAGCTGCTACATGTGGGCGTTTTCTTCTAGACAATTTGTCAGTGATCAGGTCATGACCCCTGCAGTGAGTGTTGTGGGAATGAACATATGGACTAAAGTAACCTTGGACAGTAAATGAGAAAGGAGCAGGGGAAGCAGACAGAGGGAGGGTGGGGGCTGCAGGAATCAACTCTACAGGCATATTTTGCTTGATATCTCTTTGCTTTACTGTGCTCCCAAGGTGCACAATTTCTATCAATTGAAGGTTTGTGATAACCCTGCCACAAGCGAGTCATTTTTCCATTTTCCAACAATTGTCTCTGTCAGATTTTAATAATCCTTATAATAGTTCAAACTTTTTCAGCATGATGTTGCACACTTAATAGATTACAGAAAGCCAAACATACTGTCATCGAGTCAATTCCAACTCCTATCGACCATAAAGAACAGAGTAGAAATGCCTCCTGTGGTCTTTCATGCCTACAAATCTCTATGGGATCAGAAAACCTCATCTTTCTCCCAAGGAGTGACTGGTGAGTTTGAACTGCTGACCTTGTGGTTGGTTAGCAAGCTAACTCTAAACCCACTAGACCATCAGTGCTTCTTAGCATATTCCAAATACACTACTGTATTCACGGTGAGAAACAACAACAAAATTGAATGACTCATTTGTTTGCAAATAATATTAGTGTTCACTGTGATGGTCTAGAACCAAGCCCACAATACCTCTGAGGTTTGCCTGTACTCCGTGGACACCTGGGGCTGTGTAGTAGGCCACAGTTTTCAGTTCAGGGTTTTCATGGCACCTTGGGTGGAAAGGCAAGGGTAGCAAAAGGTGTTAAATAAATAAAATAAACTCATGGGCACAGATGAAATGAAAGCTATAAGACAGACAAATAAAAATGAGTGCATGAATAGATGTCCTAACACGAGTGTGTCCTGCTAGAAATATATACTTTTTAAAATGTGCATTGCATATGTTTTGCCTCTTTAGCTACTTGCTTCTAGGTTGGTGTAGATGGCAGGAAATCACCTTAAACATATTTTTCTTATTCTGTGAAGGATCACTAGGGCATTTATTTATGTACCTTTAGAAAATGACACATTGCATTGGGTAAACCTGCAGCACAAGACATAAGGTATTGAAAAGCATTAATGTGATTTTGAGGACTAAGGTGAGCCTGACCCAAGCCATGCATTTTCATTGCAGGATATGCATGTGAAAGTTGGATGTTGACTAAGGAAGATCAGATCGAAGAAGGGTTGATGCATTTGCATCATGGTGCTGATGAGGAACATTGACAGTGCATGGACTGCTAAAAGAACCAACAGATCTGTCTCTGAAGAAGTCCTGCCAGAGTACTCCTCAGAGGCAAGGATGGAGGGACTTCATCTTACATACTCTGGACATCATGAAAGAGAGATCAATTCTTGGAGAAGGACAACATACTTGGCAAGGTAGAGGGGCTGCTAAAACTAAGGAAGGCCCTCAACAAGATGGATTGACACCGTGGCGGCAACAACGGGTTCAGACATAGGAACAATTGTGAGGAAGGTGCAGGACTGGGACAGGTTTCCTTCTGTTGGGCATTGGGTTAGTACAGGTCAGAATAAACTTGATGACACCCAGCCACAACATAGAGCAAGCAGTCCCTATTGTCCTGAGAAAGTAGACTAAAAAGGCAGGTATATTTTGGATGACTTAAAAAAAAAGAAAAAAACCCTCTTTTCTTGGTTGTAATGGTTAAATCTGAATAACAGGTACATGGGTAGTGTCTTAGTTTCTTGTTGCTTCTGTGACAAAAGTGGGTGACTTGCTTTAAAGAACCGAAATTCTTATTCACATAATTAAGCAGATGAGAAATCCAAATTCAGGGTGTGATTCTAGCAGGAGGGCTTTCTTAGTCTGTTTTAGCTGCTAGTAGCTGCCAACAATCTTTGATATTCTTGAGTTATCGCTCACTGCCATTGAATCAATGCTGATGCACAGCAACCCCCTGTGAGTTTCCAAGACAGTAACTATTTACAGGAGTAGAACACCAAATGTTCATCCCGAGGAGCTGCTCCTGGTGGTTTTGAACTGCTGACCATGTGCCTCACAGTCCAAAGGTTGTCCACTACATTACCAGGACTCCATAATTATCGATTCATCTATGTGTGTCTATCTTTATATGATGTCTTCCCCATACACTATGCATATCTCTGTGTCTGCTCTGCTCTTTTTAAATGGCACTACTGCAGTGAATGTACAAATGTGCTTTACACAATTGATGTATGGATGGATCGTGACAAGAGTTGTACAAGCCACTATTAAAATGACTAAAAGGAAAAAAAAGAAGAAGCAGTGCCTTAGAGTACTTTGAAGGTGATAAGGTTGTTTTGCAAAGAAATTTCAATACATAGCTTTTTTGTGGGGTTGGGGGGGGGCGGTCCTCCTCATATAGTAAGAAAACTCTTAAAGATAAATTAAGCCAATTGTATATTGTCTAGGAATTAGCTAAATGTATTTGGATGTAAACCTCTGACCTTTGTATTATTCTCTGCTCCACTACCAAGGAATTTTGCTTCTCACCCTTGCTCTGCTCGACATCTCTTATCTCAATCTCTATCGCCATTTTTATCTCTATCTCTGCACCCCCTGGATCACCAACCAACTATGGAGAGAAACACTGGGTATGCTTATGAAAGGCCAGCTTTGAAGGGCTGGTCCTAGAGTGCTCCCTGGGACTGGTGCTACGTGTGGAGAAGGCAACAGAGAGTCTTTCTCCGTGCTGTTTGAGAGAAGTGTCAGACATGTGTTGCTTTCTTATTCCCCAGTCCCTGTTAGTGTTTTATAAATTCATGATTGTACTTTTATATAATGGCCATTCTTACAGTTGTAGGTAAATCTAGTATCCGTTTCAACTTGGCATTTCCGAAGCTGGTGAATTAAGTCCCAAATCAATTCTAGCTCCCCCACCCGCCCACAACTTTAATTTCCACAACTCTGATTCATGAAGCTAATTTGTACAGATCCAAATAGGAGCAAAAGCAAATTGTGTTTAATTTTATAATTTCAAAAAATTAGGTTTTCCATTTGACCGCAATTGTAGGTTAGGGCCTTTGACTTTGTATTAAACCTTTTATTTCTTATAAATGGCTGTCACATTTCTGAGTGACTCCTGGCCTCAGTCCATTCCCACTACAGCTCAAGAACAAGAAGAACATATTTAGAAAATAGTTACAAATTAAAATAATTACAAATCACAGTTTCTAGCATTATGTATATTCATGTATTATAATTGTTTCTTACTGCTCTGTCTTCGCAGAGCAAGCAGCGTGCCTTTTTCTGTTTCCCACATGCCCCAGTTTGCACTTGTGAAAATCAAGGAAACAGACCCACAGGCTCTGGAGTTGGGAGATACGATAATTAGTAAGACAGGGCTCAGCCTTTAAGTGGCTTTTCTTTCAGTACAGGATCCGTGATAGACAAGCATGAAATGCAGCTCATTGCACTCTGCCCATGCTTCCAATCACAGAGAAAAGAGGAACCCACAATTTTAGATGCTTCTACTTACGTCCTTCATTTCAAACTCGCCTGCCTCCTCTGGGCTCCGGAACCACAATTACTCCTTCTCTTTCCTTTGTATCTACAATCTACTGAGGGTTTTCTTACAGACAATGAATGTTCTCATATCTTTTTCATCCTAAAAATCCTTCTCCTGAATGCACCTTTCCATACCCTTTCTATCATTGCCAATGTCTATCTCTGTGTCTCTATGCTTCCCTTATTTTGCCCTCTACTAGAATCTAGCTTTCTCTGGATTAGCAGCTGTCAATAAGAGGCTTGGCTAGTACAGCTTTTGCTTGGGCAAATCTGTTGTAAATATAAAGAAGGAAATCAGTATTACTGGGATGTATGGCAAGATCCAAAACATTGCTCAGAAGAGACATAGGATCCCTGTAGGGATTCGCATCAGATGGGGCACCATTGCTGACACAAATGTCTGTGGATGAGGGAGGGTTACTCAGAATTTGGGGAAGTTTAACTGAACCCTTGTTTCCAGCTTCAGGTAGCCTAACCTCCACATATGCTAGAGATCACTTCATCTGAACCAGGTGGACTTAATCAGCACCAGTTTCTCACAGGTATAATAGGGATACTAAAGAATAAAAGTACACTCAGCACACAGGCATTTAGCACCATTTTAATTCTTTATTCTCAGAATCTCAGCTATTACAACATGGTCTAAATACATTTCTGAAATCAGAAGTGGGAAGTAGGAACAAGGGTCAGCTACCCAAATACCTCTTGGGATTTGTACTAACAAGCCTTAACCCAGTTAAAAGGGTTTATAGGCTGCAAGTTATTTTTAGTTAGCCACATATTCAATCTTTCTCCTTTACCTTCTACTTCTTAATACCTGTGTCTTGAAGCTCTTGTGTATTGACTCCTTGGACTGACTACTCCTCTCATATCTGTTGAAACCCTTAAATAGTACTTTCTCATGTCTGTAACTTCGGTGATGTGTGTGTGTGTGTGTGTGTGTGTGTGTGTGTGTGTGTGTGTGTGTACTTCAAGAATTGGTGATGATACACTCAGAAACTACAAGTTATATACATGAAAGGGCTTCAAAAAGTTCAAGGAAAGCGCTAATCAAAATATTAAAAAAATTTTCTTTGAACTCTTTGAAACGCCTTCACATATATTTACACACCAACTGAGAGAAACAACGTGAAGGTACTAAACCTAGAGTGGTCATACTCACCCTACTTTCGTTTTATGAAAGCTCCAAAGGGGTTTTTATTCTGGACTAACTAACCTAGCTGTACAAAAAATGTTTTGCTCTGGGAGGTGGATCTAGCTGGAGTATAAGAACATATCCTTTGACTAGGGAGCACTGATTCCAAAAAAAATGATGGTTATGTATTACTATACCACATTTTGTGGGTGGTGGGGTAGGTGCAAAGATGATGAACAACGTTAGGAAATTGGGTGCAAGCATGGGAGCATATTTCATGAAAGACTTAGATCCTAGACTGATTTCCTGTGAACTAGGATGGACTAAAAATATCTTCTTCATACAAGGTGATTTTTTTTAGTACTTCAGTGCAGCTTGGTATGTACTTCAATGGGTAAATGGAGAGGAAACATGGGAGAGCTTAAGAGGACTCAGCATTGTATGTGCATCAAACACATTCTGCTTCTCTTTCCAAATAGATTCAATGGAGGTGAAATGCAATGGGCAGAGGAAAACAAACAGGTCTTTCAATAGCGTCGCCCAGGTTATGCTGCTCCAGTCTCTTTTTGCCAACATATACTTCTGGGCAGCGTGCTTGACAGACTTGGCATCAAAACGCATTATCCTGCCAACTCTCAAATTATTAAATTCAGTTCACAGCTCATTCATTAGCTCAGCCTGCTCCTAGACATCTCTGATTGGATGTACTTCCTCAATCTGTTCTGGGACTAGTTCTTTGCCTTCTTTCTACCATTCTACTACCTTCCTCCCTGGAAATAGTGACCCAGGTCCAGATCATAAGATGTGATCACTAAGAATGGCATTCAAACCACAGGTGGAGACATTTCTTGTAAATAGAGAATAATTTTAGCGTCTCATTCAGTTGGCAAGCATAATGTCCACATGCATCAGTGCTCTCTTCCTTAGATAGTTTTGTAGCTGCCCATTAAGATAGAGACATAGGAAATCTCCCAAACATATAGATATGAATTTATTGAGGTTAATAATTCAAACACAAGAACAGGACTTTTCCATAAGGTTGCTAGAGTAGTACTGCCATGATTTATCTCTGACATCTACCTTCAGCAAGTAATGATTCATCTCCCTGCATCTCACTCTGAGTCTGTAGTAGAACTGGAGACTTTTCTATGTTTCTTTTATGTCCAGCAAGCCTGTCTGAGCCTGGAAATGAAAGCTGTCTAAATACTCTAATCTATTCCCAAGGCCCAGAAATGCAGGCTTCATGCTCTTTCTGTTTGCTGTCATGACTCATGATGCTGACAAGCCAGGCAGCTTCAGAACATTAAACACCAGCTAATAGGAATAACTTCTTCCTCCCTCCATTGTGAAAGGGCACTGATGCCCTTCTGTGGAGGTGATCTTTTCCTGCCAACATAAGTGTAAAGGATGGAAGAGGCTGAAAGATAGCCGATTTTTATTTCATTTTCACCAGGATAAACAAAAATTCCGTTTCTGACCTGAGAGGTCCCTGTTCTATCTTCTTTAAAGCCGCTTACTGCCTTCTGGAAATTCTGCGGGGTCACTGCCATAGTGTCTCTGAATTTCCTATGATTGGTTGTTATTCTCATGGCCTTTATTATAATGGATGATCTCCTCCTATCATCCAGCTTAGCCTCATAAAAGAATTAATAAACGTATACCTTTAAGGAAAGCACTAACCTACGTCATCCTGAAATCCAGTTGTTCTTCTTTGCTGTGATAGGAATTGTGTGCAATTTTTTTAAGAGGCATGTTAAGATATGAGTGGAAATTTCAAATAGACCACTATTTAAATGAATAGGCTGGTCTCCCTTCTGTGTCTCCTCCCCTCTGCTATGCCCCTGCCAGTTGAAATATTGCATGCAAAAAATAGATATTTTATGATAGCACAACAAAGTGATCAGTTTATTCAATGTTAATTATTTGTGTATATGAGGGGGCTCCCAAAAGTGCATGGGAAATTGAAATTAAAAGATAATTCCATTTTTCCATGAATTTTTTGAAGTGCCCCTTGTATAATATTAGCTGTTTCCTGATGCAAAACACATTTTTAAATGTCTGTCAGAAAGGAGCTAGTAGTACTGAACTGGCCTGGTTTTTTCTCTGACATTGAGTCTTCAGGGAAGCTAACAATATAGGAAATGCTCTTGATAAGGACTGGTCCCCACACTTCCTTTTGATTAGCAGTCACACTTCATTCTATTCAGAAAGAAAAGAGAAAAGAGGTAATTATCCTATTTAATTTATACATGAGAAAATGTATAATATATCCAACTCTTAGGGCTAGATTTGAATTTAGTTTTTTCCTCTAATGGAACTTTGTTAATCTCACTCCATCTCTCAATTCATCCTTTAAATATTCAAATCTTTCTTCCATCTCGGGTTATCTTTAGCCCCATCCACCTGACAACTATAATTGTATGTTATTTACAGGTTCAGCCCCACCTGAGTCCATTGTCAGTCAGAGTCAGGACAGGTGATACATTGTTTTTACACTGGAGATTTTTTATGTACAGACTGAAGTGTGCTTGTATGCTTTTTGAGCTGGGGTCTGTGTAAGCAAGATTTGTCTGCCAGAAGTAACAGCCATAATCATGAACTACATATACGACATATATGAGAAGCACAAATCAATTTTTTCTTTCACAAAACACAAATAATAGGAAGAGTTTAATTCAGGGCTTAAAACTACTTATTTCTGATTATATATAAACATACTAATACAGGCATATATGCATGCTAATATATTTATACTTCATCTGTTTGTCACACTCTGGTGTTTTGCATGCTGCTGTGATGACAAAAGCTCAAATTCCCTGACTTCTTGTCAATTCCATTGCGACAAAATAGAGCTATCCTTGACGGGTTTCAAAGGCTGCGAACCTCATTGCCTTCTGCTGACCAGCAGGTAGGTTCCACCTTCCGACCGTGCGGTTAGAGTGCAAGACATCACCCACTATGCCTTCCGGGTTCCTGGAGATTGGAAGATATGCCACCAGTCGCACAAATGCCAGCAGGACCACCTTTGGTGAATAGGTTTCAGTGAGTTTCCAGTCTAAGCAGTCTACAAAGACGGACTAGACTGCCCCCTTTTGAGGGATTTTTCACTGAAATCCTTATAAGTAAGAATAGAACACTGTCAGCTTTAGTGTCAGATGTGAGTCCTTAACGTTGGAAGCACTCTAAATACGACTACGGGAGAGATGCTTTCTCAAAACAGACTTGACTATAATGCTGGATTGAGTAAAGCTGAAGGGGCCTTCGCCTGCTGATAAAGGGCACCACTCAAAAGGGGGGGAAATAGCTGGAAGGCCCATTGGTAATTGCAGTGCATTATATGAAGCATGAATCTAGATATAGTGGAAGTCATCAAAAATTAAATGAAATAGATTGATTTCCTAGGCATTAGTGGTATTGACCGGTTTGATTCAGACATTATGTGGGTTACTCGGCTGAGAATGATAATTTCAAGAGTAATGTCACATTTCATTGTCAATCGAAACATTTTAAGATCTATCTCAAAGTGTAATGTTGTCTGCGATAGGAAAATACATATAAAATTTTTAATGAAGAATTCTCCAATAATGCAAGTTGAGGCTTGATTGAAAAAATTTTGTTCAGCTTAAGATATTCTGAGTATGCCCTTACTTTTTAGGTTTTACTAACTCTAAGCCTCTGTACAGTTTATTATAACACTGTGTTTTCTTGAGCTGCCCTTTGAAATATTCTGTTCAGCTCTTTTATTTAATCATTTCTGATATTTCTTTATCTATATATATTTATATTTATATCTGCCTTTGTTCTATGCACATCTGTATTTTCTTTATGTACTCTATATTTAAGTCTTTCACATCAATAGTGTTATACAATCATCACCACAGTATCAGAATATTCATCATCATTAGCTCCCTGTTTCAACCAAACCTCCCTGGCCATACTCCCAAGAAACCACGGATCCAGTTACTGTCTGCATAGATTTATATATCCTGATTTCATATACAGAAAAATATTAAAAATAAAAAGAATAACAATAATAAAGTAAAACAGATTAAAAAAAACCTCAATTGAAAATAAAGTAGAAAATATTAGAAACTAGAACAAATTTAAATGTATCATCTGGAAGACCCAATGAGAAGGTGCTAAATTTTAACCTATCGGTGTCTTTCTTAAAGAGCCTGGTTGTGTGGCGGTTGCACGTTGAGCTGTGACCTGCAAGGCCTGCAGTTGGAAACCGCCCGCTCTGCCGGGAAAGACAGCGCTTTCTACTCCCCCAAACAGCTACAGACTTGGAAACACAGGGGGCGATTCTACCCTGTCCTATAGTGTCACTGCGAATTGCTATCAACTTGACAGCAGTGAGTTGTCTTGTTTGTTGTTATTGTTGTTTTGGTATCGTTCTTGCCTTATTAAGAGCTGTTTACTTTGCTCAGGAGTTCTAGCGGCGTAGAGCTTATGAGTTAGGCTGCGAACCTGTGTGGTCAGCAGTGCAAAACAACGAGAAGCTCCGAGAGAGAAAGGCTGGGCTTTTAAAATAGGTACAGCCTTGGACACCCACCGGCGGTCACTGTGAGTCAGCATTGACTCCTTGGCAGTGACGTTGCACACATATGCTATTCTTGAAATCATTCCACCAGGTCTTCTATCATTGCTGTTAAGTGCATCTAATCTGTTCTTTTAAAGGGTCTCTAAATGCAGTTGTGATGTACTTAAGGTTGTTTTTTGTTTGTTTTTTTAGTTTCATGGGCTTGAAATTTTCTTCCACTTCAACCTACACTTACATGTGGGCAATAAATGGTCTGCCTTATAGTTCAACCCTTGTTTTGGTTGATGATGTTGACCTTCTCCATTATCTCTTCCCATAGGGGTACTCAATTTGATTCCTGTATTTTCTATCTTGCTAGGTCCACATATGTAGTCACCATTTATGTGGTTTTAAAATGTATTTGCAATGCTATCAACTTGACAGGATATATATATGCCCTCCACCTTAATCATGTCAAAACTTTGACACAACTGTAAGAAAGAGTCCTTGGGGGTTGTTGTTAGATGCCATTGAGTCAGTTCCAACTCATGGTGAACTTATGCACAACGGAACAAAGCACTGCACAGTTCTGTTCTATCTTAAAAATTGTTCTAATATTTGAGCCCATTGTTGCAGCCACTGTGTCAATCCACGTTGTCCAGAGTCTTCCTCTTTTTCACTGTCCCTCTGCTTTTCCAAGCAAAATGTCCTTCTCCAGGGACTGGTCTCTCCTAACAACATGTTCAAAATATGTGAGATGAAGTCTCCCCATCCTAACTTCCAAGGAGCGTTATGGTTGTACTTCTTCCAAGACAGATTTGTTTGTACTTGTGGCAGTTCATGCTATTTTCAATATTCTTTGCCAGCACCGTAATTCAAATGCATTGACTCTTTTTCTGTCTTCCTTTTTCAATGTCTAACTTTCACAGGCATACAAGGCAATGGAAAATACCATGGATTGGGTCAGGCATATCTTATTCCTCAAAGTAACATTTTTGCTTTTCAATACTTTACAAAGCTCTTCTGTAGCAGATTTACCTGATGCAATGTATTATTTGAGTTCTTGACCAATGCCTCCGTTAGCATTGATTGTGGATCCAAGCAAAACAAGATCCTTGACAACTGCAACCTTTTATCCATTTATTATGATGCTAACTATTGGTCCTCTTGAGAGGATTTGGGTCTTCTTTACATTGAATGGTAATCCATACTGAAGGCTGCAATCCTTGATCTTCACTAGCAAGTGTTCAAGTCTTCCGTACTTTCACCAGCCAAGATAGTATCATCTGCATATCACAGATTTCTAATAAAACTTCTTCCAATTTTGGTGCCATAGTCTTCTTTGTCTCTGATTATTTGCTCAGCATACAGATTGAAAAACTATGGTGGAAGGATATGAACCTGGTGCCTGCCTTCTCTGATTTTAAGCTGTGCAGTTTCTCCTTGTTCTGGTCACACAACAAAATTCTATGGAGCATATATGCTCTGCACACATGGGGTTATTAGATTTTGGAACTGATGGCAATTAGCAGCAACAATATTACAATGCATTATAAAGATTAAATTAATTCATTCATATAAAGAGAGGAGAAGAATGACTATTACAAAATAAGTTTTCAATAAATGTTAGTCCTATGGGGAAAAATAACTAGAGAATTAATCAGTGCAAAGAATAAGAGAACGTTTCCCCCTCAGATAATTAGTGATAGGAATTTGAAGCTAATCTCTCTTGGGCTCCATCTGTTCACATAATAAATATAGGTGTTGCATTAGTGAATGTCGCAATTAATTTCCCATCAATTCTGATTC
>NW_022111373.1:15980858-15982718 GCF_000313985.2 Echinops telfairi
GTTTTAGTCATGATTTGTTAGAACAGATTTTCATGAGGGCAGAGGATCCCTGAAATAAATATGTTTATACCCTCAAAACAAACGAGAATTTTATGTAGACTCAAGCTATAACTGATATGGAAATGACCTAATTATTTCCTCTGGTGCATTCCCTAAATTCGTACTCAATTTGCTGTATTGTCACAAGAAATTTCAAAGAGAGAAAATACATGTAAATAATTGTTTAGTCATTCCCTAAGAATTCATTGTGCCATACTAAGTGTTAGGCACTGCTGGGCACTGGGATGTGTTCAAATAATATCTTTTAATATTAGTTAGAAAAAACTAGCTATTGTCCCTGTAGTTAAATGGTCTGTTCACAATTTGGGAATAGAGCAGGGCATCTGTGTAAAAAGGCTAAGAAAAGACAGGAGAGATTCCCAGGTGAGGACAGAAAAGACAGGCAAAAAGGAAGGAAGGCCTGAGAGGCAGTCAAAGATCTTGAATTTACAGCTATGAAATCATGACATTCCACAAAATAATGAACCAAGGGTAATCATGGGTTCACTGAATTGGTTGGATTCTATTATTGTTTAATACATTTTCCTTCCCTTAAATTGTTATTTTTAGGAGTCAGCAATTTTGACAGCTCTGACATAGGTCTATTAATATTTGTTTAGGAGAAATGGCATTTAGAACACATTCTAACTGGTACAAAATTCATCTGGAGGTGACAAAAGAATGCCCACTGAGACATCTTAGCCTCCATGCAGGAGTAAGCATGGATTTCCTTTTGCTTATTTATTAATCTGTAGTGAAGAGTTGCCCTGCATCAAAGCATGATGTGAACAGCATGTAAGGCTATTCACTGCATCTTAGTCAACCAGCACAAGTATGCAAGCCTGTAGCCTGCCATGAATTGTAAATTTCAAAAGAAGTTTAATTGGCACTGTGAATTTGGGAAAGGGAGAGGTATCTGCCACATCTAAAAGCAGAATCTTTAATGCAGTGAAAAAATGTGAAAATGCTTGCTATGAATTAGTAACTAAGCACGGTAAGCCCTGGCTTACTTGCTTATTGTATAATCAGACACCGAATCCCACATTGCCTCCATGTCAAATAAGAAAGAGCCATCAATGTGTTTCCTGCTCCGCTTGTGAGGCTAATCACTCTGCTCAGCCTTACAGGACGGTCAGGGTAGTTAATTAAGAGCCAGGGGAACAGAGCAGTTGACAGTGAATCCGAGGGTGAGATCGCTTATGGCCAGTGCTACCATATTAATCCAAATCAGTTAACCAGTTGGGTTTAAAGAACAGTCACATCTAAAGTGGTCTCTGAATAACTGATGGAAACATCTGAATGGTTTGAAAAAGAAAACAACGCTCTTCATTTTACAAAGCCTGTATGCTGGGCTTGCTAGATAGAAGTTCCCCCGTTGATTGCCTTTCCTGCCTCTGAATGAAGAGGAACACCAATAAAGTCCTTTGAGTGGAAGAGGTAGAAAAACGATCTGCAAGTTTCTGGAGCAGGCTGGAAATCTGAAGCTGGTTGGAGATTCACAGCAGACCTCATGCCTTGTCTGGGCTGTGGATACTAAGTCAGGTTAGTTCCCAAGGATGTCGTTAGCCGATGACAGCAATGTAGTCAAACTGCCCCCCCTCACATCCCCTTCCAATGCTAAACATGAGGACTACAGCTCTGAGGGCAGGGGGAGAGGTTGGAGGGGGAGATGGGAGTGCTGATAGCATGAATAACTGTACAACCCCGCTCAAAGGAAGTGAGCCACAGAATTGTATGTGAATGGATATAGTAGATGGTCTAAGATATGGCAAAATTAATTAATTAGTTAATTAATTAATAAGTGTTCCTGGGGTATAGGGT
>NW_022111373.1:15982952-15992590 GCF_000313985.2 Echinops telfairi
ACCAGGAGGAAAAAAATGATAATAACCTGTCTTTCTAAAGGCCATCAACTAAACTTTTCAATTTCAAAATGAATGCTCCCGAGTTTGGTCACTTTTACCCAAAATTAACTGAAATGGATGAGTAACGTTTATTTCCCTGGAAGTCTCAGGTGTGATTGTGTGGCTGTCCTCCAAATCAGAGATATGAAATAAAAAGGATTTTTAAAAATCAAATCTAAAAAAAGATGTTTGGAAACTGATCATAAGAAATTTCACTAAAGAATCCTATGTAATTTATTTACAAGGTTATGAATCATTTTCTGTGATGAATATAATGGACTTCTAACCTTCTTATTCTGTCTAACCTTCAGAAAGAGTGTTATTCACAGATAAGCTAGATATTAAAGAGCTATGAAGCTGTGCTTAATAGAAGTAACACTTGTGGATCAATATTTCCTGTTCCCTCTTTTCTTGTGGATTACAGATGTTACATTCTAATAGTTTCCATGGAAACAGTTGATATTGGGCTCTTCCAAAACGTACTGGTAATTGGGGTAGGGAGAGAGAGGTTGGGGACGGGGGATTTGGACACAAATGACTAGCATATGTGTTCAAATGAAGGAGGATATGACATGTAAGTGTTGAAAGAAAAAGTTTCCTAGATGCTGCTGAAGGCTTAAAAAACTTAGCTATCAGAATGTTACAAGTCAGAAGTTTGGTATTAAATTCTAGTTCTGAAAATATATGTGTCTATTTACAAATTTATATAAAATGTCTTGAGATTCTATGACTGTCCTCACTCTTATCCGTTCTTGCAAAAAAGCACAACTAAAATCATGAGTGTGTTATTCAATTCAATACCTAAAGGCCAAACTCTTATCAAGGTGTCTGAGATACATTAGTGAACACAGCAGCAAAGAACCTTTCCTAAATCCCACATTGGGGTATGAGAACATGGACAATAAATTGACCATGAATGTTAAATGATATTATGTTCTTTGAAAAAAAAGGGGAAAATTAAGGAGGTTGAGTGAGGAATGTGGGTGTTGTTGCCATTTTGATGAGAATGGTCAGTGTATGCTTTAGATATATGAGGACAGCATGGGGGAGTGCACCATTAGAAGACCTGGGGGGAGATCTCTCCAGGCAGAAATCACAGGACCAATATGAAAGAGCTTATTCCTGGTGCAGCAAGAAAGTTGATATGACGAGGCTAAAGTGGAGTGCCCCTGAAGAGCTGTAAGTCAGTAATACAGCTGTGAGTTAGATTATGAGATCTTTTTAAAATAGATATTTTGGCCACTGTAAGAATTTTCACTTTGACACTATTTTTTTTTTACTATTACTTTTAAGTGTTTATTCAGTACTTTATGTACCTATTTTAAGTGTCACTTTTTTATATACTATTCTTAAAGGATTGTGTTTAACCAAGCAGCCATCTAAGTGAGGTGTCGAGGCAACTAAATTCACATGGAAGAAGCCACCATTTTATGTGATCCAAGGACTGCAAATAATAAAATCCAAATCTGAAAGAGGGAATGGTATCAGAGCTTAACTTGTGAGAACCTGGTTTGCAGAAACCCATGGACGACAGTGGAAGCCCAAAATACATTTGCAGGGTCTACACATGGATTAAGCCTCAGATAATTCCTCCCTGATCATAGTTGAGAGATCTGAATAGCCTTGTTATCAGACAGAGCATTTAGTTAAGTTAAAATGTAACATCTTAACATCTGATCTCCCATTTCACCCATTTAAAAGTTGTTTCGGTTTTTTTAAAAAGGGAAGAGTAAATACATGGGGATTAAACCTTTGGTGAATCCCCTCTGACCATAGCCTAGGGCTGTGAATAGCCTTGCTATCATACAGAATACATTGGAACATAGATTATGACAGATTCAGTTCAGTTACAAATTAACACTTAACATTTGGTCCCATTTGATTCCTTTTAAATTTGCTTTAATTTTTTAATATTTTCTTCTTTTCCATTGAGGCTTTTATCTGTTTAATTTGCTATTGTTAGTTTTTCAGTTTGTTTGTTGTAATGTTTTTCTGTATATGAAATCCAGGATAGGTAAATCTAAAGAGACAGTAACTGGATTAATGGCATCTGGGGGGTATAGTAGAGGAGGTTAGGGGGAAATGGGAAGCCAAGTATAAGAATGAAGAAAATGTCCTAAAATTCATTGTAGTAATTATTGTCCAACTCTTTTTAATATGATTAAACTATTGCATTGTACGATTTGTGAATTATATGCCAATGATTTTTTTTTAAACTGAATTTTCACTTTAAGGGGAATGATAAATTGCTCATTCGCAAAGTATGGGCCCTAGATCTGCAGCATCAGTATCACCTGATAACTTAGGAGAAATGTAAATTATCAGGCCCACCTCTGCCCAAAATTACCAGGACCAAGAGTCTGGTCTATTTTAATAAACACTCATGGAAATTATACTCCTAGAAGCAAAGCTTGATAATACCCTGTAGATGCTTAAAAATAAGGCATGCTTAACTTGGAGCACCATTGTACCAGATGATTTTAAGTAATGTCATGATCTGCCTCGAACATTTGCCTTTAGAAAGTTGTACCACGTGATTTATATATATATATAAATAACCTGATCTTACCCATGATCTATGAGACAACCCTGATCTTACCCGTGATCTATGATCACACATTAACAATTCAATTCTCTTATCAAACTTAACTGGCATTTGATAGCCTGGCTAAACAAGTTGACATTTTAAAAACACTTCTGTATATTAACCGTAAGTAAGATGACCATCTAATTGGAAGTCCAAATTGGAATATGTTTGAGAGTATAAGAAGAGCTAAAAACAATTATCAGATATAACTTATCTGTACCAGGTAATACATTGAATATTTTCCCGGGAAAATTAGGACATAGGAGGTTACAAATCATTCACTTATTTTATAAAATTTTGCAGGTCATTTTTCCAAAAAAAACTCAAAAAGATTTGATGCATCGAATACTAATGACCAAAAAGGCGATGCTTTGGATGATCTCAAACATGAAGAATGCAAGAGGTCATTTAAAATTCAAGAAAGGAAAAAAAAGACTAGTATGGAGGTCAGAAACTTGCTCTCGAAGGCAGAGTATATCAAAGAAATGATGAAATGAAAGAGCTTAACTGAATATTTCAAAGGGTAGCTCAAGAAGACAAAGTAAAATATGGCAGGCATGCCTCAGAAATACCGTGACTTGCGTTCCAAAGCTCTGTAATAAGCAAATATCACAATAAAGTTAGTCACATCAATTCTTTGGTTTCCCAAGCATGTCAACATTATGGTTGCTCTATACTGTAGCCATTAAGTGTGTAATAATGTTTTGGAGAAGTTTGAAATATTGTGAGAGAGAAAAAGTGAGCACCTGTTATCTAATAAACTTTCTTAGCAAAGGCTTGTCACTTCCCTTCAATTTGTAAAAGAATAAAATATCTGTGAAGTATAGTAAAGTGCAACATTATAAAACAAGATATGTACACACAGTGAACTTTGCAAAAGACCTTCAGTAAGAAAAGCAAAATGGAAATACATGTTCAACATTATTCAAGTGTGAGACTTCTGGAGAAAATAATCCAAGCCTCAAATTTCAATATTGAAGGATACTATGGGCAAGATACTGAACAACCCAGGAAACATCAAGGAAATGTAGAATAAATACACCGATTTTTCTGCACCAAAAAGGCTTGTTCAACATTCAGTCATCTAAGGTGGTAGTATATGACCTATAACCAATAGTACAGTAAGAAGAAACCCTAGAGGCACTGAAAACATTGGCAAAAAACAAGTCCCCAGAAATGGATAGAATGCCAATTGAGATATTTCGAAAACTGGATGTAATGCTAGAATCCTTCACTCATTGAAAAAACCCCTGGAAGAGGTAGATATTTGTATTCATTCCAAGGAAAAGGGTATCCAATGGAATATGGTATATACCCAACAGAATATAAGAGGCATTGACCAATAACATTGATATCACATGCAATAGAGCAGTTGCAGCAGGAACTGCCAAAATTGTAATTCAGATTCAGAAGACCTAGAATGAAGGATATAATTGCTGCTGGTAGATGGATATTTGGTGAAAGCAGAGAACACCAGGAAAGATGTTTACTTGTGTTTTATTGACTTTGCAAAAGCATCTGATTATGTAAATAATAGCAAACTGGGGATAATCTTGTGAAAGATGGGGATATCAAGGCATTCAATACCTCTGTGGAGGAGCTGTCCATGGACTCAGAAGCAGTTATTTAAAGAGCACAAGGAGACATGGCATCGGTTCGAATCTATGCCAATAAAACGGTTGGGGGGGAAATGTCCCAGTAACAAAGAGTTTCAAAAATAAAGAAAATGCAGCAAATGTGCGTGTCATATTTGTATCATTTCCTCATACCTATTCCATGCGCTAGCTGAGCAAATAACCTGAGCCACTGGACATGGAAAAGAATGTGGCGTCAGAGTTGGAGGAAGACTGATGAATAATCTGTGACATGCAGGTGACACAACCTTGTTTGCTAAAGGCGAGGAGAACTTGAAGCAGTTACCAATAAAGATTAAAGATCAGTATAGATCTAGTGTAGACTATTTCTCAACATAAAGAAAGAATCTCTGACAACTGGACCAATAAACAACATCATGATAAATGAACAAAACATTGACATTGTCAAATGTTATTTTACTTGGATCCTCAATTAATAGCCAGAGAAACAGCTGGTGAACTGTATTACATTGAGCGATTCTTCCAGAAAAGATCCTTTTTCAAAAAAAAGATGATACTTTGAGGACTAAGGTGCACAAACCTTGCACAAGCCTCGATATTTTCAATGCATGAGTATGCTGGACGTTGACTTAGGACTACCAAAGAATTGAATCCTTTGAATGATGGCATGGGTTAAGAATATCGAATATCCCATTGATTGCCAGAAGAATGAACACATTTGTTTTAGAAGAAAGCCAGCAGACGTTCCGTAGAAGTGAGGATATGGTCCTCTCATATGCTTTGGACGTATTGTTGGTATGAATCAGTCCCCAGAGAAAGACCTCATGCCGAGAAAAGTAGAGGGGCAGCAGCAGCACCAGAAGGAGGGTCCTCCAGGAGCTGGGAGAGCAGTGGCTATCACACGGGCTCGAAGGCGGCCAGGGGTCTGAGCGTGATGCAGGACCGGCAATGCTTTGCTCCCTTGCGTATGGGTTGGCTATGAGTCAAGTAGCAACAATGTGCTAGAGAGATTTTTACAAACTGAGGAGAAGACAGAAAGGAAGAGCAATGTAAAACATAGCTACTTAGTCTGAAGCATCTGCCTTTCCTTAGCATGACCCACTCTGAAGTCCGCAGAAAGGGCATCTCACTTGAAAATATAGACAACTTACCATATATAATCGGAAATGATTTAAGACGAAGCTGAACCAGAACGGGATTTTTATGGGCACGTGACCTTTGGTCTTGTTCATTTAATTACCTAGTATTTTACTGCTGACATTTAGTCTGTGCCAAAGTTTGTCCCTATGCATTTTGAAGCATGACATTTTTTTCATGTGGCATTTTTCTTATGATTAAGGTGCCATACCATTAGTTGCCTCATAAATATAATTATACCTAAATATTTTATAAGAACATGCTATTTTTTAAAATATGGTGACTGTGAAAGCAATATCTAATTTGATATAGAATATTTAAATGAAGATCGCCAAAGTGGAGTATTATTATTACCAATGGTGTGCCAAGATGCATTTTAAATAGGTCTCCCCCTACACAGAATGAAAGAGCACTAACTGTAGGGCTTAAGATTAGAATCTCACTATTCCTTTTATGCTCATGCCCTCTCACTGTGACACTGTGGAATACTGCAGGTCACAGGAGAGTGACTTCAACATGACTGAACCAGTCACAAAGCTGCAGATGACAATCTCCACTATTAAATACATTGCCTGAGGAAAACGTAAACCAGATCAAAATAGAAACACATAGCTGAAGCTTGAAAAGAGATTATGGTTTGATTCAAACACTTCTCAAAGGCCTCACAGACAACCTGCCGAGGGTCACCTGGGGAGTGCATTAAAAATGTAGACTCACCTGCTGCCTTCCAGACAGATGAGTCAGACTCTCTGAGCATGGCACTTAGGAATCTGCATTTTAAATAATCACCCTAAGTGACTTTTAGATACACTTAAGGGTAAGAGCCACTAGGATTTGAGCACTACCTCCCCCCAGCTCCCAACTCCCCCAAAATATTTTTAAGGGCCACAAAAGGTGAAGAGAAGGCCAAAATAATGTTCTATGTTGAAAATGTCTTTGGTTTTCATTCCTGTTAATTATGGGGAAAGAGGAAATAAAGAGATGTGCCAAAACCCAGAGGAATCACAACGGTAAGTCCGAGGGAACATGGAATGCTCCAGTCGAATTAGGGCTGGGAGCTGGAGGTAGTCTGGGAGCCTACTGGGAGATCCCTTAGGACTAACTCTATGTTGCTAATTTACAATCACACGCTTGCATCCGTCACTTTTACAAATCAATGAGAATGCCCACCCTCTAATAGCGTGGGGTTATTTGCAATGGTTGCCAAGGTTGGCCATCCAGACAAGACCTTTCAGGATGTCAGGAAAGAACCTTGGTGACACACATTAAAACACACATGCTCCTTTATGTCACTTCCAATTTTCTTTATCTTAAATTGTCAGCCAGGAGAACTCACACCCATATTAATAACTAGAGGTTTGCATCTAAGCCAAGAAAAATACACCCTGCTGATAGCTCTGCAGACAGCTGGCTTGCGCTGAGTACAGCCAAAGAGAAAGACAGGGCTCTTTGTATTTGTGGAAATCTTACAGTGTCTTGGGAAAAGAACTGGTGAAAGGAGGGTTTCAATGTCTCTGTTTGAGAAGGTATTTTGAGAAAATAATCAGGAGTGATTGTTATCATGAGCATCAGACACATGGGAACACTATTAGGATAGGTCCTATAGGTTTCACCCCTCTAGATATTATACTATGTCTAAGAAAAGAGGATCTCATATGGTCTTCATGATTTTCTAAAGACAAATGAAGGAATTAAACTGTGGCTTCTGTGATTCTAGTTCTGATCAAAACGCAAGACATGGTTGGTGATAAGAAAGGTTTATAATCATGGAAGTTTTCATTTGGAAGGAAATTTTTAAAAACATCTTGCTATAACCAGACACAGGCCTGGGATATTTAAAAACTTGTTTTCAAAACTACTTAAAGAAATAAGCAAGTTTGGTGGAAAAAATGAACAGAAGTTTTTACCATATTCATTGAAATGGAGAAGTAAATACTTCAAATGGAACTGATTTAGCTTAACAGGAAACTTTTCCAAGAGCTTGGAATATAAAAGAACATGTAGAAGAGATAGACAGAGGGGCACACAACCAGGTATGAACACAGAGGGACCCTTACCTTTAGAAGAATACTGTCATAAAATCAAGAGACCCAAGGAACTAAGACTTGTTGAAACTGGTAGAGACCAGAAAAGGCTTTACAAGTTATGCTTATAGAGAGGAGATGAACAAGGAAAGACAGCATCACTTTCCAGAGAAAATGGCACAATGTTAACAAAAGAGAAAAAGGTACAGGATTATTGATTTAATAATCTTCATAGCCACAGTCAACGCCTAGCACTGTGCCTGTTACCTATCTAGAGAAAAGTATTTCTGAAAATGACTGCTAGCACAGTGAATGAACATGAGTTTTAAAAAGAAAATGTCAGCACCAAGATACACAGGAAACTTCATAAAGGCATTTGTTTATTCTTAAATTACATATATTTCTGTAGCCTAAGAATTCATACCAAGAAGCAAAAATCAGACATTCTGATGTTAGAACAGTCATTTATACTTTAGGATTCATTCAGGATTGAAAATGTAGCAGTTCTAAATTCAAGGTGGATCACAGACCTCAAAGTAAAAACCCAAACTATCAGGATTATCAATGAAAAACCAGGACAAAGCTAAGAACCTTAGCGCAGAGAATACATGGGCTACCAGAATTAAGGAAGGATATATTTCAAAGGAAGATAAAATAGATCGGTGGGACACCCCAAAGTTATAACACTTGTGTACCTTGAAATATTTCGGCAAGAGAGCAATAACAGAGCCCATAGAGTGGGAAAAGATATTAAGAAATGGCATATCAGATACAGGGCTTACCACTAAAATCTACAGAATCCTCTACACGTACAAGGAAAGAATGAATAGCCCACAGAAGAGGTGGGCAAAAGACTTGCACAGAAGATTCACAGTGGAAGAAAACCAACCGGTGGTCTTGTAGATATGTATAGTCGGTGTGGAAACCGATTTGGCAATACCTAATACAGTTAGAAATTGAGATACCTTACAACCAAGCAATTCCACTACTAGGCATATAACAACAGGAATTAAGAAATAGACCATGACCAGTGATCTGTTCTCCAATATTCATCTCTGCTCAGTTTGCTATTGCAAGGAATTGGAGATGGCCTAAATTTCCATCAAAAGATGAATTTATTAAAAACCTCTAGTATGTACACACAATGGAATACTATGCATCCCTAAAATATGGTAATGCAAAGATGAGACACCTTATCTCATGGAAAGTGTTGGAGGATATTATGTTGAGTGAAATTAGCCAAGCACATAAGGTCAAGTACAAAATCAATCCACTGAGGTAAGTCCGAACAGCAAAATGGGCCTAAGGGGAAATGTATATACACATAATTCCTGGGCTGAGGACCAGATACTCTGGCATGAGCCACACTGATCCTAATGATACATACTTCATCAACCAAGCAAAAATAAATAAATAAAATAACCAAATTCAGAAAACATAAAGATGTAGCTAGCACCTGTGCTGAAAGGCATCTTTTCCCACCCCGCTCAGGTGCCTTTAAGGCCCACAGAGGGGCGGGGGATGAAAAAAGATGGCAATGGGGGGACAGGGCACGAATCCACCCAAATGGGGGGGTATTGTTTATGTCTCCACAGGAAAGGGACACCGAGAGGTGAAACATTAATTCTGGTGTTCCAATCCTTGAGGTCAGGGTTCCTGCTCTGAGAAGCTTGTTCCCAGAGATGGCTGCAGGGCCACATCATTAGAACAAACCATTCTTGTACTTAGCTGAGATTTTAATAGAGGCCCAAAGTCCATGTGCTTCCTTATTGGACTTACATATATGTACATGTACAGACAAATACACCTATATTTATATAATTATATATATATGAATTTTTGCTTTGCATTCCTGGTTGCGTTTGAGCAATTAAAAAATGTCTGAGCGGAGTTATTGAGAGGTGAATGATGGGTAAGCATGATAATAGGGCAGGAGGAAAGAAAACAGAAAAAGATGGTGGCCAGCTTTTAAAAAGTATAGCATCTTTAAGGCTCTCGGTCAAACAAGCGGCCATTGAGCAAGGAAGCAACAAAGCCCACTAGCCTGTGTGATCATGAGGTGTCGACTGGAATAGGCATCAGAAGTTCAAAAACAACCAATCAAATTGATGTGAAGGAGCGTGAACAAAGTAGAGACCCAAAATCCACCTGTGAGACAATTGCACAGGCCCTCACGGAGGGCCTGTGCTGGGGTAGGGTGGGGGTGGGAGCTGAGGAATTCAGGGTGTGATATAGCACTGATGGAACACATACCTA
>NW_022111373.1:15993532-15997039 GCF_000313985.2 Echinops telfairi
TATTTATCATGATGTTCTTTATTGGTGTAATTGTGAGAATTTGTTTTCTTTATATTAAGGTGTAATCCAATGCTGGAGTCTTGGATCTTTACCAGTAAGTGCTCAAGTTTTCTTGATTTCAGCATCTGCATATCAAAAATTGTTAATGAACCTTCCTCTAGTTGTATTGCCATGTTATTCTTAATATAATGCAGCTTCTTGGATTTGTACCTTATCATGCTGACTGAATTAATATGAGGGAAAGATCCAACCCTGATGCATACCTTTCTTGATTTTAAATGACATATTAAAAAGACTATCTCTTGGTCTATGTATAGGTTCTGCCTGAGCATGGTTAAGCAAATTTCCATTTGTAATCTTATACATAGTTTGTTATGATCTACGGAGACAAATGCTGTTTCACACAGTAACACAGGTAAACATATTTCTGCTCTTAGCCAAAATTCATCAAGGATATCCCTCATTTCACAGTCTCCTCTGACTTCAATTATGGTCACTCCCTATTTATATGTCCTGCCCCAACCATGTTTGATTTATAAACATCAAAACTTTACTTTCATGGAATTTTAATGATATTTTTCAGTAATTTTTGTATTCTCTTGGGCCGCCTTTCTCTTGACTAAGCAGAAATATGGCTCTTTCAATTGATCAGCATGGTAACCATTTTCTATATCTGTTTGCTGTAGCATGTCATTTTCTATATCTGTTTGCTGTAGCATGTCAATTTTTATATCTGTTTGCTGTAGCATGTCAATTCATATTCCATATATTCCTGGAGATTGTTGTTTGACAAAGCCTTCAGTACAGCTCAGGCTTCCCCATCAATACCATCTATGTTGGTATAATATGTTATCTCTTCAAATCGTTAAATATCTACCAAGTCTTCAACTGCTTTTGAATTATCTCCAACAAAATTTTAACTTGATTGAAATTGGTTAACTTGATAGTACAAATAAGTTCATAAGTTCCCTAGTCAGCATTCTCCAAAAGCAGAAAAAAATGGAATAAGACATTCCTTAGTTGTGTTCTATAGTGTCATATTTGACCTTGTCAAGTTCAATATTTTGATCAAAAGCAAAGCAAAAGATAAAAAGCACTTATCATACTTGAATATGACAAAAATCAAGAGATTAAAATAATATAGTGCTCGCCAGGCAGCCTGGTATAGATTCATCATCCCAGCCAAGAACATCTAAAAACCCTGGGACAATGCAAAAGGCAGTCAAAGGAGAACTGTAAAGATTTTGAGGTTGGCTGAACTGTCGTAGCCAAGTTGCTAAGGTCTAATGTCATGAATCTGTGGATGTCATTTTACATTGCAAAAGGGACTTCGCAGATTATTTTCAATGATCTGAGTGAGTCCAATATAATTACTGAACCTTCTGAAAAAGGAAAAATAGGATAATAGCTAAAGAGACTCTTGTCATGACAGGAACATCGAGAACTTTAAAGATGATACGCTACTTTGAAAATGGAAAAAATCATGAGCCAAGGAATGCAAGTGTCTTCTAGAAACTGTAAAATTCAGGGTATGGCTCCACAAACCTTCCCACCCACTGGCCTGTGATCTTCTACATTCGGCATTGTTGCATGTGTTTCGTGAGTCTGAAGAGTATTTTATAGATTGGTATCAGACATATGGGCTAATATCAGATTTATGGACTTGATCTGAACTGGGCTGGGATGTTTTCTCAATATTCAACTGCTCTTGTCTATAAAGCTCTTTCCTATACACATGAGTCTCCCCGGAGTTGTTTCTCTAGTCAACCCAGATTCACAAACTGAAACAAGTGATAGTGGATTCCTCATATGAAACCATGAAGGCAGAATAAAAAGGTATGTTTTTCAAGGAATGAAGAAGAAAAAGCATCCACTTGAGTTTTCTAAACTATAAGTGATAATTAAACAAAAACATAGCACTTCCTAATCCTCAATATAATGATGTTTAGAAGTAAGTACTATAGAGGAAACCTAAAGGTCTCCTCAATTTATCTCCAATGTCAAGAGGTTGATCATAGAAGGCTGATTAAGTCACAAATGTATGTTGAAATACTCAGAGTAACCACTAACAAAAGTATATAAAACAATAAACTCAATAACACTATAAATTAAATTAAGATAACATTCTAAAATAATTCAAATAAATTACAAGAAGGCAAGAAAGTTGAAAAATGAGAATAAGAAAGGGACGAAAGGGAGGATAAAGAATAAAATAGCCGAATTAAACCCTTGCATTCCAATGATCCCAAATGTAAATGGTTTAATTTTATAAATTAAATGACAACATTCACAGAGTGGATTAAAAACCAACATGACCCAGCTGTGGTGACAGAAAATTTAAAAACTTAAAAAGAATGGCACTTTAAAAGAAGATTGTTTGAAAGCAGTTACATATGCAGACTTCCACACTAAGAAATTACTAAATGGATAGGAAATAAACCCAAGTAAAGCAAAAGGAATACTACCTGAGGGGAAATCAAAGACATTTACAGCAGATAAACACTAAGATAAATCATTACAATGAAAAATTAGTTGATGAAAGGAAAAATAAAATGTATACACCTCTAGAAAAAGATAGATCAAGGAACAAAGCAAGGAACAATAACCAATATAAAATACAAGAGATCGGACAGTGCTATAGATCCTAAAGACATTTTTTAAAGATTGTAAAAAAATATTATAAACATCTAGCATTCAGAGATTAGAAGACAATATTGTTAAACTGTAACAATATTAGCAATCTCAATTACAAAACAAACTCTTGCAAAAAATACAAGGTATTGAAGTTCATTCAAAAAAGGTTAGCCAACCTGAATAGTTACAGACTTTGCAACTCCAACAATATTATCATTCCAGATAAATTCACTGACAGATTCTACCAAATAACTTATGGAAGAAAATGTGCCATTTGTACACAAATTCTTTTCAAACAGACAAGTGGTGGTTGCTGTTTAAAACAGGCAAACTCACTTTAAAACTTCTTCCTGCATCAGCAGTATATTGGTAACAAAAAGACATCGCAAGAATAAAAATCAAAACACTAAAGTTACTCATAATGTAGACTCAAAAGCTTCAACATATGTGTACAATATTTGTAACATGTAAAAAGAGCAACAGGATTTTTAAAAGGAAATTTTGGTTTAACATTTGAAAAATTAATAAAATTTATCATATCTGCAGATTTAAAGGAAAACAGGATGGTCACAATACAAGCAGAAGAAATAAAGAAAAGAAAATCTTCACTAGAACTAGAAAAGCAAACCTCAGGAAGCAAAGACCTAAAGGGAACTTACACTTCATGATGAACACCTGAATGCTTCCTCCCGAATCAGAGAATGAGGCAATACTATCCTTCTCAACCTTCCTATTTAGCATAATGCTGAGATTTTGCCAGTGCAACATGACAAGAAAAAGGAATACACAGCATGCAATCTGGAAAGAAATTATTTCTTTTTACACACAGACTATGATTGCCTATTTAGTTAACTCCAGCTCATCAATAAAAAA
>NW_022111373.1:15997634-15998750 GCF_000313985.2 Echinops telfairi
GTTCAAAGGCAACATAATGGAGAAAGGCTAATCTTTTTAACAAATGATATTGGAATAACTATCTGTAATGAATTGATTAAGTTATGTTCCTTCAAAAGATGTGCTGTAAATTCAACCCCTGTCCCTGTCAATATAATCCTATTCAGAAATATGATTGCCCTTATTATATTAACAAGGTGATCTCAGTGTAGGATTTGTCTTCAACCAATAATTTTTGAGATATGAAAGAGCAGGTGAGCCAAAAAGCAAGGAAGTAGAGCTGTGGGTGGGGGTGGGGAGGAGAGGAGTGGAAGCCAGGCCACATGAAGATCCCCAAGGACAAGAAGCTGGAAAGAGACCGAGGACCTTCCCATGGAATCTGTCAGTGGAGAACATGTTTTACAGTCAGTACCCTGAATTCAGACTTCTATCTTTCTGAACTGTAAGAAAAGTTTGTTGATTAAAGCTGCTCACTAGTCATTTTTCTGTTATGGTAGCACTAGATAACTGAGACAGTGTCTATAGACAAGGTGAATATTAACCTACACCATGCATTGTACAAATCAACGAACTAAAAAGGATAAAAAAGAATTCCTCTAAAACTTAAAACTGTAAAACTTCTAGAAGAAAACAGGTGAAAATCACATTATTTTTTGTTAGGCAATTGTTATTTAAATACTGTACCAAAAAAATTCTCAATTCATAAAAAGAAAACCTGATTAATTGGATGCCAACATAAATGAAGATTTCTGCTTTACAGAAGACACTGTTAAATTATTGGAAATGAAAATTATAGACAGTTGAAATATTTAAAGTACATGCCTCATAGTGAACTTATATACAGAATTTGTTAGGCTAGGTTGACTAGAGAAACAAATTCAGAGACACTCATATATGTGTAAGAAAGCTTTATATCAAATAGCAATCATATATTGAGAAAGCATCCCAGCCCAGTCCAGATCAAGTCCATAAGTCCAATGTTAGCCCATATGTCTGATACTAGTCTATAAATTCCTCTTCAGACTCACGCAGCATAGACAATGATGCCAAATGCAGGAAGATAACAGGCCATTGGGTAAAAAGTCTTGTGGATTCAAATGCAGTGGCAGCATCTCAGCACTGGTGAGGATCTGCATG
>NW_022111373.1:16000415-16001348 GCF_000313985.2 Echinops telfairi
CCAAATATGAGACATATGGAATTTTTACTCATTGTTTATGGACTTTAAAGTGGTATAAGCCCTCAGGAGAAACGTCTTGACAATTTGTTTTAACACTTACCATCTACTTTTAACCCAAAATTTCAACTCCTGAGTATTTATCCAAGGGAAATGAAAACAAAAAATACTTATCAAAATTTTCAGTGGTTTTACTCACTAAAGCAGGTGAAAATCACATTACTTTTTTTTAGGCAATTGTTATTTAAATACTGTACCAAAAAAAATCTCAAATCATAAAAGGAAAACCTGATTAATTGGATGCCAACATAAATGAAGATTTCTGCTTTACAGAGGACAATGCTAAATTATTGGAATTGAAAATAATAGACAGTTGAAATATTTAAAGTACATGCCTGATAGTAAAGTTATATACAGAATTTGCTAGGATAGGTTGACTAGAGAAACAAAACAAAAAAATTGGAGGGGGGAACCCAAATAAAAAACAATTGGATGAGCAGTAAAAAAAAAAAAGTACTGGTACACACACACACAGCAGTTGCAACTGGGTGAATTTTAAAGGCTTTTGTGTTTCTGAGTAGAAATGCTCTCCATTGGATTTTTATGGCAGTGCCCTTTGAGAAGCAGTTTGCCAAGCCTTTCTTCCAAGACATCACTGTATAAGTTGAGATGGTGCCAAGTTCTTTTTGGGGGGTTGTTACTAGTAGTTCAACTTTTAACCATTGGTGCCACCCAGGCCCTGCTGCTCATCAGAATAAGAGGCATGAATCCCACAGGATGCTTAGGAAAAGAAGTCAGAAGCAGCATAGCATGTGCTTTGTAATTCCTTTTACATGAAATTCTGGAACAAGTACAACTATCCCATTGTTAAAAACAATGGGTGCATCAACCTTGCAAGAAGGTGGGGGCATAGATTCACTGCAGAATAACACATAG
>NW_022111373.1:16002871-16004607 GCF_000313985.2 Echinops telfairi
ATGCCACTACCAGCTGTTCTTTGACTCATGAATACCAGCAGCAAAAGGACAATTTCATTTTTGCATTTTGGGCACTCCTTTTCATACATCAAACCCCGAAAAAGAATATTCTCTGGCTCTTGAATTCTGGGGCACAGAGTGAAGTGTATTTTGTTTTAGAATAATAAGAATTGAGTTTCTCTTTCTACTCAAGTTCAAAGAGTTCTAAAGGCCTGCCCATCACCTCCTGCCCCCTCCTTTCCCATTCTGATGTTCTGCAGAATATAGGCGGGTGAATAATATCAAGGACTTTTTAAAATCTGTGTATCACCCCAGCACAGCATGGTCTCATAGAAAAAAAGAAAGAAAGAAAGAAAAAGGAAAGAATACTCCACAGTGGCCAAGGAGCTGAAGACTGAACTTGATCCATAATTAAACAGTGTATTCACATGGTTGAGCAAAGAACTTGGTGCTATCAGTAATCTCTGATGTTCTTTTATAAGGTGTAGCTCCATTTGAAAGCCTTTTTTTAAACACTTCTTTGGTAAGTATCCTAAATTATTCACTGCTTTCAATAAAAAAAAGTTGCTATATATTGCTAGTATATTCTATGAAATGTGAGGGAATGATTTTATGCAGTCTTTTAATTAAGATTAGAGAAAGCCATCATGCCAATAATAATAAAAACTTGATACCACCTCTGTAGACTGGGTCCTTCTGGCTCATTTGATAGACTATGTAGCAAACAGCAATCAAAGCAGCGTTCCTTTGAACACTGGCTTTAATTATGATACTATATACTACATATAATATTTATTCTAGGGGTGTGTAAAGGATTTTAAGATGAAAAAGTATAATTATGATACTGATGACTCTGGTGCTTTCTTGCTTGACTATTTCCTTTAGAGGTAAGTTTGCCGAGATAAACTATTAAGTGAAAAGAAGGCTCTGGGCATGAATAAACACTTGCTTTTTAATAATCCTCATCATATTCACCACTGCTGCCGTATTAGCATATTGCCATTTCTGCTTTTTTCTTCTCTTAAGAAATTTATTTGCATAATTATGTAGAGTACAATCTCTCTTTCTGGTTGTTCTTGGTGTGGAGCACTTAGCATTACATATTACTACACAAGAGAAGTTTCGGTTGATATTCATGACTTTTGGAGTCTGAAAGGAAAATAAACGTATGTGTTTTCTCTTTTCTTTAGTTCCTTTGTGAAGAGGAGAGCTTTGGCAAATTAGAATAATAAATGTAAAAATGTCTTATTTTCTTTCTGAAATGCCATGTGTCATTTAGAAATATAAGGGCGCTTTAAAAAGTTCATGGAAAAACAGAATTGAAAATATCATGGGATTTTTCAACACACTTTTTGATGTCCCATGGTATATATAAGTAGAGGTTTTATTTTGTGTTATGGTGGGGAGGGGTCATAAAGAATTCTGATCTCTCAATTTATATTCAGACACATAGATATGATATGAATACCTAATATGGAATTAAAATATAAATGACCACACAGTGGATTAATTTCAATGGTCTTTAATTATCTCTCTCTGTCTCTGTCTTTCTCTTTCTCTTGCTCTCTCACACACACACATTCGTACAAATGTGCACAGATATATATTTAAAGCCTTTTTGTTGATGGTGGTGGTCAGTTGGTGCTGTCTGGTCGGCTGTGATTCACCGTGACTCTCTGTGCCACAGAATGAAACATTGCCACGTTCTGTGCCATCCTCACAATACTTCTGATGTC
>NW_022111373.1:16017279-16027174 GCF_000313985.2 Echinops telfairi
CCTACCGATCTTATCTGCTTGTGTTGTGTGTGTGGTTTATGTTTGCCTTCTTTCCACTATTGAGCCAGTGCTATCCTGGGGGTTGTTTTATCTTTTTCGCCCTATTGGGTGGAGTTGTTCTATGTGATGGTCTCTTATTTGCGCTCAGTGAGGGTTGATCTTTTGCCCATACTGGATCAGCAAAGATCTTTAGTAGGGCTGGGTTTACTTGTATGTATTCTTTGAGGTTGTCCTTGTTTGGGTATACTCTTACTTCTCCATCTATCTTAAGATATGATTTGGCCAGGGAAATTATTCTTCGGTTTGCATTATATTCTTTCAATTTTTGGAATATGTTACTCCATTCCCTCCTCTTCTTCATCATTTCCGCTGATAGGTCTGAACATACTCTTATCACAGTACCTTTATACATGACTATTTGCTTTTCCCTAGCTGCTTTTATGATCTTCTCCTTTTCTTCATAGTTGGATAATTTGACAATTATGTGCCTTGGTGAGTTCTGCTTGGGATTCAATCTAGTTGGTGTTGTTCAGCCTCCTCAATGGTTGCCTGATTTTCATTTATTAAGCTGGGGAAGTTTTCCTCTAAGAATTCCCTCCCTATTTTCACTGTTGGCTTCTTTGTTGTGTCTTATTCTGGTAGTCCAAATATTCTAATATTGTTCCTATTCATAGCATCAGACAGGGCTCTCAAGTTTTCCTCAGCTTCTCTGATTGTCTTATTTGACTGCTTTTCCCGTTTGTTGAGGTCTACTTGGTTATCCTCTAGATTACTGGTGTTATTCTCTGCCTCCTCAAGTGTCTTGGCAAAGTCTGTCAATTTGCCACTGGATTTTGTTATTTCATCCATTAGGTCTTGTATTTCCCTTTGGCGTGTTGCCTTTGTCTCCTCTATCATTTCATCCTTTTTCTGAATTGCTTCCTCATATCCTGTATAACACCAAGCAGCATTCTGAAATTTTCTTTTTGTGGCAAGTCAATTTCTGCTTCTTCTATGCACACCATTAGGTTCTTGACTTCTGGCATTGTCTTCTGTTTCTCCTGCTTTTTCATTGAAGCTGTTAGGACTGGTTGCTCTTTATGTGTTGTTTTAGAGGAGCCTGGATCCATCTTCCAGAGTCGACAAGCACTGGGTTCTCTCTTGGGGGACTCGTATGAGTGCTGCTATGAATTACCTGCCGCTAACTGTAATGAGGGGTAAGGCTATCACTATATCATCCTGTGGTTTCACTCTTACCCTATCCATCTGGTATTCCATTATTTGGAATGTGAGTTGAATAGTCCTCTCATGTGATGCTGGTCAGGTTGTTGTTGGCCCATGAGGGTGTTGCTGCACTGGATGATCTCTAAGTAGGCCTCACAGTGCTTGGAGCACCTTGGGTGGCCTGTGGTGTTTCACTTTGCAACTGGAATGCTGAGGAGTGCGTGTGGATATACCCTCCTTGGTGTAGAGCTCTGTAGATGGCAGGGGGAATTACCATAGACAGAGAGATCCCCTTGGAGTTTAGGTGGATGTTCCTGAAGTAGGGTGGAGCCCCACCAGTGGTGGGCAGGAGATTCCCCCAGGCACTTGTAAGGCCTCGTGGTTTAGGCTGGATATTCCCCTACTGTTTGAAAGGGGGAACCCCCCGCTGCTTGGTGTATGGAAGAGAACTGGTGTGATTTCTCTAGCTGCGGGCAAAGCCAACAAATGCGGGTGGGAGCTTCCCCAGTTAGGCCTTCAGAGTTTTCCTAGGCAGAGGGGAGTAGCCTGGAGGCTGCTAGTGGCTTGTGGAATGAAAGAGAGTGAAAGGATAAGAAAAAGAGAGAAAGAAGAAAACAAAGATTGGAGAAACAATGCCAAGCAAACTAACACCCACTTACACACACACAACTAAAATGCACGAACTATACAAAAGTGAAAACAGTAAAAGAAAAGAAAAGAAAACAACATAAAAGGAGTACTGAATCTGCTGAGAGTGTGGCAGGAAAGGGAGAAGAGCTAGAAGACGAGGAAAAAAGAAGAAAAAGTGAAAGAAGAACCAAAACAAGAAAGAAAAAGAAGTAAAAAAGAAAGCAAAGGAGAGAAAGTTTAAAAAATAGATAAAGAGATAGCTGAACCCAATGCCATGCTGTGTGTAGCACTGTCTTGTGCTGTGTGTAGCACTTCTTAGGGGGCAGGCTGTACCTCTCCCCACTGGGTGGGCAGAGTTGCCCTAGGCAGTGGGTAGGGGTCTGGAAACCAGTAGTGGCATGTGGAAGGAAAGACAGGGAGAGGAGAGAATCATAAAAGCATAGAGAGAAGAAAGAAAGAAAAAGAGAAGAAAGAGAAAGAAGGGAGAAAAACTCAACTGTGGTCACTAAGATTGGCTGTGATGGTAAGGAGGGAAGAAAGAGAGAAAGATGAAATAACAATAAAGAGATACATGATCCCTGATTGCTTCAATGTGGGGCCAGAGGTGTTTAAACCTTGCCACATGATGGCAGGTTGGTGTGCCCTTTTAATTCAGGTACCCAGTGGTGCTGGGCAGAATTACCCTAGTTGGGAGGATCATGTGAGAGGTCCAGCAGAGGTTTCCTCAGCTGTGCAGCCCACTGTAGATGACTGTCACAGCTGCCTCATGTGGTGTACAGCACTCCCACAGCTGGCAGGCTGGAGTTCCCCCTGCTATTTGGGTTGATTTGCTTTAGGCAGGGGGTAGCGACCTGGAAGCCAATAGTGGCGTATGATAGGAAAGAGAGGGAGAGAAGAGGAGAAAACAGGGAAAAGGGAAAAAAGGGGTGAAAAAGCAAAAAGAAAGTGAAAAAACAACAACACAAACTTGAGATAGTTAAGCCCGACTGTGGTCGGAAAGATAGAAGGGCAATCAAATAAAGAAACAAGAAATAGAGTGGTAAGTAAGGATATAACTGAGACTTGATCACCTGTCCATGTGGCTGGAGGAGTTCCAACTCTTCCTCAAGGTAGCAGGGTAGGGTGCCCACTTGATGTAGGGTTCCACAGATGTAGGGTGGGATCACACCAGTGGAAGGCGTCAGTTCCCACTGCTGTACTGGCCAATTTTTAACATTTTAAAGAGGTCTTGTTCTGGAGTTTTACCCTATGCAATGCTTCCTTTGATCTCTTGACTGCTACTTCCATATGCATTGATTGTGGATCCAAGCATGACAAAATCCTTCACAACTTCAATTATTTCTCCATTTTCCATGATGTCACCTATTTGTGTGTTCCAGGACTGTATCCTCTCATCATACTTATTCAATTTGTTTGCTGAACAATAATCAGAGAAGTAAGATTATATGAAGAAGAGAGGGGCAACAGGATTGGGGGAAGGCTGATTAACAACCTGTGGAATGTTGACGCAACTCGCTGAGAGTGAGGAGGACATGAGACACTTGCTGATGAAGATTAAGGATTAGGGTCTTCAGTGTGAATTCCAACTCAATGTAAAGAAAACCAAAAGCTTCAGTTGAACCAATAAATGGAGAAAAGTATGAAGTTGTCAAGGATTTCGTGTTGCTTAGATCCACAATCAATGCTCATGGAAGAGGCAGTCAATAGATTAAACTATGCATTGCATTAGGTAAATATGTTGCACAAGACCTCTTGAAAGTGTTGAAAAGCAAAGAAATTTCTTTGAGGATTAAGTTGTGCCTGACCCACGCCAAGGTATTTCCTTCCTTCCTTCCTTCCTTCCTTCCTTCCTTCCTTCCTTCCTTCCTTCCATTATCATCTTACTGGGGGCTCTTACAGTTATTATAATATTCCATACATCAATTGTATTAAGAATATTTGCACATATGTTGCCAACATCATTTCCCAAACATTTTCTTCTTGAGACCTTGATATAAATTCCTCTTTTTATCCTTCGCTCCCCAACCCTCCCACCTTTGTGAATCCTTGATCAATTTATAATTATTATTATCATTTCATATCTTACATTACCCATTGTCTCCTTCCACCCATATTTCTGTTATTCATCCCCTTCAAGGGGGAGTATACACCCAACCTTGTGATGGGTTTCCCTTTTCTCCCCCTTACCCCACCCTGACCATCCCCCTACCCTCATGATATGACTACTCCCACTACTGTTCCTGAGGGGTATATCTGTCCTGAATTCCATGTGTTGAGAGCTCTTTTCTGTCCCAGTGTGTGTTCTCTGGTCTAGCCAGTATTTTAAGGGTCATGATAGTTAGGGGGAAGAAGCATTCATGAACTGGAGGAATGATGTGTGTTTCATTGGTGCTATATGGCACCTTGGTTGAATCATCCCTTCCTTATAACCCTTTTGTGCTGGGATATCCAATTGTTTCCAGATGGGCTTTAGGTCTTCATTCCCAAACCCCTCATTCACATCAATGTAGTTGTTTGTTTTGGATCTTTTGATACCTGACATATGATCCTGTCGACACCTTATAATCACAGTCTGGTGTACTTCTTCCATGTGGGTTTATTTGCTTCCCTGATGGATGGATGCTTCTTTAACCTCCAGCCTTTAAGATCCCAGATGCTATATCTTTTGATAGCCAGGCACTATCCTATCTCTTCACCACATTTGCTTATGTACCCATTTTGTCTTCAGCAATTGTTTCCAGAATGTGGGTATCAAAGAGTGTCAGGTTATTAGAACAAAGTGTTCTTGGGTTAAGGGAAGCCTTAAGTAGAGGCCCCAAATCTGTCTGCTATCTTAATAGTTACATAAATATATGCACATTGGTCTCTATCCCTTTCATTATAAATTAGTATATTTTAGAACTAAGTGTTCTTGTGTTAAGGGAGGCCTTAAGTAGAGGTCCCAAATCTGTCTCTAAAACTAGTTTTGCCTCCTATTTCTTTCTTTCCTTTCACCTTCCTCCTATCCCACTGTCATTCTTACCTTCCATTTGGCTTTCACTAATTCCTCTGGGATACATTGCACTTGATTAAACCCCACCAGGTATTATGTACCCTCCTCGTCATCAATATTAGATCTCTTGTTGTTACCTTATCCCTGAGTTTGTTGGCTCCCCACCCCCTCCTCTCCCATGTCCCCTGGAATTGCCTGTCCTGTTGTTTTCTCCTTGGTATTGTTCATCCTATCTCATATAGATATACATAGGGCAAAAGAAAAACAAAAACAGAAAACAAAAGAAGGAAAGGAAAAAACCCAACAACCCAGTAGATAGTTTCAATTCTGTCTGCCGATCCCTATATATGTTTTTTGGTCAAGTTTGATGAGGTGCCAAGCTTTGTCTCCCAAGTCAGAAGGTTCAGGATTCCTCTAGACTACTTGCTGCCCTATTGCACTCCCTTCATGTTTCACCTCGCTGTGCATGGGGCAGACCAAGCACATGTTCCGCACAGTGTCTCCAGTGCTGTCCCCTGTAGCACTATGAGTCAGTGAGGGAATGTCATGTCTCATAGTGGGGCCAGCCCTATGGTCTGCTCTGTGCGGCTGCTCTGAGCAGGGATGTCATCCATGGGGCTTGGTGGGTCATGGTGAGTTTTTCTCTCTCTCTCTCTCTCTCTCTCTCAGTTTACTCCTGTGTGGTCTGGACAGACCTGCCTCTTTCCCCAGGCTGTCCTCTGTGTTGCCTTCTTCTGGGAAGGAGCTCAACATAGCTTGGCTTGGGCCCAGCTCCATCATCTTCTCTGTTAGTTCGTTGCTCCATGTCACTGTATTGCCCTCAAGCCTTGGCATTCTGGGATGGCAGTCTGGTCCCTCTCTCCCTTTCCTGTGGAGACATAAACAATACTCTCCCCTGGGGTGTATCGGTGCCCTGTTCCCCATCATCCCCCCCCCCTCTTTTCCCCTCCTTTTTAGTTGGCTGCCATACCCATCTCAGGGTTGGGTCAGACCCCTGCCAAAGTGCCTGCACCTCGACCAGGATGTATGTGTTAAGTCGCTTATCTCCTATGCCCGTTGTCCTTTTTGAGCTTACCTCAGTGGACTCATGTTGTACTTGTCCCTTTGTGCTATGCCAAGGTATTTCCAATGGCTTCATAGGCAGGTGAGAATGGGACATTGAACAAGGAAGATGGAAGGAAAATTAGTGCATTTGATCTGTGTGGTTGGTGAAGAATATTGAACGTACCACAAACTGCCAAAAAAAATCCCCAAATATATCTGTCTTGAAAAAAAAGTACAACCAGAATGCTCCTTACAGGCAAGGGGAGTGACATCTCATATCATACAATTTGGATATGTTGTCGAGAGAGCAGTAGCATCATGCTTGCAAATGTGGAGGGGTAGCAACAAAGAGGATGGCCTTAGACAACATGGATTGACCAGGCGGCTGCAACAGTGGGCTCAGACATAAGAACACTTGTGAGGATAGTGAGAGCCTGGGAGTATTTCCTTGTGTTGTACAGTATTTCACTGTGAGCCGGAATTGACTCGATGGCCCCGATGGCCAACATGACTGTTTTTGTGTCACTATGACAGAATTGAATGTTTGCAGCAAAGATGATACAGCCCACCTCAAACCCCTTGTTGTCCAGTTGATCCTGACTCATAGTGACACTCTAGGGCAGAATAGAACTATTCCTTTGTTTTCTTCAGTTTCTTTCATGAGCAGAGAGCTTCTTCTTTCTACCACAGAATGGCTGGTGGGTTGCAGCCACCAACTTTGTGGTTAGCAACCAAACACTGAACCTACTAAACCGTACTACACTAACCCACCCTTCCATGCTGCCCAGGAAACCTAAATGACAGTCTTTCATTTAAAACAAAACAAAACAAAAACCTTTACCCACTTCTAATTCAGAGACCCTAGATATCCCCTACACATTGAGACTAGTCCATAAGCAAATAACATGATGTTAGGTAGGTGCATACCCCTCATTGCTGTGTCACATATCCACTTAGCCTGTGGGCCCAGGCAAAACTTCTTTCCCAGAATGTTGACTTTGATGCTTACAAAGCATCTAATCTCAGCACATATTCACTGTGGAATAATGAAGTTTTCTGGGACTGAATTTACCCTTTTCTAACTTAGCTTGCAAACTATGTTATAGTGGAATCATATGACACTTTTGCATAGTATGAGACATTTTTGCATGTTATTAACTGTTGATGAATATGTACATGAGGGCAAACTGGGTGTGTAATGGGTGAAGGACAGGAAAGAATGTGAGCCCGTGCACTAATGATGTTTTCTACACTTTTTCTTTACTTTTTTTTTAATTAAATACTTTTATTAGGAACTCTTACATCTCTTATCACAAGCCACACAATCATCCATTGTGTCAAGCACATTTGTACACATGATACTATCCTCATTTTCAAAGCATTTTTTTCTACTTGGGCCTTTGATATCAGCTCCTCGTCTTCCCCCTCCCTCCCCTGCCCTCCTTCATGAATACTTGATAAGTTATAGATTATTATTTTCATATCTTACATAGTCCTCTGTTGCCCTTCATGCACTTTTCTGTTGTTCGTCCCTCTGGGAGGGCATTATATGTTGATCCTTGTGATTAATTCCCCTTTTCTACTTCGCCTTCCCCTTATCCTCCTCGTATCTCTATTGTCATTGTTGACCCAGAGGGGTTTATTTCTCCTGGATTCCCTGTGTTGTGGGCTCTAATCTGTAGCAGTGTACATGTTATGCTCTAATCAGATTTGTAAGGGAGAATTGAGGCCATGATAGAAGGGGAAAGGAAACATTAAAAAAAAATCTTTAATGAGCAGCGATTCCTAGATTCTGTTATTGCCAACACTTTATGAGTAAGGATATTGACAGAATTGTTTACTTCCTGTCCTAGTAGTGGAGGATCATCAGAATAGAATAAACAACCATCTACGCTACACAAATGTAAAATTTAAAGTCTATATTTTCACTGATCTTAATTTCAAATGTTAAAATGCTATTCCTTTCAAAGTAGTTTGTTTTTGCTTTTTGGTATTATAACTTACGCTTCATTATTATCTATAAAAAAGTCCCTTAGGGGCTATTTTCCTATTCTAAATCTAGGATTTTTAATATTTCTATGTTGCTCAAGAGCATTTATGTTAACCTCTTTTTATAATGAGTTAATAACATCAGTTAACTTCCTGAAAATTAACTGATGTGTGTGCGATGTATGATAATGTGACATGTTCTTTAAGTGAACATTCTATGGTAATGGTTTGTTTAAGAAATACCATCATACCATAACCTCGAGGCCAGTTCTCAATCATGAAAGATTTATCATCATCATTAACATTGAATTCTCTTTGCAACTTAGTTAAATGTCATCATGGCTACTCATTAACCGTGTTTTTCATTTAGTTCATTTCTATAGAGTAAAGATAGAGATGGAATGGAGAAAGAGTAGCTTGTATGTATGAGAAGGAAATATATGAACTACCATTAATAAACTAGTATGTCATGACTCTAGAGAGCATTATTGAAATACCCACGCTTATATTTAACTTTTATCACTGAGCGGAAGAAAGTCTGAATAATTGTAAACAAAAGACATCTGAATAATTTCAAGTGTTATTAATACTATAATATTACTCAGGCAAATAAATGTGATTTGAAGTACCAAGTTTATTTGCCCCTCCACAGGTGTTTTATGGTCCATAAATATTAAAAGAAAAGAAAACACTTACGTGAAGCAGTTACTCCCAATGATGCTTTTGATTCTAATTAGTAGGTGAGATAGTTAAGGTTTACTGTGCCAATAAATGTGGGATTGATTGAAGGGCGGTGGGATAAATGGCTTGGTGAGTCTCGCCTTTTTGTTTTCTCGGGTCTCTTGCTTTCTGATGGTTGGACCAGAGTGCAGCTGCCTTAGCCAGTTCCCTGCTTCAGCTTGCAAGGCTCGCTTCCTGTGAGACATCCCTGAGGAGAAGCCACATGGACCTACCCTGATACAGCCCTGGGTGCTGGAGCACCCATGTGGAGACCCCTGCCAATGCTGAGATGCTTACACCCTCACTGATTCAGCTTTCCTCCTGCAGCCAGCATCATTGTGTGTGTTTTGTGAGATTGAAGAGGACTTTGTAGATCAGTTTCGGACATATGAGCTAATGTTAGACTTATGGGCTTGGACTGGACTGGGTTGTGATGTTTTCTTAATGTACACTTACCTTTATATAAAACTCCCTCTTATATACATATGAGTTTCTGTACATTTGTTTCTCTAATGTACCCAGACGAACACAGTAGCAATCAACAAATAATACTTTTTTTATTTCATCAACAAGATATTAAATGCCTACAGTGAGCTTTCACTTTCAGGTATCATGAACTACCATGCAACAAATAAGATGTCTTCTTTGTGCAAATACACTAGTAAAATGAAATAGAAAATGATCTGTTTGAAGACTTTATAAAAATTCATGGGGAATGTGGAATTAGAAAGCTAAGATTACAGATGGAAAAGGGTCAATAAGTAGGGAGTTCACAATATACAAATTACTTTTTTTCACAGCACCTGCTGATATTTGACATAGAATGAGAAGCTGGCAATATGAGCATCAGTCCATAGATAGGAATCAGAGCAGACAGCAATGGTTCTGGTAGTTCCCCTGTGCCAGAAAGACAAAAATGGGCATCAAAATTGCAGAGCTACAGTACAAATCATTAACACACTCTGCCACTAACCCAAAGACAGAAAGGTCAGTCTATAGAGAGGTGCCTCTAAAGAAAGGCCTGGCACTTGCTTTTGAAAGATCTTGGACTGGACTGGGTTGAGATGTAGCCCAGTTTCACTCTGACGTACATGTGGTTTCTAGGATTAGAATAGAAAGCAATTGCACTGGTCGGGGACTAAGACTCCATAGAGAAGGAAGGCACAGAGACCTGAGGACCATATCCCTGGCTTTCCCCATGATGTTCTTGCTGAACATATAAATTCTGCGGATAAAATGGGTAAAAAGTTAAGTGGAAGTGTGTTGAAATGCAGAACTGTTTCAATAGTTTCACTATGCTGAAGAGAAAAATAAATG